>NW_022196898.1:61302201-61328299 GCF_008632895.1 Mastomys coucha | reverse complement strand
TAGGCTTATGCTGTGGGTAAAGTGCTGATTACCTTTTTAGGAGAATCATCTGCTTTACCTATTGAATGAGAAGATTATGTTTTTTCCCCACCCACACCTCCATTCCTTTTGGGAGCCAAGGTTTGGCAAAATAATGTGATGCTTAGCATTTTGTGCTGAGTTAGCCTTCTGTTTCTCTGTACTTTTCTGATGTCTTATCCTCCCATTTTTGAATTCTAATACTCTTTCAACATTTGTCTCTTTAGAATAAGATCTATATTCACTATTTTAAAAATGCATTTATTATGTGTGGGTGATCCTAATCTCCTATCTTCATCCATTCCAATAGTGATTTCCTAAATCAGTAACAGTTGACATATTTTATTTCACATGAGAATATGTTATGCCAGTTACAAAACAGCCAAATGTGTTTGAGGTTATAGAATATTAAGAGTTAGTGTTTAAAGCAAAAGACAGAGTAGATACTGGTGTAGAAAGGTGATACTGAAGATCCTGTAAGGGGTTAAAAACACAAATACAGGACTGTCAAAGAATAGAACTTCCAGGCACAAATCCACCTGGCAAGAAGTTTTGAATGTCAGTTTGGAGTATCATCTTGAAGTGGACCATGTATCCTGGGCAGGCGAAATTATGCTTGACCTGAGACCTAGGGAGAGTCACATGTTCATCCTCAGGTGATCATTTTGAAAAAGTTCCCTAACAAATGACTGTTTCACCATGTGCTATGAAATCTATTGGAGGTCAATTGTTTTTTTGTTTTTTGTTTTTGTTTTGTTTTTTAATTGTCTCATGTAAGAGAATTATACTAGGTCATTGATTAGTTCACATTCTAGAATTTCAAATATGACTTGGAATATTCAGAGACAGAATTTTTATGGAAATGATATTACTCCTGTGGTATACTGGCAAATTATGGTTGTAATTTTTATACAAAATGCAGTAGAATCAGCAGATGGGACTAGATGAGGTTTAAAAAGTTTACATACAGCAAAAACAAAACAAAAAACAAAAAACAAAAAACAAAACAACAACAACAAAAAAAACCAAAAACCCTACCAATAGATAAAAAAAAAAAAGATCAAGAATGGTGGAAAATCTTTATTAGTTATACTTCAGACAGGGGACTAATATTCAGAATTAATAAGTAATAGGAATAATTAAACAGCAAGGAAGCAAATTGACAATGGGTAAAGGGGCTGATGAGGTAAATAGATATTTTCAGTGTTCAAACAAATTAAAATTACTATGAGATGCCATCTCACTAGTTAGAATGGCTATCTTAAAAAAATTGGCAGCAAATGTAGCAGAGCATATAGGGACAGGTCCACCCTTGTTTACTACTTATAGAATTGCTAATTAATAATGTTAGTGTGGAAATTAACTTGGAAATATTTTTTAAAAAAAAAACTGGTATATGATAGAGCTGTGCCATTCATAGGCATGTACCTCAACAGCCCCCTAAATTAGCCCAGAAATAGTTGTGCATCTATGTTTATTACTGCTCCATGCATAATAGCAAGAAAATGAAATGAGCCTAGGTGTCCATCAACAGCATGGATAATAAAAATGTAGTGCAATATACATCATGGAGTATCATTCAACTATAATAAAAGTGAAATAATGAAACTTGCAGGAAAATGCATGGGCATAGAAAGCATAATGTTAAATGATGTGATCCAAACTCAGAAAGAAACAAAACCCAACACATTCTCCCTCAAGTCTATTCCTTGCTCATAATGTATACATCTGTATATGTAAATGGGCATACACATAGGTAATGTCTAAAAATTTAGAAAGGAAATCTAGATAGGTGAGGAAAAAGGATTTAATATATTAAAAAGTATATATTAATTATAAAATAGTATATAAAACTACTTGCCCCTAATTTCAATTCCATTAGAGTCACCCTCCATGGTACATTGTAAGTTTAACTTTCTGTGTATTTATGAAGTAGCTATTTTTAAAATTCTAAAGAATGTAGCATGCATTATTATTTTGAGAAAGTGAGTGAAAATTAGATTTTCTTTTTAATTCCACTGTCCATTATTGCAAAAGAAATTAGACACATGAATTGTAAAAGAGTATATGAAGCTATTTCTCCTAATTTCAACTCCATTGTAGTCATCACCTTCCAAGATGAATATCTGAATTCAGCTTTACTGAGTTACTGAGTATATTTGTCACATTGCTCTGTTTAAAACAAGTATTTTTTTTTTCAAAATGTTCCAAGGTAAGAGTTTTTTAGCTTTGAAATTTCCTCATTTTGTGTTTTGTTTAACACCATATCAAGTGATCCTATTACTATGTTATTTAATATGTAAGTTTTATTGCTATACATAAAGTATGGGTAAAAGTTACCAGTAATTTTTGAATATGTCTCAGTATACTTTTTGTGTTGTGTTTAAGATGTATACAAAGAAACTTCTGGTTTATTCATTAGAATAAAACAAGGCAACATTCAATCTGAAAGCTTCTATTCAACACAGAGTACTTCAGTACTTGATAGTGTTCACTGTCTTGAAAGCAGGAGCCAAAAGTTTCCCTAGTGAGAAAAACCGCCCATTATTCTTTTTACATGATGCATTGCAGATGGTGGTGCCACATGTCTTATGGATATAGAGTCCAAAAAAACTTCCAATAAGAAAGGTGTATTAGTAATTTTCCATCTGTGTGACAAAAATACCTGAGACAATGGGAAGAAGGATTTACTTGTCTCATGGTTTGAGAGATTTCATTACATATCAGCTTTCTTCTTTACTTGTAAGCTGTGGGGAGGCAGAACATCATGACAGGGATCATGAGTTGGAACAAAACTTTTCATTTCATGTTCAGGAAGTAGAAAAAGACAGCAGGGAGCCAGGGACAGAACATCCCTTCAAAGCCATGCCCTCAAGTGACTTTCTTCTCCAACAAAACATTCCTTTCTGAAATCTCAGTCAATAAAAACTTATGAATAGATTAATTCATGAATTTAATTCATGAGATTAATGTAATGAACATCCTAATCCTCCTCTCACTTTTTAATATGTTCATAAATTGGGGCTCAAATATTTGCTATATGAGTATATTTGGAAGATGCTGGTCCCACAGATTCAGGTATATATCAAAATTCAAAATACATTTAGCCATTCAAGAGTTCTAAAATCTTAATCATCCTGAATGTCTTACAATTCAAATCCTGAATTTTCATTGACACTAAAGGGAATGTTTGATCTGTAAGACCTTTTAGAAAATTTCAAAATAAGCTATGAGCTTTCACTGTAAAAAGTGCGTTCAGATGAAAGGCTCATTTTCTTTTATTCTTTTTTTAAATTTATTTTTATTAGATATTTTCTTTATTTACATTTCAAATGATATCCCCTTTCCAAGTTTCCCCCCTGAAAAAAAACCCTATTCCCTCCTTCCTCTCCCTACTCACCAATCCACCCTCTCCTAAGGAAGAGCAGAAAGACAGTGAGAGTAAGAACAGTGAAAGAACAGAACCCCATAGAAAAGATCAAATTCTGTGTGTCCACATTCAGCACCCTGACCATATCGCATTGTGATGTGAACTTCCAAGTCCTGGAAATTCTTTTCTCGATCTCCTTGGCAGCTGTAGCAGAACGGATTTATTTCTTATCCTGGCTCTGTTCATGACCCGTCGATCTCCTCGATAGATATCCTACATCTATTATATCTATGTAACTCTTGTATAATGTCTTAGCATTAGCTTCATTTTCACTGTTTTCTGAATCATGCTTTGGAGAGCTATCTGAATAAGTTTTCATCCAACTGGCCTCCCACGTCTTGTAAAAGTATGACAGAAGCTTGCATGACTCTACAAGCCTCCATCTTTATACCTGAGTAACTACCATTATCATATGGATGGCATGAATATCTACTAGTGACTTCAGCAGTATCTGTGCCCTCTTCAATCATTGCCACAGTAGCCAATGAGAACCAGGATAGGCAACTGTGCAAATGTGTAGTTGTTTGAGCCAGGCACACTGGAAATATCTTCCTTAAAAATCAGTGTAAATCCAATAATTCTTCATCTTTTCATAGTTTAACTTGCAATGGGTATGGTCTGGTGAGTTTCTGAGATTCCCTCAAAGCAGGCACTTTTACTATTATTTCTAGATGAATTCCTTTTGTGTGTGTGTGTATGTGTGTGTTTGTTTCCTTTTGTTCCTTCCTCCCTTTCTTCCTTCTTTTCTTTCTTGCTCTCTCCCTCCCTCCTCTTTCATTTATTCCTTCCTTCCTTTCTTCCTTCCTTCCTCGCTTTTCTTCCTTCTTTTTTCTCTCTTGTCCTCCTCTTCTTCCTCTTTTGCTGTGTAGGCAGGAAAGAGAGTGTGAACTTCCCAGGATCTCCGAATTTCTTTTTTTTTTTTTAAAAGATTTATTTATTATTATATGAAAGTACACTATAGCTGTCTTCAGACACACCAGAAGAGGGCATCCGATCTCATTACGGGTGGTTGCTGGGATCTGAACTCAGGACGTTCGGAAGAGCAGTCAGTGCTCTTACCCTCTGAGCCATCTCACCAGCCCCCGGATCTCCTAATTTTCAGCTGTTGACTTGCATGTCAGAGCTGTGCAACCTCTCATCCCAGAAAACAGGTATAACTGTAAGTAGGATAATCTTGCCCTGCAGTGTAAATAAAATTAACATATGTGTAAGTAAAATGTATATGCACAACACTCCCCATAGATATATGTGTGTATATATATGTATATGTATGTATACATACATATGAATACATATCTATACTGTAAAATACTTTATAATATATATTATATATACAGACACACACACACTTCAAATAGTGGCCATTTTATTTATTGTATTTCTTATTTAATGAATAAAATCCTACAAACTCTATGAATTGTCAAGAGGGAGTATATTAAATGAATATTTTTCATAAATTTTATTATGTTATTGAATAAAAGCTATTCTTATCTCAGCTTCAGCATCTTTAGTCACCCTGTACACTTGAATTGCTTAACAATAAGTACCATAGCAGTCACAAGTTCTGTGTCATTGAATTTTAATAACTAAATCCAGTAACACTGATTTCACATTATACTTCACAAAATAATACATGTATTACATATATCATATGCACAGAACATAAATGCTATACAACAGCTAAGAAAGTGTTGAAGACGCAATGGAATATAGAGTTGGTACTCAAATCACATGTAGAGAAAGTTGCTGGAACAGAAGGCTGATGACTGTCACAAGATGAAAGATAAATTCAGCCATGAAGATGCTAAGGCACAAATTAATCAGTCACAGGTTCACATAACAGGCACATTTGAGTGACAGTTTAGAGTATCTTCCTGAAGCTGACCATATACCATTGAGAAGAGACATGATGCTTGAGGTGAAACCTGGAAAAAATAAGTTCTTTGGTGCTTCCCTGAGGAGACTACCCTGAGAAGTGGCCAGGTTGAGTGCTATAGTACCATCATCTGATATTATTATTTCCTTTATAATCTTATGGAGAAAAGTTATATGTGTCTGGTGTTACCAATATCATTTTGAAAAATCACAATTAGAATTTTTAATTACCACAAATAAATAATTAGTTTATCTTTTGATGTGTTGGTAGATAGATAGTGGCTTATTACCTGTTTAAACGTGATATAGAGTTGTTCTTCTTTAACCATTGTGCTCATAATGAAGTAACTCTTTAAAAACTCCCTTTTCCTTGGGTCCTTTCTCTCACTCCTTCGCTGGGGACCCTGTCCTCAGTCCAGTGGATCACTGTGAACATCCACTTCTGTGGGGGTTTGCAGCCCTATAGGAGGAACAACAATATGAACTAACCAGTACCCCCAGAGCTCCCAGGGACTAAACCACCAACCAAAGAGTACATGTGATGGACTCATGGCTCCAGCTGCATATGTAGGAGAGGATGACCTTGTCGGTCAACAATGGGAGGAGAGACCCTTGGTCCTATGAAGGCTTTATGCCCCATGTAGGGGAATGCCAGGGCCAGGATGTGGGAGAAGGTGGGTTGGTGAGCAAAGGAAGGCTGGAGGGAATAGGGGGTATTTTGGAGGGGAAACCAGGAAAGAGGAGAACATTTGAAATGTAAATGTAAGTAAAGTATCTAATTAAAATAAATCTCAGATGAGGTTAAAAAAAAAAACAACCTCCCCCTCCCTTCCAAGTATAGAACTCAGAGTAGTGCATAATTCAAAAGCTGCTATTTGTTCAGCATTGAACATCTCGGATCATAGCACAGCCTGTTCTCTCCAATCTACCTTGTGACTCTGAGAGCAGAAATGCAGTGCTTCTCTGGCCAGAGGAAACACACATTGTTCTTCCCATATGGTGCATTACAGAGATTACCGGTGAAATATCCATGGAAGTACGTTCCAAACCTAATGGCCAAAAATAAGAACAATGTTTTTCTTAGATGATTATAAATTGTCCTGCTCAGGTTAGAGGAGCCATTCTCAATCCAAATCAGAAGATTCCAACTGCAGTGGAAGGCAGCACATGGTATGTAGTCTTTAAAGGATATACTAGTTTGAGTATGAATTTCATGTGCATGCCTTCATGTTATTTTGCCAATAACATGAAGTTTGTATTTTATATTATGGCTGCATGTTTGTTGAAATCCATAGATCTGCTTGCTTATTGTTAGTAGAAGTCATTGAATGTATTTTGAATGGAATAAAATGATATTCAGAAATTACTTGGCTGCACATGAAAATAACTAAACATGCTCATTTCTGAGTGTCTATGTCATGTCACAAAGTAATTGGTTAAGGAAAATACCAATCACATAAGTTATAAAATTGTTATTAAGTTGAAAAATTCTCTCTCAACAATTTACACATAAATATATATCATCGATAAAACAGGATCCTGCAATATGATTAAAATGATGTTACAGTTAAAACAGATGCATTTTTAATGAGAATAATGCTACATGCATGATCTGATGTACGATTCCTTTCTTAAAGATGCTTAGAGTATTTCCTTTAATAGCCAGTTCCTTATGTGAATAAGACTCTTCCCTTTGTAAGTGGTGTGACTACTAAAAATACTCACTCCTCATTCAGCATGAGCTCTTGATCTTTGTTGATTGACATTATGCTGCTTTCAAGCCCTGTGGTAAAGTATAACAAAGAAGGATAAAATGTTACATTATAGAACAAGATGGGCATTGAAGTAGCAGAGTGAACTTTTAGTCTTTGGTTGAAAATCTCCATAGGCCTTTGTATCACCAAAGGGTTAATTTGTTTGAAAAATTCCATCACTTCAAATATTCTCCAGTGGTGATTTCGATTTTATTTGTTGAATTTCAGTGAAATCATGATAGATTTTACAATTCTCACTAGCAAATTGTGTCAGTAGTATAATCTGATATATTGACCTTATCTCTGTTACAATTTATGTTATTGTTTTCATCAGTTATAAGCCACCAAAATATTTTTGAGTTACCTGGGTACACACGACTATGTCAACCATAGTCCTTTATTCTCTACAAATTTTGATTAATAAATTAATAACTTGTCATACATTACAGTTCATACAATGTCATATGGACTACTGACCAGCAAGTAAATATAAGAAGAAGCATGGACACAAAGTGTCAGTATTGAGAACAAACTCAGAGAGCAAATCCTGGTGTGGAAGGTTGATGCTACTAGCTGAGGGAAAGATTAAGAAACCCATCCCAGCACTACCAAGACACAAAGCAATCATGCACTGCATTATAGGGCAGGTACTTTTTTGAGGGTTAGTTGATGTTTTATCCTGAGGTGGACCACTCAGCATTGGCAGGCAAACCCACACTTAAACTGAAATCTGAGAATGACTGTAAATTTTCTTGTGGATCCTCCTGAGTAATTCTCCAACAAATGACTGCATGATGTGTATGCAGTTGTCGATGTCTTGGAGTACCTTTGCTTATAGTTTTTAGTCATGGGACACAGAACTGGTGATCTATTAGCTCATGTTTCTGATACTCCTGAAATATCCATGGATGGACATTTTTTGGAACTAATAAATTATTTACTGGTTGGTGTTTACTCCTATAAACAGGGCATTCTACTTTGGCACTTGTACTCAAAGTATAGAATGTCATGCCAAGGTTCTGTTTGTAAAATCAAATCACTCAGGGAAAGCATAGCCTGAATGTTACTATTCTACATGACAGAGTGGGTCCTCAGGTATGGCACAGCCTTTTCTCCATGTACATTTAAAGAAATTCTATAAAATCTAACTTTGATAGTAAAACAACAACAACAAAAATACCCAGAGAAACTCAACAATTTTAAAATCTTTGGCCACTTTTATGTTTTAAAAAGACTAAGGTCAAGAGGAAAAAAGGCAATTAAGAATATTAAGAAACAGTCAAATTTGGAGATATTTAAAGTACTACCATGAGTAATAAAGGTAAAATAGACATGTACATAAATGTTCATGTACTTTTCCTAAGTTTTGTACATATAAGGACAAAAAGTGAGTCTTCTAAAGAATTTGAACAAGACAGCATTCTACTCTCTATGGGACTGAGGTCACATAAGAGACATTTATTTTTACATTTAGCTAATTTCTTGTATTTTGGATAATTGTTACTAGAGTCTACTCTTACAAGAAAGATTATAATACACATGTATGCATGTTTCTCTGTATGCATAGGTCAACTATCATGTAACACATACACACACATAAGTTGAACTTTCAGTATATATTGAAATACAATGTACAAAATTTTCCTTAAAATGTAGCAATTTTATTATCTATTTCTATTATAGTATATAATATATATTAATTTTCATAGTCTAATAGAAAATTTAGACTATAGTCTGTGTCTTTAATTTTGCCTTTTTGATTGAAAATAAACATTTTATGTTAGTTAAGCTGTGTATTTTCTGACTACTGTTTCTTGTTGTAAAGGCCTGCTTATTTGGTATCAA
Source organism: Mastomys coucha (assembly GCF_008632895.1). Lineage (NCBI taxonomy): Eukaryota > Metazoa > Chordata > Mammalia > Rodentia > Muridae > Mastomys > Mastomys coucha. The sequence goes on along the minus strand of NW_022196898.1, from coordinate 61,319,377 downwards.
ATTTCTTTCTTTCTATTTTTCTATTTTATTTAGTACCTAGAGCCCTTATATCTTCATTACTTTTATAATGTATTGTTAAAATGTTCTCCTAGTTTACTGCTTATTTTTCGATGTTTGTTCTGGTGCATATTTAAGTAATCATAAATTAGTAATTATGGCAATACCATAGATAGTACAGAATTATTTTTTCAAGCATTTACTTTGTAAAATTGTTGTTAAATTTAAAATTTGCCATTTAAGCATATGCCATTTGTCTATTTTTACATCTTATCTTCCATAGAAGTTAAACAAGAATGGATGTAAATAAGTGGCTTAAATAACTAAATAAACAAAATTTAAGAAAAAAGAATGTACTAAGAATAGTTTTATTAATGTGAAAAACAATTTTTTTAATTTTTTTTTGAAACAGGGGCTAGAGATGTATCTCAATGCTAGAGCGCTTTCCTAGCATTCAAAAAGTCCCAGAAAAATCCCCAGGACAATAAACAACAGGGGGAGGAGTGGATTAATAAATATGGATAATTGCATTGGTTCTCTATTTCAGCCTGGAAGTGATTGAATTAATTTATTCCAAAACTTTCTTTCATTGTTAATATTTTACAACACTTTGATTTATTCTCCTTTGGTCATCATACATCTCATAAAAAAATAAATGCTATAAAGACATGTAAATTAAATTGTGCACAGAAACCATGTCTTTATTAATCAATAGAGAAGATATATTTTAGTCATTTAAAAAAAATCCTGAAAACATTAAAAATGTCAAACTTGATTTTCATGTCCATTTAAGATCAAAAGGGGATTGTTAGAAATCTTTTTGTAATAATAATGAAAGGATCATTTTGTCTCTCTGATCTCCCAAACCCAACCCTGTTGATTAGCACTACAACAGAACACCAGCTGCATGAAGTCTTCCCTCCTTGCTGCCCACATCTGTGTACATCACATACTATAACCTCCTAATTCCCCTCCCCCTCACTCATTGCTGTATCCCAGACAGCAAGTCCAGCAGGCACTGCAGGCTAACCTAAGGGCCTCTCCTCCAAGGAAAAGTAGTCTGAGGGCAGACTTCCACCTCTCCTACTGCTCCTGAAATCCAATCCCCAAAGTCTCATGTCTAGCTCTGTAGCTGGAAACCTGCTGTAGTCTCCTCTCTAACCCCATCCCCAGGATCACAAAGACCTTATCTTCCAATCTTGCTTCCCCCAACTTATCCCAGTTACCCAGTTGGCAGTATCAGCAGGCTTCCCTTCTGAAAACACAGGCCAGGAAAGCAGGCAACGTGCAACCATCAAATTCTCTGAAAAGCAAGAGAGGAAACAGAAACTACAGAACAAAACACCCACCCAACAAAGACAAATCTAGATGCGAGTGAGCACCTAAACAAATCACCATCCTAAACCCAGATGCTTAGATGCCAGCATAACAATACAATTAACAATAGCCAGGGCACTATGTCTCCACTAGAGCCCAGCTAGCCTACCATAGCAAGCCCTGAATATTCCAACATAACTGAAACAAAAGAAAAATATCTTAAAACAACCTTTATGAATATGATACAGATACTTAATGTGAAAATGAATAAATCCTTTAACAAAATCCAAGAAAAAAAGCAGTGTAAGGAAATAAATACAACTGTTCAAGACATGAAATTGTAAATAGAATCAATAAAGAAACAAAACAGAGGGAATTCAGGAATGAAAAATTTAGGAATTTGAATAGTAACTACAGAGGCAGCCTTCACCAACAGAACACAAGGACAACTCACCAAGATTATATTTCAATTCATAGCATCTATGCTCCAAACACAAGGACACCCAAGTTTATTAAAAAGCACAACTACAGCTTAACCACATACTAACCTTCACACACTGAGAGTGGAAGGCTTTAATGCCACATTCTCATCAATTAACAAGTCATCCAGACAAAAAGTAAACAGAGAAATACTGGAATTAACAGATATTATAAACCAAGTGGACCTTACAAATATTTATAGAACATTTTACCCAAACACAAATGAAAATGCTTTCTACTCTGCAGCTTATGGAAATTTCTCCAAAGTTGACCATATTGTTGGACACAAAGCAAGCCTCAGTAGATATAAGAGATTTGAAATAACTCCCTGCATCTTATCATAGCAACCACATATTGAAGCAACAGAACCAACAGAAATCTTACAAACTCATGGAAACTGAGTATCTCTGTACTGAATGGAAACTGGGTCAAGACTAAAAGAAAGAAATGGAGTACTTTTTAGAATTCAATGAAAATGCATACACAGCATACCTAAACTTATGGAACACAATGAAAGTGGTTGTAAGAGGAAAGTTCATACCACTAAGTGCCTACATAAAATCTTATACTAGCAACTTAAGAGAGCATACTTGAAAGTTGTATAGCAAAAATAAATAATTACACTCATCAGGAGTAATAGATGACAAACTCAGACCTAATAAAAGACCTTTGATTAAGTGAATTTTTTCCCATTATGCTCTCATTTATTTTATTGGTTGAATTTGGCTCAATGTTATCTTTAAACTTATTTTATAAGACTTGAGCTCCTATAATTGTAGAAGTGATCCAGAGGAAAAGTTGAAAGTAGAAGAAGATGGTGTGTATTGCAAAAGCAAAGTGATGAATTATGTTGTAATAGCGGAGGTGATAAAGCAGCAGCCAAGGGAAGGCAGTGGTTTCCAAAGGACACCAGGGTGGTGAAGCCCAGTCCATCATAAGTCACCGTGGAGCTCAGATCACAGTGCTGACAGAATCCATATTTGGAGAATTACATAAGGTTTGAAAGAGAGGATAGTAAAAGGATACAAATTCATAAACTTTTAATCTGGCTTTTTGTTTGAATTTAAGAGAAACTGAAACCAAGGAGTGAGATTTCTATTCTTTTGTATTTGACAAATACTAAACTCTGGGTTTGGATGGTTGCTGATGTAGACAAGTTCATGTGGTAAGTTACTCTTAACATGTATGGTTTTGTTTTACTTTCCTCCCTTTTTGTACTTAATTAGAGGTTTATTTTTATTTTTTATGGTTTGATTTCTGTCCTTTAGGGTTTCGGGGTTTCAAGGTCTTTTTTTTTGGTTTGTTGACAGATCGTGTTTGCTTGCCTAGCATAATAGTCTGTACTATTTGTTTTGGAAACACTACTAAGCCTTGGCTCTAAACTTATCTTTCATTTTAGAGATGTGGTAGGCAGACTTGCTGAACTTTGTCTTTCTCTAGCCTTCATATGTAACTTATGCTAAACTTAAGTTGGCAATTTTTAGTGGTGGGTAAATGACTACTGTTTTGAGAGAGAATGCAAGATAAAATTCAAATGAATTATGAATTATTTTAAGTAAAGCAACCATAACTTGATTACTTGTATGTAAAATATCTTCCTATACTAGAAATAAAACACAGAAGCTTTCAACACTAGAGATAAAGTTAACAGATGATAAAACTACATGTGAAGATGTATGATTAAAGAAACTCTAATATTTTAATGACATTGCCATTACATTGTTCATTAAAAGATACTTAACTGTGAGTCCTCTGGGCTACTAACTACAAATGGCAAGAATATGTAAACTATCTCTTACTGACCACTATTAATTAATTTGTCTTTTATAACGTCTTAGTTTGCCATATACTTCAGGCACAATATAATAAGGAAAGTAATTTTGTAAATAATGAGTATTTGTATATGCAAACAGGGAGATTAAAGAAATAATTTAGAATTAACTGTGTTTTTTTAGTATTTAAGTAGTGTCTTTAAATTATGTGACTTTGAAATCCATAAGAAGAGTTTCAGCTAAATGCTTAAATTTATGAGAACTAGTGCATAAAGAGAAATATTGAATTTATATTAGAGTCTTCTCTTTGTAATATTAACACTGAAGTAATAAGACCCCTATTTTATAACATTGCTAAGAAACTGGTTTTGAGAATATTATGTATAATTTTCAGTTTTATATCATTTTTCCTGTTTTATTTCTTAATATTAGAAAAGATTTTTATTTTTCTTCTTTCAAATTTTAATTCACATTATGCATATTTATGGAATATTATTTGGCAATTAACTAGTGTTCAGATACTAACCACATTAGGGTTGTCAGCATTTCCATCTAGAGTTTTTGATAATCTTGTAATTTTTATCTATAATATATAGGTGAATATAGTTCAGAATAGCATATCATATATCTTGTGAATCACTACAGGAAAAGACATGTAAGCCTCCAAAAGAAGTTATGATGAGGACCAAAAACTATATAATACACAGACACACACACACACACACACACAAACACACACACACACACACAAGAACAAATAATAATTGGTTTTCATAAGTATGCATTGTGTATGTGTATTATAATGCTACAGAGTAGTCATAAATATTGAATATGCTTTATTGAAAATTGAAGTATTTGTACTTCATGAAAGGAACTGTTTTGTTGTTAGGATGCTATCATAGTTATATATTTCTATTGTATAGTATATTCATATAATATAATCAAACACATATGCACATTATATATATACTTATATATATATTATCTATAATTCAAAGCCACATAAATGTAATAGGTTTAGTCACTAAAGTGCATCCTTAACTCTATTTGACATTATTATTATTATTATTTAAAATTTTTACAAGATACTATAATCATATTCCCTTCCCTCATATCTTCTCTTAGTCCTATATCCACATTTTTGATGTCTTCCCAAATTTTCCTTTTATGCTATTTTTATTCTTCTGTGACTGTTTTGTGCATATGACTATATTTGCTATGTATTGATGCTACCAAAAATCATGTAATATCCAGAAGGGAACTATGACTTCACTCCATTCTCCAGATCTTATTCTCTCTAAAAAATACGTTTAAGTGCTTTGCTTATAAAGCTATGCACTTGCACACGCAATACCTTCAGAGGCTAGAAGAGGAAGTTGTATCCTCAGGAACTGGAATTACTGATGTTTGTTAGTTGCTATATGGTTACTGGGAATCAAACCCAGGTCCTTTAGAAGACCACGAGAAACTATTGATTGCATACCGTCTTTCCAGGGCCAAGCTCTTAAAATTCTTTCAGACCCTTTTCCATGATGTTCTCTGGAGCCCAGTGTAGGTAATAAAGATTTCCTGTTTAGTGTTGAGCACTCTGAATTCCCTGATTCTCAGCCCTTTGATGAGTGATGAGTCATTGCTTTGACTGTCTACACAGCTACAAGAGTTCTTTGACTAAAGCTGATACTTATACCAATCTGTGGTTGTAAATATAAATATTTAGAAAGCGATTCAACTACATGTTTATTTAATAAAATACTGGTAGTAGATTCTACCATCAGACCCATGATCTCCCACCACACACCATAAATATTTGACCAGTACAAGGTGTACATCCTGCCTGTTGGGCAGTCCTAGGATCTAATTAGAAACTCCCTGGAACTATTACATCATTAATACATCTTGGATGGAAGGTTAGTATTATAGCACAGGGTTTAAGACTACACTATATCATTGCTGAATTTTCTCTCTCAATCAACTTTCCTATACTACGAAATCTGTTCATTGTGGAGGAAGCTCCCAGCTCAGCATAGCTCAATTTCTGTGTTCTGTATCTAAAGAAAGTGTTGTTTTGAGCAATAAGCTCTTGCCATTTTCTTTTGGTGGGCAACCAAGATTACTGGCAATAGCAATAGACATATTGTCTCATGATTCAATGGATATGATATTATAAAGTAGAACTTTAGAAATTTTGATGAAACAAAAGAAATACTGATTTTTAGTTAGATATCAATAATATGTCAATAATTACATAAGCCTATTTGACTTAGTTTACCTGGTCATTTGTGTGTGTGTGTGTGTGTGTGTGTGTGTGTGTGTGTGTGTCTGTGTCTGTGTTTGTGTGTATCGCAGGTACAGTATACTATAAATGAGGATATAATTCATGTCCTTCTCTTACATGATACTTGGAACTTATTAAATGCATGTTATAGTCATTTACTGAATGCATAAGAGTGCAAACTACTAATTTGTTGGGTCTAGGAATATTAGAAATGAAGTACATCTTTAATAAGTTTGTTTCAGGAGGTGAATGTGTAAATCAAAATATATCTACAATATAAATCAGACTTTAGTAGCCTAACCTAAAAAAGCTGTCACACGTCAAAAAGTTACTCATTACACCCGGGAATATAAGCTTAGGCTAAAAATGTTCTTTTAGTTGAGTATGTACTGAGTACACATGGAACATGTGTCTAGGGAGAACATAGAGTATCATAGAAGCATGAAATCACATGTCAAATATGAACAAAAATATAGTTTTGTTAAGAATTTCTCGTGTACTTTGTTGTTGAAGAAGCAAAGGAGAGAATTGTAATTGACAAAGAAATAATTAAGATCTTTAACAGTCTTGACAAACCTCTCAGACCTGGTACTTTATTTCATCATCTTAGTGATTGATATCACCTTCAAATACCTTCATGTTTAGCATTTCTATCTTTCTTGTTATTAGGCTCCAGTTAGTCAACACACCTTCTGTTTCTCTAACAATAACCTGCTCTGTTCATGTGACAAATCACTTACCTCATTCATGCAGTTATAAAAGTTTTCCCAATGACCGGCCATTTCTAGTTTTACATATCTATAACCTGGTTTCTTTCCACTGGCGGGAGTAAATTTCAATTAACTTTTTATTATATGTTCCTTCCCTTATAGCTTTGGTAGCTCTTTTTTCGTTTTTTTTTGGAAGGTCTTGATGTGTTTGCCCCTCTGACATAAGTTCATTGTACCTTTAAACTTTTCGGATAAGTTTTAGTCTTGCTGATATTTTTATTTTCATTATTAATACTTAAAACTATATAGGACTCCAATTATAATTCTCCTTAATAGATGATGCCATAAATATTATGTAGTATAAGTCAAATAATGCAGAAACACCCATATAAAACACACCCAAACACTCATATACATACATGCACAAATATACATGTATATGTATGGAAAGGCTAATTTTCTGGAAGGGGCTAATGTTTCTTAATTGAGAAAAAACATTAAGACTTACTAAGAACTCATAAAGCATTTACATAGTTTTCCTGAGAATGTTTTTGAATGTTTTCACATTTTGACATTATTATTGGTAATTGCTTACAGTTTATAAATAGCTAGTATTAGAATATTGATTTGTGTTAATATTTATTTCATTATGTATGTTTTTTTTTCAGAAGTAAAATACTTATTAGAAAGAATACTGCCAACAACATAGCAAAATGAAATCCTTCCTGCTGCTTTCCCTCATTGGGCTCTGCTGGGCCCAATATGACCCACATACTCAATATGGACGAACTGCTATTGTCCACCTGTTTGAGTGGCGCTGGGTTGATATTGCTAAGGAATGTGAGCGATACTTAGCTCCTAATGGATTTGGAGGGGTGCAGGTAAGACTTATTCACAATTCAAATGCTGAGTTTACTGTGCTATGTAGAATTGTTTTCTAATGTATTTTATTATTTTCTAATGTATTTTATTTAATTTAATGTATTTTCTAATGTATTTTATTTAATTTAATGTATTTCTAATGTATTTTATTTAACTTCACACGTAATTTTCATGAGGAAGAAAAAAATAGCAGGAAAGGCAACTTTATATTTAGTTTTCAAACATTAAGAGGTCCTCTTTATTGTGTTGGCAATGTTTTCAGTGATTCCGAAGCAATTGGACTGAATTTATACAGATTAAGAACTGCAAAATCACTGGTAGTTTTTTTTATAGGATTTACTTATGTAAAGTAAACCATGAGCTGATCATCTTACTCGTTTATTTGTAGGTTTCTCCACCCAATGAAAATATTGTAGTCCACAACCCTTCAAGACCATGGTGGGAAAGATATCAACCAATTAGCTACAAAATATGCTCCAGGTCTGGAAATGAAGATGAATTCAGGGACATGGTGAACAGGTGCAACAACGTTGGTGTAAGTGAAGTTATATGTCCTTAGAAGTCAGTTTATGCAAAACCATGTTGTGTTTGCTTCTTATTCTTCTTGAGCAAAAGGTTTCACACTTTCAAAATTCTTTCTATTTAGCTATATCTCAAAGTTAACTACTGTTTTATGGGCAATTTTAAAAATTCTTTCATATGAACAATTTAAAGAAGAGAACTTATAAAGGAAAACTTTGACTTTTAATTTTTATAACCATAATCATTTTTTAGTAAATCTTTTCTGATTAGAAATTAGAAATTCCAGATGCAAACTTACTCCCATTTTCGGTGATTTATTTGTCCACTCACAATTCCTACACTATTTCTTCTTTTAATAAAGACCAATATCTACTTTTTTTTTTCTTTTTAGAGACTAAGACTCAGATTAACTCCTTTCAAAATCAATAATGTCTGTTTTTTTTTTGTTTGTTTTTTTTTTTTTTTTTTTTTTTTTTTTTTTTGGTTTTTCAAGACAGGATTTCTGTGTGTAGCCCTGGCTGTCCTGGAACTTACTCTGTAGACCAGGCTGGCCTCAAACGCAGAAATCTGCCTGCCTCTGCCTCCCAAGTGTTGGAATTAAAGGCGTGTGCCACCACCACCTGGCTAATGTCTGCTTTTAAAAAGAAATCTAATTGTAGGTTTTTAAAATGTCATTTTGATTTGACTTTTGTGATGTTTTCTAGTTTTGCACTTGCCAGTTCTGTAAATTCTCAATCAAATATTGACTATTGTTGCCCTTCATTTCACATTGGCGTTTTGTCCTGTTGAAAATGAAGCTACAATAATCTATCTATCTATCTATCTATCTATCTATCTATCTATCTATCTATCTATCTATCTTTTACATATCATCTACCTATATATAGTTTTGTTAACATGCTAGGAATTTAATGATGGAAATGTAGAACTGGAGGTGAAAGCATGAGAACTATAATAATGCTGCTCATATGAGGAAAATGTTGAGAATTAAAAATAGAGGGTGTCATTATGCACATGGTAGTTTTGGAAAAGCATTTGACAAGTGGTTTTATTTTCATTAGTTAACATAGTATAGAAGGTAGAAACTCAAAATAATATTCAATAACCTTTCCATAGACATTTTATGGTTCAGGAAAGGTGCTAAAATATAATGCATATAACTATATTTATATGTATATAGTATATAATTTATATATGTCAATATGTATGTCTCACTAGTATGCTGCAGAGTTTAACCAGCTTAATTTTAGGTCTTCTTTTCAGGTCCGTATTTATGTGGATGCTGTCATTAACCACATGTGTGGAGTAGGGGCTCAAGCTGGACAAAGTAGTACATGTGGAAGTTATTTCAACCCAAATAATAGGGACTTTCCTGGAGTTCCATATTCTGGTTTTGACTTTAACGATGGAAAATGTAGAACTGGAAGTGGAGGCATTGAGAACTACAATGATGCTGCTCAGGTGAGGAAAATGATCAGAATTAAAAAAAGAAATCAGGGACTTATGCACATGGATCTTTTGGAATACCATTTGACATGCGGTTTAGACTCTTTGTGAAATATATTACTAGGAGCTAGAAATGCAAACCAATCTTCAAAAACTTTCTCCTAGTCTCTTAATGGCTCAAGAAAGGTGCTAAATATTAAAAGATTTATGTTTTACTCCTGTAGCACATAAGATAAGGGAAAAAAAGGAAAAAGAAAGGACACAAAGGGTTTCCTCAACTAACTAATAATATTATCTATTTAATTTTTGCCTCATTCAGACACTATAGCAGAAAATATTCGAAGGGTGTATCCACAGTAGGATGTGAATGTTCCCAGTTTTCCATGAAAAAGGCTTTATGAAGCTTTTTTTTTATTGGTTATTACATTTATTTACATTTCAAATGTTATTCCTCTTCCTGGTTTCGCCTTCGCAAGCCCCCTATCCTATTCCCTCCCACCTACTTCTATGAGGGAACTTCCCCACCCATCCACCCACTCTAGCATCACTGCCCTAGCATTCCCCTACCCTGGGGCATCAAGCCTTCACAGGACCAAGGACCTCTCCTCCCACTGATGCCAGATAAGACTCTGCTATATATGTACCTAGATCCATGGGTCTCTCCATGTGTATTCTTTGGTTGGTGGTTTAGTCCCCGGGAGCGCTGGAGGGGTTGGTTGGTTGATATTATTGTTTTACCTATGGGGTTGTAAATCCCTTCAGCTCCTTTAGTCCTTCTACTAAGTCCTCGTTTGGGGTTCCAGTGCTCAGTTCGATGGTTGGCTGCTAGTATCTGCACCCATATTGGCCAGGTTCTGGCAGAGCCTCTCAGGGGACAGCCATACCAGGCTCCTGTCAGGAAGTGCTTCTTGGCATCAGCAATAGTGTCTGGCTTTGGTGTCTGCAGATGGGATGGATCCCTCGGTGAGGTAGTCTCTGGATGGCCTGTCCTTTAGTTTTTGCTTCACTCTTTCTCCCTGCATTTCCTTTAGATAGGAACAATTCTGGATTAATATTTTTGAGATGTGTGGGTGGCCCCATCCCTCAACTGAGGCCGTGCCTAACCTCCGGATAGTCTCTATAGGTTCTCGAGACTAATCAGTGAATACTTGTATAGTTGAAGGAGATCTCAGTTAATAGGTGATATTTATATATGGAACACAGTTTTGTTTTGTTTTTCTTAACAGGTCAGAGACTGTCGTCTGTCTGGCCTTCTGGATCTTGCACTTGAGAAAGATTATGTTCGTACAAAGGTGGCTGACTATATGAACCACCTCATTGACATTGGTGTAGCAGGGTTCAGACTTGATGCTTCTAAGCACATGTGGCCTGGTGACATAAAGGCAATTTTGGACAAACTGCATAATCTAAATACAAAATGGTTCTATGAAGGAAGCAGACCTTTCATTTATCAAGAGGTAATGTAATACATATATGTACATATAAAATGACATTGTTTTGTTAAACAAAAGATAGATGGAACATTGTATTAAACACAATTTAATAGGTTAATGTCTGAGTGCTTTGTAAAATGTGGAATTTCTTTAACTCCCATTTATTCATACCAGAATAAAGGTCTAAGGGAATGTAGAGAATTTATTTATCCTGTGACATTATTGTACCACTTAGTGTATACTTAGGGACCATTATGCAATAACTTAGTTGCTGCATAACTAAGTCAGTATTTCTAGGCTTAAATCTTGTCTTAAGTATTATTAAATGCATAAATTTTGGATAAATTGGTTAATATTTCTGTGGGCATTTTTCTGTGAAGAAGGTTGATAATGTTTGTATTTGTTTTCTTTGGAGATTCTAATGAATTTGTAAGTGCTGAAATTGTTTATCTGACAGTAAGTACTTTGTTAGTATGAGTATCTGAATTTTCAACTATATGTTAAGTGAAATATGTCAGCCATTTTTACTGGATATTCTTATTAAATTTCTTTCAGTACTAATGTATATACTTAATAAAGAAATGAAGAAAACCACATTGAACATGAACAGTATAAGAAATTTATAGGGTGTTATTTTTATATTAAATATTTTAATATCATTTTATTCAATGACAGTTTCCCATTATTTCTCTACTAGGTAATTGACCTGGGTGGTGAGGCAGTGTCAAGTAATGAGTATTTTGGAAATGGCCGTGTGACAGAATTCAAATATGGAGCAAAACTGGGCAAAGTTATGCGCAAGTGGGATGGAGAAAAGATGGCCTACTTAAAGTAAATACATCACACTTTGTCATTTTTTTTCTGTCACAGATCTGCTGTCAAATTATCCCAATACGTAGTCATCTTATAAAATTCTAACTTATTAAATATTTATCAAGACTAGCTATTAAGCAGGTTGTTTGCCCTCTAAGCAATAAAAAAATCATCTGGAATTTAATAAATTTCATTTTAAATGTCAGTAACAAGGAGACTTTCTAGTTACACAAAACATCACCTACAGATTTTTTTCTGTCTTTGATATGAGTCTACTAGATTTTTGGTAGTTACAATCTGCTAAAATCAAGATATTACTTGAAAAATTCTACTACTCACAACTAAAACTGCAATGTGGTTCTACTGTTGCACTTATACATCTACTGCAATAAATTAACTTGAAATATTAGCTTATAACACAGAGTGCAATATCCAATCCTTTTTATTTGTTTTTCATTGTATATACTTCAGTGTGAATATTTATCCTTCCTGAGTCCATCTATATTGAAATCTTACATGAGCAATGTGGATGAAATGCAAATAAGCTGTATATAAAATTACCTAGAGGAAAATTTTTCTGTGAAATAACCATTTGGTTAGAGAATCATTAGTTAAATTCAAATAGATTATAGAAAGAGGTACAGATTTAGGATACTCTAAATGTTCTTTTCAAGGAATAATGTATGCACATATTTTTAAAAACTAGGAACTGGGGAGAAGGTTGGGGTTTCATGCCTTCTGACAGAGCCCTTGTGTTTGTGGACAACCATGACAATCAGCGAGGACATGGTGCTGGAGGAGCATCCATCCTGACCTTCTGGGATGCTAGGTAGGGAAAGCTATTCTTTACATTTATACAAGTCTTTTAGTGATAGTAAAATTTTTAGTTTTCTATTGTAATATTGTTTTGTAATTTTCAGACTCTATAAAATGGCTGTTGGATTTATGTTGGCTCATCCTTATGGTTTCACCCGGGTAATGTCAAGTTACTATTGGCCAAGATATTTCCAGAATGGAAAAGTAAGTTTAAATATGCTTTTGAAGAAAGAAAAAGCAGTCCATTTTTTTCCCATTTTATACATATGAACCACATTTTCTTTCTTTTTTTCATTTTTATTGGATATTTTCTTTATTTACATTTCAAATGTTATCCCTTTCTAGTTTTCCCACTCCAGAACCCCCCCACCCATCCCCCCCTCTTGCTTCTATGAGGGTGTGCCCCAACTCACCTACCGCCTCCTGCCTCCCTGCCCTCGAATTCCCCTACACTGGGGCATCAAGCCTTCACAGGACCCGGGGTCTCTTCTCCCATTGATTCTCAACAAGGCCATCCTCTGCTACATATAGGGCTGGAGCCATGTGTCCCCTCCATGTGTATTCTTTGGTTGGTGGTTTAGACTCTGGGAGCTCTGGGGGGTCTGGTTGATTGACCCCAGACCTATGGGGTTGCAAACCCCTTCAGTTCCTTCAGTCCTTTCTCTAACTCCTCCAGTGGGGACGCTCATATGCAGTGTGATGGTTCGCTTCAAGCATCTGCCTCTGTATTTTTCAGGCTCTGGCAGAGTCTCTCAGGAGACAGCTATAACATGCTCCTGTCAGCATGCAGAGACTGCCACACCTGGGAATATATCCCATATACAGTCACCAAATGCAGTCCTGTTTTAATTTCACATGAAATTGTTGCACAAAAGACATGCCATCAACATTATTAGCATTATAGGTATTTTATAGAACAATGAACTGCTTTATCACTGTGAAACAATAACTTGAAAGTTACAGAACAAGAACACAAAGTAAAACATAGGAGTCTAGTAGTTCTTCCTTTGTCCATAGGATATGGGGATTGTATATAGTAACACCTGAAAGGAGGAAGTGGGCTTTTGTTATTTAACCCAAACAAATATTTGCGAAATACTTTTGTATTTTTCTATGGAATGTAAAGAAACATTTCCATTTAACTGAGGATTCCTTAAAAAAATACATGAAATAAATTATGTTAAATTAAGCACATAAGTTTGAAGACTTATTCAAGAATACTATACATTACAAAATATATTGCAATATATTAATCTGAAAAATCTCAAAAGGCAGCTAATAGTCTGGGGAGATGATTTAGAGAGTAAAGCTCTTGTAGATCCCTGGGACCTTGTGATGCTGAGCTGAATTGGTGTCTTGTAATGCAAGTGCCCAGCAGGTGGAGACAGCAGATTTCTCAAGTATCAAATTGGTCAGCTCTGGGGTTACAAAACCTTGGCTCTATAGAACACAGAGAGCCAGACATAGGATGCCCCAGTGTAGGGGAATTTGAGGACAGGGGGGTAGAGAGGAATATTTGAATAGTTTGTCCTGCCAAACATAGTGTTTGTATCTGTCTAAACATAGTGTTCAAACCAGTTCATTTTTCTTTTCTCTTAAATCTCTCTATCACATACTTGCACATTATAGTGGCTTCCACTGTGGGTGTGTCATAAAGCATGCAAACCTCTGCCTGCTTTTTGCCTGTCAGCACCGCTGAGCCTGATCTTTAATCTTGGTCTTTCTGATGCTAAAGCTCTTGCCATTTTAGTAACATTAAAGAAGAGGGCTATGAAGAAACTGTTGCATGGAAGACACTGAGTAAATAAAAATATATAATTCTGTGAAATATGACCTAAGATAACTATGGTATATACACTGAAATAGTAAATACTCAGTAGTGGTCTGTATAAATACTGAAGGATTTAGATACTAAGTAGGCACTATAGAGACTCAAGTAACAGAACTCTTTGAGTTTAGTGCAATGGAAATGCAACATGCTTGTTAAAAAACCTGAGGCTTTTCCCTTTATTTAAGGATGTCAATGACTGGGTTGGACCACCAAATAACAATGGAGCAACGAAAGAAGTGAGCATTAACTCAGATAGCACTTGTGGCAATGACTGGGTCTGTGAACATCGCTGGCGTCAAATAAGGTGGGAATGTCCCCTACAGATCTTGCATGATAAAGTTGTTTAACATTTTATTTTAAATTGACGTTTAAGGGTACCAGCATTTCACATGATATTGTACTTTTAGGAACATGGTTGCCTTCCGGAATGTCGTCAATGGTCAGCCTTTTACAAACTGGTGGGATAATGACAGCAACCAAGTAGCTTTTGGCAGAGGAAACAGGGGATTCATTGTCTTCAACAATGATGACTGGTAAGTGGATATTACTTAAAGTAGGGTTATATACTATTATACTCTTAGAACCTTCTATTTATTTTCTGTACACTTATAGCTTAACATCTTTTTATTAATGGATTTAAGAAATATAATATATAGTGACCTAAAAACTGTAGAAAAATGCTCACTCTTAATGTGTTCAATTTTGTAGAGTTTTTTTTAGGTAGAGTTTTGATATTGCTGTTGTTCTTGATGCATTTTTACACTGTCATGTGTATATATTCTCATTCATATACTCATATGACACCTGTACAAAAGACATAAACATTCAATAAATATCTTAAAAATCAATGAAAGGATGGGCAGTATTAGTTTCAAATCACCACACCCCAACTCTATATCTCAACTATTTATTTTTCTATTTCTTTCGTATACAATCTTAAAATGTCTGCCTCTGTAATAATTCTCTTTGTTTGTGATTAATTTTTCAACACATTTGTATACATGGCCATGGCTGATGGTTTTTCTCAGGAAATAGATGTGGATTGGTTCTACAGTCTCCAATGACTGGCCTTCCATTTGAGATCCATGCATCTTTAACTTCTCCTTTAATAATTTTGTTCTATATGCAACTGTACTTAGAGAATCTCTTTGCATGAATCTGAGTTAGCTTTTGCTCATTTAGTGGATTGTATTAGTTTCTTTTTTTGATGCTATGATTAAACAGCATGACCCAGGGAACTTATAGATAGGAGAAAGAATTTATTTGTGCTTACAGTTACCGAGGTTTCACTCCATGAAGGAAATGTATGAGAGTAGAGATCAGAAGGTGATGGCTTACATTTTAAACCACAAGCACAATACAGAAAGAGCTGACTAGAAAAGCATACAAGTGTTTTTATTCTCAAAGCTGCCTTCAGTGTTAAAATTCCTCCAAATAGTCCACATCACCCACTTCCCTAAACTGTGCCATGACCTAGAAACCAACTTTTAAACTTACCATGTACTCTGTGTGTGTATATATCATACATATATATGTATACATATATGTATGTGTATTGCATATAATATATAACTATATATAAAAATCATTTATTAGGTCATTGGCCATTAAATTATAATTTCTATTTACACAGCACAAATTTTAGACAAGTATTCATTTTGGAAATAGTTTGCTTTACTATATTTGTCTATGTTGAATTTGATTTCAGAATTAACTTCTTTGCTTTTTCAGGGCTTTGTCAAAAACTTTACAGACTGGTCTTCCTGCTGGCACATACTGTGATGTCATTTCTGGAGATAAAGTTGATGGCAATTGCACTGGAATAAAAGTCTATGTTGACAACGATGGCAATGCAAACTTTTATATTAGTAACTCTGCAGAAGACCCATTTATTGCAATCCATGCAGAGTCAAAAATATAAAATTTAAAATAAACAGATATTGAGAGCATCAATCATTTGTATTTCCTGTCTTTTATGCAGTTTAATTTTTATATTTCAATTGCATTTAATAAAATCTATAGGCAATAAACCTGAAAAGGTAAATAAAAAATTGAAGCTCATTAAAATCATACATAATTATAAGAAAATTACAACCAGAATTTTGATACATTTAAAAAGATTATCTTTAAATTATTTTTCAAAAGAACCTCTCAAATTTATGAAGACATCCTGACAAATATTTTTTATCACTTACACCATTTGTTTCATGGTATCCTACTTTCTCATTGCTTTGATCATATTTACTCCCTTCTATTATTTCCTCATATTTTCACTAGATCCCCTCTTCTTTCCAAAAAACCCGTCCATCCCACATTTTCATGTAATTTTTGCTTTGATTTTTGTGATGAAGTTTTCTAGTTTTCACTTACCAATTCTGTAAATCCTTAACCAAATATTGACTATTATTGATCTTCTTTTCACATTGACTTTTTGTCATCTTGAAAAGGAAGTTACAAAATATCTATCTATTCATAATCTATCTACATCTGTCTATCTGTCTGTACATCAATCCACCTACCCACCCTTCTATCTATCTATCTATCTATCTATCTATCTATCTATCTATCTATCTATCTATCTATCTATCTATCTATGTACCCACCTATCTATCTATCTATCTATCTATCTATCTATCTATCTATCTATCTATCTATCTATCTATCTATCTATCTTTGGGACTATGCTCTTAAGTAGGGTTGACTACATGACCATGGCTTGGAAGTTACTACTTGAACAAAGACAACTTACCAATGGATAAAACACTAAGGAATAAAATTTTCCCCACCCTAAACCTAACACCCATAAATTACTTATAGCTCCTTAGGAAGGGATTGGGCCTTTGGGCATCTTCCCCAATCTCTGGTAGAATCTTTTTTTTTTT
>NW_022196898.1:61299403-61302191 GCF_008632895.1 Mastomys coucha | reverse complement strand
GAAAAGTTACATGATTTCAATATATCAGAATTTGTTAACATTTAAAAGCATATTTTAAGTAAATAGGATTAAGTCACATTCTTGTTTCCCTTTTGTACCTCAACTCTGCACAGAGACCCACATTCAATATCTACAATATCTTTTTTGTCATATTCCTTAAAATTTATAAAATATTATTAAAATAAAAATGAGTGTTATAAAAGTTGTTTGATATAAAACAACAATCAATTTAACAGTCTTATGTAGATGCTTGTCTACAGCAATACTGAAAATATATACATTTTTCTCAAAATAAATTTTAAATAACTCTAAACTGGATATTTCAAAATAATACATCACTACTAGTATTTTCTTAAATGAATGTAAATATATAAAGCCTTTTTGTTTGTTTCTTTGTTTTATATTTAGTAGAGTTTAAAATCTTGGCTCTTACTGTGGTACAAGCCCAAAATAAGAACAATTTTTAGACATTGGATTTCATTGTCATAAGGCTGTTCTTCAATGACCCTCACATCACCAAAGGATTTTACTTCCATTGTAGCTAAGCTGAGAGTTAACAGTTCTGCTGTGCCAAGAAATGAATTGTAGGCTCTATTTTTGGATACAGACTTCCTGCTATGGTCAAAAGTATTTGACTTGAGTGAGTGACTTTATTCTCAGCCCAAAGAGAACAGGTTACATTCATTTAAGAAATGGTGTGTGTATTAAGATGGTCTGTCCATAAAGTCATTCACCAACTGTTTCAATGAACAATGGTTCTGCTTGGAGGGTGGCACAGACATTAGGTGAGGGTAAGAATCTGGTTCACTGGCTGTGGTAATTTGGAAAAGCCTCCATCTCAGAGCAAGAGTAATTTATAAAGTCCTCTTCTTCAAACTTGATACAAGAGCTACAAATGTCAAGCAAAGCATTCAGTCTCACTCTTTGTTGTTCTCTTTCCTACAAGCCACCTCCCAAGTTATTGTCTATGTCTCCCTTGGGTATATAAATACTTTTGAAATATATAAGCTGTTCTGAAAACCATAGCACAGTGTAAAAACATGAAACAAACAATACTACTAATAGAGAGGCTGAGATAGGAGAAGCAAGATTTCGAGACCCTTATGTTGTATACAGCAAGACACTGTCACAAACAAGCTGAAAGTATATATAGATTAGACAATATTGGACCTATTTCTCTAATTACCAAATTAGAGAGACCATTGGATGACAATCAACAAATTTCTAATTCCTCATATTTTTGGATTTCAATAAATTAGGATATGTTGGCAATATTAATTTTCATATTAAGATATTACGAAAAAGTAATTGTTTCTGTTGTTTTTGTTGTAAGAGGTGGAATTAGGTTTGTGTGGATTTGTTGAAGGATTACTTTCTTGCTTCTTCTAGGGTGCAGTTTTGCTCTTTATGTTGATGTTTTCCATCTATTATCCTTTGTAGGGCTGGATTTGTGGAAAGATATCATGTAAATTTTGTTTTGTTATAGAATATCTTGTTTTCTCCATCTATGATAATTGAGAGTTTTGCTGGGTATAGTAGCCTGGGCTGGCATTTTTGTTATTGTAGGGTCTGTATGACATCTGCCCAGGATCTTCTAGCTTTCATAGTCTTTGGTGAGAAGTCTGGCGTAATTCTGATAGGCCTGCCTTTATATGTTACTTGCCTTTTTTCCCTTACTGCTTTTAAAATTCTTTGTTTAGTGCATTTGGTGTTTTGATTATTATGTGACAGGAGGAATTTCTTTCCTATTCTTCAGTCTATTTGGAGTTCTGTAGGCTTCTTGTATGTTCATGGGCATTTCTTTCTTTAGGTTAGGGAAGTTTTCTTCGATAATTTTGTTGAAGATATTTACTGGCCCATTACATTGAGAGTCTTCACTCTCTTCTGTACCTATTATCTTTAGGTTTGGTCTTCTCATTGCGTTCTGGACTCCCTGGATGTTTTGGGTTAGGAGCTTTTTGCTTTTTGCATTTTCTTTGACTGTTTTGTCAATGTTTTCTATAGTGTCTTCTGCCCCTGAGATTCTCTCTTCTATCTCTTGTATTCTGTTGGTGATGCTTACACCTATGACTCCTGATTTCTTTCCTAGGCTTTGTATCTCCAGGGTTATCTCTCTTTCTGATTTCTTTATTGTTTCTATTTCCAATTTTAGATTCTGGATGGCTTTGCTCATTTCCTTCACCTTTTTGATTGTATTTTCCTGTAATTCTGTGTTCCGCACCTCTCTGCCCACCAGCAGCAATGATGACAGAACACCGAGACTTCTTCTCTCGACGGTTTACTCAGGAATATTCTTTTGCGTTATAGCTCTCCTAGGTATCCAGGTGTTACAGCTCTTTACAGCTCTCCTAGGTTCTTAAGTGTCACAGCTCTTCTTGATGGCATGGCTCTTCTTGGTTCTTCTTGATGCTTCTTCTTCTTCTTCTTCTTCTTCTTCTTCTTCTTCTTCTTCTTCTTCTTCTTCTTCTTCTTCTCCTTCTCCTTCTCCTTCTCCTTCTCCTTCTCCTTCTCCTTCTCCTTCTCCTTCTCCTTCTCCTTCTTCCTAGGTGTTGCAGGTCTGCTTGCTTCTGTGGAGTGGCGTGGAATGGCTGGAGACAGCCCCTTATATACCCGAGCTTGAGCTGCCAAGTCCTCCTGGATTGGTTCCCTGGCAAACCCTCAGTAGCATACACCTGCTCGGGAGAGGTGCATGCGCAGTATACACCCGCTCGGGAGGGGCGCATGTGCAGTGGAACCGTCTATTGCTACAGTGTATCGGGAACCTGCGCCATCTTGGATTTTATCGTCC
>NW_022196898.1:61288010-61297542 GCF_008632895.1 Mastomys coucha | reverse complement strand
TTTCACTGACTGCTCTTCTTTCAGCTGTTCCAGAGCTGTCTGTCCTTCAACTACCTTACAACACTTCTAATCTCCTAAGCAGCTCTCTTTAATTTGAGCTGACCCCTCTATCTCATACACCTTAGAATTAACAGGTCCAACTATAGACTGAGGATTTGTGCCAGACAATCGAATTGAAACATTTCTTCCCTTAAAGATACAATGTTGGTTCTTTTCTCTCTGCACTCTACACTTCTCCTGGTAAAACTTCATCCATTTAAGGAACATGGGTGAGGGAAACACAGCCTTGACCACCTTCCTCCAATCTCTGAGGGTGAGAGCCTGGTGGGCAAAGGCCTCAAGGATGGTCTCTACCCAGGGTGAATGAAAGCCATCTTCTGCCACTGCTTTCCTAAGGTCTTGGGCTTCCCAGGGATTCCAACCTGCTGTCAGGGTTAACATTAACCAGAAACAGGTGGCTAGTATCTCCCAAGCTGAATTCACCTACCCCGGCATAGGGCTCCTTGCTGAAGGCAGCTGTTCTACGGCCTTAAAACAATGCTGATCTTCCCAACAGCTCCTAAAGAGCTTCCACACAGGTTTTAACAGCTCATAAAGAGTCAAAAAAATTGAGTTTAACATTATCAGCTCTAGGAGAGCCAGAAAAATTGAAAACAAAGCGCCCATATTTACTTTTGTTACTTTTCCTTCTACCTCCTGCTCTAATATTATGCCTTCTGCTGCTCTCTTGAGCCAGTTACTTAAGCTCTGCCTCCTGGCCCAGGTGTGGAAGTTACAATACCAACAAGCTTACAAGGCCGCTCTGCTTACTTGGGGCTCGGCTCTCCTCAGCGTTCCCCTTTAGGCTCAACTACCGAGCACTTTTCCTGCTCTAAAGGCAGACTTGTCCCTAACCGGGAGCTTTACTTTGAGGCTCAACTACCGAGCACTTTCCTGCTCTGAAGGCAGACTTTATGTCCTTAACCGGGAACTTTCATTGGGGGCTCAACTTACCGAGCGCTTTCCGATCGATCGCCCTGTTCCATCGAGAGTTCTGGAGTCTCCTAGGGGTCACTTTGACACGAAGTCCCTGTATGGGCCACCACTTGTGTTACAGCTCTCCTAGATGCCCAGGTGTTACAGCTCTTTATGATACCTAGGTATTACAGCTCTCCTATGTTCTTAAATGTCACAGCTCTTCTTGATGGCACGGCTCTTCTTGGTTCTTCTTGATGTTGCTTCTTCTTCTTCTTCTTCTTCTTCTCCTTCTCCTTCTCCTTCTCCTTCTCCTTCTCCTTCTCCTTCTCCTTCTCCTTCTCCTTCTCCTTCTCCTTCTTCTTCTTCTTCTTCTTCTTCTTCTCCTTCTCCTTCTTCTTCTCCCTAGGTGCTGCAGATCTGCTTGCTTCTGTGGAGTGGCGTGGAATGGCTGGAGACAGTCCTCCTGGATTGGTTCCCTGGCAAACCCTCATTAGCATACACCTGCTCAGGATTGGCGCATGTGCAGTGGAACCATCTATTGCTACAGTGTATCGGGAACCTGCGCCATCTTGGATTTTATCGTCCAAACGGCTGCCTACATAATTCTTTAAGGGATTTTTGTGTTTCCTCTTTAAAAGCTTCTAGCTGTTTACCTATGTTCTCCTGTATTTCTTTGAGGGTGCTATTTATGTCTTTCTTAAAGTCCTGTATCATCATCATGAGAAGTGATTTTAGATCTGAATCTTGCTTTTCTGGTGTGATGGTGTTTCCAGGACTTGCTATGGCGGGAGAATTGGGTTCTGATGATGCCAAATAATGTTGGTTTGTATTTATTTTCTTACTCTTCCCCCACACCCCCCACCATCTGGTTATCTCTAGTGCTACCTGCCCTTGCTAAATCTGACTGGAGCCTGTCCTTCCTGTGATCCTGGTTGTGTCAGAACTCCTCAGTCAAGCTGTCTCTGTGATCCTGTGATTCTGGGATCCTGTGACCCTGGGCTTGTTAGAGTACCTGGGAGTGCAGCAGCTTCCTCTGGGTGTTGTGGGACTGGCTGCAGAGCTTGGGCCCAAGGTCTGCTCAGGACACCAGCTCAGAGAGACTGGAAGGAACCTGAGCCACCTGTGTGCCTGGTCCCACTGGTCCCAGTTACTCCTGACTGGGACAGATGTTGTGTCCTCCTCACCTCTGATCCTGAGAGTATCAGAGAGCCTGGGAGTGGAGCTTCCTCTGGGTATTGTGGGACTGGCTGCAGAGCTTGTGCCCAAGGTCTGCTCAGGACAACAGCTCAGAGAGACCAATCTGGTAGAATCTTAATGTGCCAAATTTCAAGAAGAACTTGAGTAGTTGACCACTGCTATGTGAGTTCATGGATGCAACCTCCATTTCATGTACCAAAGATAACATCTAACAGCACCTTTCTCCATCCTTTGATTTTGCAACTTTCCATTTCCTCTTCCAGGATACTACCTAATGTCTGAATAAGAATTATAGGTGTCCCCTTTTGTGATGAGGACTCAATAGTCACTTCATTTTTAATACTTTTACAAGTTATGAGTCTCTGCTTTGTTGTCACCTACAGAAAATAAAACCTCACTGACAAAAGGAGACAGCAATGCAAATCAGTTGGTATAAGCATAACCATGTAGAAAATAAATGGATACCATGATATCTATTTAGTAAAAGAACCATAGTAATTGCCTCCCCAAATCTATTGGCTATTGTAAAACACACTATGTAGATCAGATTGGTTTCAAACTCATAGAGACCCATCTGTCTCTACCACCTTAGTGTTGGGATTACTGGGATTAAATGCCTGGGTCACCATATCTGGCTATATTTTTAATTATGTTAAATCCCCCTCTTCATCTTCCCCATGTCTCAACCACATCACTTTAAAAATTTGTCCATTCATGTTCTTGTGATATGGGGGGCATCTTTTGGGTATATGCCCAGGAGTGGCATCTTTACAGGCTTGGTATTCAAATCAAACTCTTCTCAATTTTCTGAGAAACTGCCAGATTGATTTCCAGGGTAGTTGTACAAGTTTTCAATACCACTAGCAATGAAGGAATGTTCCCCTTGCTCCACATCCTCACCAGTGTGTCAATTGAGTTTTTGTTCTTAGCCATTCTTAGTGGTGTAAGATGGAATATCTGGGCTGTTTTGATTTGGATTTCTTTAATAGTAAGGATGTTGAACATTTCTTTAAGTGTATCTTGGCCATTCACAATTTCTCTATTGAGACACATGCTCCATTAGCATAAAGCTCCATAGTAGCTTTATTGGTAATAGCCAAGAACTGGAAATAAACCCAGATGTTCCTCAGCTAAAGAATGGATACAGAAAGTGTGGTTCATTCACACAATGGAATACTACTCAGGTATTAACTACAAAGACATCATGAATTTCTCAGCCAAATGTATGGAAGTAAAAACTATCATCCTGTATGACAGGTAACACAGACCCAAAAGAACATACATGATATGTATTCACGTATAAGTACAGATTAGCTAAAACATATAGGGTACCTATGCTATTCTCCACAGACCCCAAAACAATTAATAAAAGGAAAGACCAAAGCAAGGACTTTGAATTTTACTTAGACGGGGGAATAAAATGTTCATAGGAGGCAGATGGAGGGAGGAAACTTGGTGGGAGATGGGAGAGGAATGGAGGAGGGGTTCAGGATCAAGTTCAAGAGTCAGGAGAGACAAGAGAGAGGTCCAGAGAGCCAGAGGGCCAGGAGAATGAGTGGCAATTAGTAGCTGATAGGTTGGGAGAATGAGGAGCATCAGGGGCATCTCTAGAATGTGCCAGAGACCTGAGATGGGGAGACTCTCAGGAGTCTCTGGGAGTGACTTTAGCTGAGACTTCTGTCAGTGAGGATATTGAACCTCCTTTAGCCAGGTAGAAACCCTAGTAATGGGATAAGGACTTAAACACAATTGCAAAATCTTTGACCCAAAATTTGTCCTGTCTACAAGAAATTCAGGGACAAAGATGAAACAGAGGCCGACGGAATGACTAACCAATAACTGGACCAACTTGAGACCCATCTCAAGAGCAAGTGCCAATCTCTGACATTATTAATAATTCTCTGTTATGCTTGTAGACAAGAGATCAGAATAACTTTCCTCTGAGAGGCTTCACCCAGCAGCTGACTGAAACAGATGCAGAAGCCCACAGGCAAACATTGGATGGAGCTTGGGAGTCTTACGGAAGAGTTGGGGCCATAGATGGGATAGATTAGAAATCTACAGGAAGACCAACAGAGTCAACTAATCTAGACCCTGTGTCACTCTCAGATACTGAATCACCAACCAAAAAGCATACATGGCCAGGACCTAGACTCCTTGCATACATGGAGCAGATGTGCAGCTCAGTCTTCATCTCAGTCCCTCAACAACTGGAGCAGAGCTGTCCCTAACGCTGTTGCCCATCTGTGAATCCTATTCCCCTTACTGGGCTGCCTTGTCTGGCCTCAGTGGGAGAGGATGTGCCTAGCCCTGCAGAGACTTGATTTACCAGGATGGGGAAACCCTCAGAGACCTTCACCCACTCAGAGGAAAAGTGGAAGGGGATGTATGAAGGAGGCATTTCATGAAGGGAGAGGGGCAACAATCCAGATGTAAAGTGAGTAAATAAATATATTGATGAAAAAAGTTTCCCATTCATATCATTCTCTCCCTTATTCTACATTCATATCATATCACTTCTTGTTTCTGCCACTCTTTTATGTCCTCTTATCTGGTGCTATGTGATAGCCCTTTGCTAGCTCTCAAGCTCCCACAGGGACTCCTTGCTAAAGAAACAAATTTAAATGTTTTAAATAAGGATACTTCTATGAGAGATCAGATACAACATTTGTCTTTCTGGACATAGGTTTGCTCGCTATAATATTTTCCAGTTCATATCATCTTACTGTAAATTTCCAAAATTCAGTGGTGTGTATTTACCATAGTTTCATCTATTCCCTAGCTATTCTGAATGGAACAATATTGAACATAGGTGTCTGATTATCTCTGCGGAAGAACATAGAGTCTGCTGACAATGTAATGAGTAGAATAACTGGGTCACATGGAAACTTTGTTTTTGAAAACTCTCCTCACTTATATCTATACTAACAATGCCCACTTCCCAAAAGTGAATAGTTTCCTCTCCTACTTTTCCCAGCTTCTGTAAATTGTTGTAATTTGATTTCTTCATGATAGGCTTTGTGAATGGGACAAACAGAAATGTCCAAATTAGATTTAATTTGCATTGTCTTGATAACTAAGGATGTTGAACACTTTTTAAAAATAATTTAGTGTCCTGACTTCAGTTTCTCCTCTCTCTTCTCCCAGTCCTCCCCCACCAACCTAATCCCACTTTGACTCCTCCTCCCTAATCCCACTTTGATTTCTCCTCCCTTTCTATTCAGAAAAAGAAGGGGCCAACTATGGATATCAACCAGCATTGGCATATCAAATATCAGTAAGACTAGGTGCATCTTCTCCTACTGGGTCCAGAGGAGACAGCCCAGTCACAGGGAAGGGTCCTAAAGGCACACAATTTAGAGACAGCCCCCAAGTCGTGGTAATGCTTTCAGGGGATTTGATGGGGCAGGGACTTAGATAGGGAGGGCCTTTCCTGGTGTTGCTGGGTCTGGTAGGCCTCAAGGAAAGGAGACACAGTTGTGGGGCCAGGAATGGAGCAAAGCACATGGGGTGAAATCTACTTCTCTTGAGTGTGATTTTAGGGAAGTTGGTGGGCAGAGGCTTGAAGGCAAGAGATGCTTATCAGTGATGTCCCTGGTTCTGTCTGGCCTCTGTGAAGTCACCCAGAATTGTGGGGCAGGAAATGGAGTGCAGGCTATGGAGTGCAATTTACCTCTGTTGAGGGTGCTTTCAGGGAAGTTGGCAGCAGGTCCTTCAGTCATGTTCCTGGGTTTGACAGGCCTCCACCAAAGCAGGCAGAGTTGTGGTGAGGGAAATGAAGAACAGGGTATGGGGTACATTACCTGCCGTTGGAGGTGCTCTCAGGAGAATTGACTGGCAGGTACTTGGGCAATTTCTTCTGTCTGTCTCTGTCTGTCTGTCTGTCTGTCTGTCTGTCTGTCTGTCTGTCTCTCTATCTCTCTTTCTCTCTTCTCTCTCTCTTTCTTTACATGAATAAAAAGTTATTCAACATAAAAATACTGGAGAGAAAAATAAAAATTAAATTATCATGCCAAAATCAATTCTTATACAATTTTGTCTGCTTATTTCTTCCTCATAAATGACTATCTGCTTTTGTTTTTCTCTGGAATTAGCAGTTCCCACAAATTTCTTGGCTTTTTGGCTTTTGCTTCAATTTTCTGCCAACCATAATTGTCATGTGTTCTGAGAATTAAAGGTATTAAGATATTTTTGTCTCAATAATGTTTTTAACAAAATAAAATGTAATAAGATAAAGCAAAACCATCCCATCAAAGTTGGATAAGACAAACCAACAGAAGTAAAAGAACCAAGAGAAGGAACAAGAATCAAAGACACACTCATTCAAACTTTCAGGAGTACCATAAAAATACAAAGCTGGCTTACTGATGCACACCTTTTCTAGCTTTTCTCAGTTGTTTCTGTACTCTTATCAGAGAGATGTGCCCTGACCAGCAAGTATGAAAGACCCCAATCTTGAACTCAAAAGCTTTTTCATCTTCATCTCATTAATCATAATTTAAACTGAATTATGTTTAACAATATTTGATAATTATAGTTATGTTTACTATCATATTTTCTTCTCATTTATCTGAAAGAAATTTCTAGGTTGGGAATCTGTCTGTCTTGTTCTTGATGATATCCCTACTATCCTCAGAGCCTGGCAATAAGAGGACACTCACTCAACACTAGCTGGGAGATGGTAAAGGTTTTTTCCTCACTTATACTATCCATTTTTTTAAAAAAACATTTTTTATCAGATATTTTCTTTATTTACATTTCAAATGATATCTCCTTTCTTGGTTCCCCTCCAAAAACAAAAACCTGCTCCCTCCCCCATTCCCCTGCTCACCAATACATCCAATCCTGCTTCCTGGCCCTGGCATTCCCTTACACTGGGGCATAGAAACTTCACAGGGCCAAGGGCCTCTCCTCCCATTGATGACTGACTAGGCCATTCTCTGCTACATATGCAGCTGGAGCCAAGAGTCCCACCACGTGTACTCATTGGTTGGTGGTTTAGTCTCTGGGAGATGTGAAGGTACTAGTTAGTTCACATTCTTGTTCATCCTAAGGGGCTGCAAATCCTTCAGCTCCTTCGGTCCTTTCTCTAGCTCCTAAAAGAGGGACTCTGTGCTGTCTAATGGATGGCTGTAAGCCTCTACTTCTGTATTAGTTGGGCACTGGCAGAGCATCTCAGAAGACTGCTATATCAGGCTCCTGTCAGCCAGCACTTGCTAGCATCCACAATATCCACAATAGTGTCTAGATTTGATGATTGAATATGGGAAGGATTCCCAGGTAGAGTAGTCTCTGGATTGTCCTTCCTTCAGTCTCTGCTGCATAGTTTGTCTCTGCAACTCCTTCCATGAGTATTTTGTTCCCTCTTCTAGAAGGATCAAAGTATCCACACTTTGGTCTTCCTTCTTCTTGAGTTTCTTGTGATTTGTGGATTGACTCTTGGGTATTCTGAGTTTCTGGGCTAATATCCACTTATCAGTGAGTGAATATCTTGTGTGCTCTTTTGTGACTGTATTAATTCACTCAGGATAATATCCTCCAGATCCATCTACTTGCCTAAAAATTTCATAAATTCATTGTTTTTTAATAGTCTAGTAGTACTCCATTGTG
This sequence comes from Mastomys coucha, assembly GCF_008632895.1. Classification (NCBI taxonomy): domain Eukaryota; kingdom Metazoa; phylum Chordata; class Mammalia; order Rodentia; family Muridae; genus Mastomys; species Mastomys coucha. The sequence goes on along the minus strand of NW_022196898.1, from coordinate 61,289,778 downwards.
TTAATGTACCACATTTTCTGTATCCATTCCTCTGTTGAGGGACACCTGGGTTGTTTCCAGTTTCTACTTATTTATAAATAAGGCTGCTATGAAAATAGTGGAGCATATATCCTTATTGCATGTTGGACCATCTTCTGAGTATATGCCCAGGAGTTGTTCAGCTGGGTCGTCTGGTTGTACTATGTCCAATTTCTTGAGGAACCGTCAAACTGATTTCAAGAGTGGTTGTACCAGCTAGCAATCCTACCAGCAATGAAGGAGTATTCCTCTTTCTCCACAACCTCTCCAGCATCTGCTGTCCCCTGAGTCTTTTGTCCTAGCCAATCTGATTGGTGTGAGGTGGAATCTCAGAGTTGTTTTGATTTGCATTTCCCTGATGACTAAGAATGTTGAACATTTCTTTAGGTGCTTCTCAGCCATTCAGTATTCCTCTGTTGAGAATTCTTTTAGCTCTGTACCCCATTTTTTATAGGGTTATTTGGTTCTCTGGAGTCTGACTTCTTGAATTCTTTGTATATATTGGATATTAACCCTCTATCAGATGTAGGATGGGTAAGATTTTTTTTTCCCAAAGGTTGCAGTTTTGTCTTATTGACAGTATCCTTTGCCTTACAGAAGCTTTGTAATTTTATGAGGTCCCATTTGTCAATTCTTGATCTTAGAGCATAAACTTTTGGTGTTCTGTTGAGGAAAATTTCCCCTGTGCTTATGTGCTCGAGGCTCTTCCTCACTTTCATTTCTTAGTTTCAGTGTATCTGGTTTCATGAGGAGGTCCTTGATCCACTGTGACTTGAGGTTTATACAAGGAGATAAAAATGGATCAATTTGCATTCTTCTACATGCTAATCACCAGTTGAGCTAATACCATTTATTAGAAATTCTGTCTTTTTTCCACTGGATGGCTTTAGCTCCTTTGTCAAAGATCAAGTAACCCTAGGTATGTGGGTTCATTTTAGGGTCTTCAGTTCTATTCCACTGGTCTGCCTGCATGTAATTGTACCAACACCATGCAGTTTTTATCACAATTGCTCTGTAGTAAAGCTTAGGGTAAGGAATGATGATTCCCTTAGAACTGCTTTTATTGTTGAGAGTACTTTTCAATATCCTAGGATTTTTGTTATTCCAGATGAATTTGCAAATTGCTCTTTCTAAGTCTGTGAGGACCTGAGTTTGAATTTTGATGAGGATTACATTGGATCTGTAGATTGCTTTTGGCAAGATGGCCTTTTTTACTATATTAATCCTGCCAATCCATGAGCATGGGAGATCTTTCCGTCTTCTGAGATCTTCTTCAATTTCCTTCTTCAGAGACTTGAAGTTCTTGTCATACAGATCATTTACTTGCTTAGTTAGAGTCACACTAAGGTATTTTATATTATTTGTAACTATTGTGAAGGGTGTTGTTTCCCTAATTTATTTCTCTGCCTGTTTATCCTTTGTTTAGAGGAAGGCCTCTGATTTGATTGAGTTAATTTTATATCCAACTAATAGAAGAGAAAGTAGGGAAGAATCTTGAGCAAATAGGCACAGGGGAAAATTTCCTGAAGAGAGTGCCAATAGCTTCTGCTCTAAGATCAGGTATTAACAAATGGGACCTCATAAAATTGCAAAGGTTCTGTAAGGCAAAAGACACTGTCAATAGGAAAAAAGGCAACCAACAAATTGGGAAAAGATCTTGACCAATCCTATATCTGATTGATGGCTAATATACAATGTATACAAAGAATTCAAGAAGTTAGACTCCAGAGAACCAAATAACCCTATTAAA
>NW_022196898.1:61287792-61287951 GCF_008632895.1 Mastomys coucha | reverse complement strand
GAGATCCCAGGGTCTCAACCACCAACCAAGGACTGCACATGGTGGGTCTGATTGTTTTGGCAGCATGTATATAGTAGAGGACTGCAAATTCTATCATCAATAGGAGGAGAGGACCTCGACCCTGTGAATGTTCTGTGCCCCAGTGTAGGGGAATGCCAG
>NW_022196898.1:61286971-61287782 GCF_008632895.1 Mastomys coucha | reverse complement strand
TTACTTTATTGCTGGTGGGATTGCAAACTGATACAACCACTCTGGAAATCAGTTTGGTGGTACCTCCAGAAATTGGACATAGTTCTACTGGAGGACCCAGCTATACCACTCCTGGGCATATACCCAAAGGATGCTCCAACATGTAATAAGGACACATGCTCCACCATGTTCATAGCAGCCTTATTTATAATTGCCAGAACCTGGACAACCCAGATGTCTCTCAACAGAGGAGTGGATACAGAAACTGTGGTACATCTACACAATGGAGTACTACTCAGCTATTAAAAACAATAAATTTATGAAATTCTTAGGGAAATGGATGGATCCGGAGAATATCATCCTGACTGACATAATCCAATCACAAAAGAACACACATGGTATGCACTCTCTGATAAGTGGTTATTAGCCCAGAAGTTCAGAATACAGGAAGATCAACCCACAAACCACAAGAAACTCAAGAAGAAGGAAGACCAAAAGGTGGACATTTCATTCCTTCTTAAAAGAGGGAACCAAATACCCACAGAAGGAGTTGCAGAGACTAACTATGGAGCAAAGACTGAAGGAAGGACAAGCCAGCCTAAATATAGCTATCTCCTGAGAGGCTCTGCCAGTGCCCAACTAATACAGATGTAGAGGCTCACAGCCATCCATTAGACAGCACAGGGTCCCCAGTGAAGGAGTTAGAGAAAGGACCTATGGAGCTGAGGGGTTTGCAGCCCCTTAGGATGAGCAACAATATGAAATAACTAGTACCCTCAGAGATCCCAGGGTCTCAACCACCAACCAAGGACTGCACATGGTGGGTCTGATT
>NW_022196898.1:61263994-61286707 GCF_008632895.1 Mastomys coucha | reverse complement strand
CTTGTTGTTTTTGTTTGTTTGTTTTTTGGAGAGGAAACTGGGAAAGGAGAAATTTACATGTAAATAAAAAAAATATCTAATAAAAAAAGAAAAAATGTAAAAAAACCAAAAATTTTATATCCAGCTACTTTGCTGAAGTTGTTTATTAGGTTTAGGAGCTCTCTGGTGGAATTTTTGGGGTTACTTAAGTATACTATCACATCATCAGCAAATAGTGATAATTTGATTTCTTCCTTTCCAATTCGTATCCCTTTGATCTCCTTTTGTTGTCTAATTGCTCTGGCTAGGACTTAAAGTACAATATTGAATAGGTAGGGAGAGAGTGGGCAGCCTTGTCTAGTCCCTGATTTTAGTGGGATTGCTTCAAGTTTCTCTCCATTTAGTTTGATGTTAGCTACTGGCTTTCTGTATATTACTTTTACTATGTTTAAGTATGGGCCATGAATTCCTGGTCTTTCCAAGACTTTTATCATGAAGGGATGTTGGGTTTTGTCAAATGCTTTCTCAGCATCTAATGAGATGATCATATGTTTTTTTTTTCTTTGAGTTTGTTTATGTAATAAATTACTTTGATGGCTGAATATTGAACCATCCCTGCATCCCTGGGATGAAGCCTACATGATCATGGTGGATGATCGTTTTGATGTGTTCTTTGATTCGGTTAGTTTGCAAGAATTTTATTGAGTATTTTTGCATCTATATTCATAAATGAAATTGGTCTGAAATTTTCTTTCTTTGTTTGTACTTTGTGTGGTTTAGCTATCAGAAGAATTGTTGCTTCATAGAATAAATTCAGTACAGTACCTTCTGTTTTTATTTTGTGGAATAGTTTGAGGAGTATTGATATTAAGTCTTCTTTGAAAGTCTGATAAAACTCTTCACTAAACCCATCTGGTCCTGGACCTTTTTTGGTTGGGAGACTATTAATGACTGTTCCTATTTTAAGTTGTAAGTCTTAGCTAGAGTAATAAGACCTGAAAAAATGTAAAAGGGTTATAAATAGGAGATAATTTAAAATATCTCTATTTATAAAAAACAGGAATCCAATACATAAGAGATCCTAAACCCACAAGTAGAAAACATGTTCAGCAAAGTAGCATGATAGATGATTGGCAGGTTAAAATCATTAGTTCCTAACTACCAATGAAATACTTAACTGAGAAAGAAAATGGAAACAGTCTCATTCACAATAACTTCACAGATAATGTTAAATAAACTTAAATATGTAAGTGAAATAGCATTACAATTCAAACTTTCAACCTTTGAAAATGAAATTCATGAACACTTGTGAAGTTATTAATATCCTGTTTACGTACCCGGTCTGATAGAGTATGTCTTTTTATTGGGGAATTGAGTGCATTGACATTAATAGATATTAAGGAAAAATAATTGCTGCTTCCAGTTATTTTGTTGTTAGATTTGGAATTCTGTTCATGTGGCTATCTTCTTTTAGTTTTGTTGGAAGATTACTTTCTTGCTTTTTCTAGAATGTAGTTTTCCTCCTTGTGTTGGAGTTTTCCATTTATTATCCTTTGAAGGGCTGGGATATGTGGAAATATATTGTATAAATTTGGTTTTGTCATAGAATACTTTGGTTTCTCCATCTATTGTGATTGAGAGTTTTGTTGGGTATAGCAGCCTGGGCTTGCATTTGTGTTCTCTTAGGGTCTGTATGACATCAACCCAGGTTCTTCTGGCTTTCATAGTCTCTGGCGAGAAGTCCTGTATAATTCTGATAGATCTGCCTTTATATGTTACTTTACCTTTTTCCCTCACTGCTTTTAAAATTCTTTCCCTTTTTGTGCATTTAGTGTTTTGACTATTATGTGACGGGAGGAATTTCTTTTTTGGTCCAGTCTATTTGGAGTTCTGTAGGCTTCTTCTATGTTCATGGGCATCTCTTTTTTAAGGTTAGGGAAGTTTTGTTCTATAATTTTGTTGAAGATATTTACTGATCCTTTAAGTTGGAAGTCTTCACTCTCTTCTATACCTATTATCCTTAGGTTTGGTCTTCTCATTGTGTCCTCAACTTCCTGTATGTTTTGGGTTAGGAGCTTTTTGCATTTTGCATTTTCTTTGACTGTTGTGTTTTCTATGTTTTCTATGGTATCTTCTGCCCCTGAGATTCTCTCTTCTATCTCTTGTATTCTGTTGGTGATGCTTGCATTTATGGTTCCTGACTTCTTTCCTAGGATTTCTATCCCCAGAGTTGTCTCACTTTGTGATTTCTTAACTGTTTGCACTTCCATTTTTAGGTCCTGGATGGTTTTGTTAAATTCCTTCACCTATTTGGTTGTGCTTTCCTGTAAGTCTTTAAGGGATTTTTGTGTTTCCTCTTTAAGGGCTTGTACCTGTTTACTTGTGTTCTCCTGTATTTCTTTAAGGGAGTTATTTATGTCCTTCTTAAATTCCTCTATCACCATCATGAGTTATGATTTTAGATCCAAATCTTGCTCTTCTGGTGTTTGGAGGTATCCAGGACTTGCTGTGGTAGGAGTACTGTTTTCTTTCTTTCTTTTTTTTTATTAGATATTTTCTTTATTTACATGTAAATTTCTCCATTCCAAGTTTCCCCTCCAAAAAACAAAGAAACAAACAAAAACAACAAAAACAAACCCCTGTTGCCTCCCCCTTCCCCATGCCCGCCACCCCACCCTCTCCCACTTTCTGGCCCTGGCATTCCCCTACACTGGGGCACAGAACCTTCACAGGGCCGAGGTCCTCTCCTCCTATTGATGATCGAATTTGCAATCCTCTACTATACACATGCTGCCTGAACAATCAGACCCCTCCATGTGCAGTCCTTGGTTGGTGGTTGAGACCCTGGGGGCTCTGAGGGTACTAGTTAGTTCATATTGTTGTTCGTCCTAAGGGGCTGCAAACCCCTCAGCTCCATTGGTCCTTTCTCTAACTCCTTCACTGGGGACCCTGTACTCAGTTCGATGGATGGCTGTGAGCCTCAAAGGACATTTTGTTTACTTTCCTGTGAGAATTTTTCTGAGTGTATTTCACCTGTTAACATTATTTTTGGCAATCTGTCTCCCACTGTCAATGATCAGTTTGTACTTTAAATATTTATTCATTTGCATTATGTATGTTCAATCTTTGATTCATTGCTAGAACAGATGTCGACAACTTCAGGGCAAAATAAGATTTTTTTTGTATTGTATTTAGTCAGTGGGTTCTGCTCGGTTCAGTATTACACAGGGATAGGTTCAACAGAGTCTATAAACAGCCTGTTCTTCTCCATATTTCAGTGGCACTAGGTTGATATAGTCAAGTGATATATGCAATACTTAGCTCTCAAAGAATTTGGATGAGGAAGGTTTGAGTAATTTTTTTTCATAATTTGAATGTAGAAGGTTTTTTGCATATATAGAAATATCCTAATTTTTCAACTTCAAATTTAATTAATTTTAAACCACTTTTCCATTTTGTTGAAAATATATTCCTTTTTCACATAATATTTTCTGATTATGGTTTCCCTCTCTGTCTGGTTTCCAGTCCTTCCCACCTCTTTTCCTATTTGGATCCACTCCTTCTTTCTCTCCTTAGAAAAGACCAAGCCTCTAAGATATAATGTTAAAATAGTAAAATAAAGTACTATAAATCAAAAGCTATCACATTCAAGTTAGAAAGGATAAACTAACAGAAGGAAAACAGCTCAACAGAAGGCACACAACCACAGGTTCATTTGTGCGTACACTCAAGAATCCTATAAACCACTAAACTGGAAGCCTTAAGGTATATACTGAGGACATGGTACAGACCCATGGAGGTCCTGTGCATACTGTTTGAGTCTGTGAATTCGTGTGAACTTTGCTTATGATGAATTAAAGGATCTTATTTTCTTACTAGTCTCCATTCTGCCTGCTCTTATATTCTTCTGCCTCTTCTCCCTAGGGGTTTCCTGAAGTCTGAGGGGAGAGGTTTGAATTGAATACTCCATGTAAGTTTGGATGTTCCAATGTCTCTTACTTTCTGTATTTGTCCCCATCTGTTGCAGGAGATGGCTTCTCTGATGATGGCTGAACATGGCAATGGACTGTGATCAAAGAAGAATATCATTATGAATAATTTTATCTGGTTCTTTATTTCTCAAGCAGTGTGTGATATGGGATTCGTCTTGTGGAGTAACCCACAGGTCAAATCAATTATTTGGTGGTCACTCAAGTCTAACTAATTTAAGCCAATTTGGAGCAGTAATTCACTAAACACACACTTTTCCTGAGGCAAGAAAACTTTTGATATGTTTGACACTTTATATTTTCTTTTAGGACATAAGTAAGATGTGTCTAAGTGTGCTGTCAAAGTCTTCAAGTGTGTAAACATCAATAGAACTTCATATACAGATTAAGTAGTGATATTGAATCAAATAAATGTTAGATTTCTGTAAGTCTTTTTATAGAGAACATGATATGGAATATATAATATTAATAGAAATGAAATAAAAAATTAAAGAGTCAAAGTAATACATAAATGAGAATTTGAGAAGAAAACAAAGGATGACTCTAAAGCTTTCTATTTTGTCTATTTTAGCTATATTTATTATTTAATAAATATTTCTTCTTAATTAATTAAGAAATGACAAACATTTCTTTTCTCCCCATCCACTTTGGGTCTAAGAGGGTGCTCTCCTCCCCACCCACCCATTTCCACCTCACCTTTCTAGCATCCTCCTTCTATGGGGCATCAAGCCGCCACAGGAGCAAGTCCATTCTTTCCCAAGGATGCCAGATAATATCCAATATTTCATTGGATATTAGAATGGCTGGCTACTCTAGCTTGTTTCTTGGCACTGTTTGCTTGGAAAACATGTTTCCAGCCATTTTACTATGAGGTAGTGTCTGTCTCTGTAACTGAGGTGTGTTTCTTGTATGCTAGATCTTGCTGTGTATGCAGTCTTTTATTGGCAAATTGAGTCCATTGATGTTGAACGAAATTAGAGACAAGTGATTGTTTTTCCTATTGTTTTTGTTGTTAGAGGTGGTATTATATAGTATCATTCCCTTCTTTTTGATTTGTTGTGAGCTGATTAATTTCTTGTGTTTTCTTGGGTGTAGATATCTTCTTATGTTGGAGTTTTCCTTCTAAAATCCTATATAAGGCTGGATTGGTAGATAGACATTGTTTAAATTTGGTTTTGTCATAGAATATCTTGGTTTCTCTATCGATGATGATTGAGAATTTTGCTGGGTATAGTACCCTTGGCATTTGTGTTCTCTTAGGGTCTGTATGTCATCTGTCCAGTATCTTTTGGCTTTTAGAATCTTTGTTGAGAAGTCTGGTGAAATTGTGATAGGTCTGCCTTTATATGTTACTTGTCCTTTTTTCCTTACTGCTTTTTAACAGTCTTTCCTTCTTCTTTCATTTAGTGTTTTGATTAATAAGTGACAGGCTAATTTACTTCTCTGGTCAAATCTATTTGGTATTCTGCAGGTTTCTTATATATTTATAGCCATCTCTTTCTTTAGGTTAGGGAAGTTTTCTTCCATGATTTTGTTGAAGATATTTTCTGGCCCTTTGAGTTGGGGATCTTTGCTCTCTCTTATTCTTATTATTCTTAGCTTTGGTCTTTTCATGGTGTCCTGAACTTCCTAGATGTTTTGGGTTAAGAGATATTTGCCCTTTGAATTTTTTTGACTGTTGTATCAATATCTTCTGTGGTGCCCTCTGTGAGTGAGAGTCTCTCTTCTATCTCGTGTATTCTGTTGCTATTGCTAGGATCTTTAATTCCTGATGTCTTTCCTTAGGTTTTCAATCTCCATGGTTGCCTCCATTTGTGATTTCTTTATTGCTTTTAATTCCATTTTTAGGTCTTGGATTGCTTTATTCAATTGTGTCACATGTTTGATTGTCTTTTCTTATATTTCTTTAAGGGATTTATTGGTTTCCTCTTTAAGGGCTTCTATTTGTTAGCCTGTGTTTTCCTGTATTTCTTTAAGTATGTTATTTAGATCTTTCTTAAAGGCCTCTATGATCTTCATGAGATAGAATGTTAGGTCAGCATCATATTCTTTTAGGTGTGTTAGGGCATCCAGGGCTTGCTGGGTTGATTGTGCCAAAATGCATTAGCTTTTCTTGCTTATGTTCTCATGCTTGCCTGTTGTCACAAGTTTATGTCTGGTGTTAACCAACCTGGCTGTCTCTGTCTGGAGCCTGTGTCTTTTAAGTCAAGTAGACCTCTGAGGCAGGAAATATTTTTAAAAAAGACAATACACTTATGCTAGCTCTGGCTATGTTCTAGTATCACAGTTTCTCTGCTGCTAGAGTCTTCATGGTCCCCAATCCTCCAGTCCCTTGCAGTGCATTCTGCTCACATTCCCAGCCTTCATCTCCCTGTAATTAGCTGTTACAAATCCTTGTAACCCAGTAAAATCAAAACTCTAGAGACTTGTAATTTATCAGTCAAATTTATATTAGTAAGTTCTCAACCCACAAAATGCCTACACAATGAACTCAAAACTCAATTCGTATGAACACAAGCTATACACCTAGATGGGGAAAACACACCCTGGATATTATTTAATCATCTATCAAAGAAATTCCCAATACTTATGGCTCATAGGACTGTGTGATTCTGGCTCCTTTCCCTTTCCTATAGGTTCCATCTTGTCTCCTCATCTCCGTCCCCCTCCTCTGTCTCTCTGCCCTTGTCTCTAAAATTCTCAGCCTGTGTTCTTCCACTACCCAATCACAGGTATTAGCCTTATCTTTAACCTTCCATCACCTGCTTATAGACAGCAACCTACAGAGCTCTGTGATCTGGGTTAGAGCAGGTATCCTGGGAGGAGGAAGTGCTGTCTCTGGTTGGGAGGGGCTCCTATGTCCTTGTTTAGGATAGGTCTCCTGTGTCCCTGGTTAGAAAAGATTCTGTGGTAAATGGTGCTAGAATTTTGATGGGAATTATACTTAATTTATATATTGCTTTTGGAAGGGCAACTATTTGTACAGTATGAATTTTTAAATTCATATGCAGCAGGATTATTAATAACTTCACTTGTGTTCATGAATTTCATTTTCAAATATTGAAAGTTTGAATTGTAATGCTATTTCACTTACATATTTAAGTCTATTTAACATTATCTGCGAGGTTATTGTGAATGAGACTGTTTCCATTTTCTTTCTCAGTTAAGTGTTTCATTGGTAGTTAGGAACTAATGATTTTAACCTGCCAATCATCTATCATGCTACTCTGCTGAACATGTTTTTTATTGGTGGGTTTAGGATCTCTTATGTATTGGATACCTGCTTTTTATAAATAAAGATTTTTTTCATTTCTTTTTTTAACTTTTATTGTATTATGATGAGAAAAGTTACATGATTTCAATTTGTCTGAATCTGTTAACATTTAAAAACATATTTTAAGTAAATAGAATTAAATCACATTCTTGCTTCCCTTTTGTACCCCAACTCCTCCCAGAGACCCCCTCTTCAATACCTCCAATATCTTTTTTGTCAACTTCCTTAAAATTTATAAAATATTATAACAATAAAAATGAGTATTGTAAAAGTTGTTTGATATAAAACAATAATCAATTTAACAATCTTACATAGATACTTGTCTATAGCAATACTGAAAATACATATGTTTTTCTCAGTATAAATTTCAAATAACTCCAAACATACTAACTGTATACTTCAAAATAATACATCACTACTAATATTTTCTTAAATGAACATAAATATAAAAAGTCTTTTTGTTTGTTTGTTTTGTATTTAGTAGAGTTTAAAATCTTGGCTCTTACTGTGGTACCAGCCCAAAATAAGAACATTTTTTAGACATTGGATTTCATTGTAATAAGGCTGCACTTCAATGACTCTCACATCACCAAAGCCTTTTACCTCCATCGTGGCTAAGCTGAGAGTTGACAGTTCTGCTGCCCCAAGAAATGAATTGTAGGCATGATTTTTGGATACAGACTTCCTGCTATGGTCAAAACTACTTGACTTGAGTGAGTTACTTTATTCTCAGGCCACAGAGAACAGGTTACATTCATTTTAGAAATGGTGTGTGTGTTAAGATAGTCTATCCATAAAGTCATTCACCAACTGTTTCAATGAACAATGGTTCTGCTTGGAGCGTGGCACAGACTTTAGGTGTGGGTAAGAATCTGGTTCACTGGCTGTGGTAATTTGGAAAAGCATTCATCTCAGAGAAAGAGTAACTTATAAAGACCTCTTCAAACTTGATACAAGAGCTACAAATGTCAAGCAAAGCATTCAATCTCACTCATTGTTGTTCTCTTTCCTACAAGCCTCCTCCCAAGTTTATTGTCTATGTCTCCCTTAGGTATATAAATATTTTGAAATCTATAAGCTGTTCTGAAAACCATAGTAGAGTGTAAAAACATGAAATGAACAATACTACTAATAGAGAGGCTGAGGTAGGAGGAGCAAGATTTCAAGACCCTTATGTTACACATAGCAAGACAATGTCACAAACAAGCTGAAAGTGTATATAGATTGTACAATATTGGACCTATTTCTCCAATTACCAAATTAGAGAGACCATTTGATGACAATCAACAAATTTCTAATTCCTCATATTTTTGGATTTCAATCGCTTAGAATATGTTAGTAATATTAATTTTCATATTAAGATATTAAGAAAAGGTGATTGTCACTTCCTGTTGGTTTTGTTGTAAGATGTGGAATTAGACTATATGGATTTGTTGAAAGATTACTTTCTTGCTTCTTCTCGGGTGTAGTTTTGCTCTTTATGTTGATATTTTCCATCTATTATCCTTTGTAGGGCTGGGTTTGTGGAAAGATATTGTGTAAATTTTGTTTTATCATAGAATATCTTGTTTTCTCCATCTATGGTAATTGAGAGTTTTGCTGGGTATAGTAGCCTGGGCTGGCATTTGTGTTCTTGTAGAGTTTGTATGACATCTGCCCAGGATCTTCTAGCTTTCATAGTCTTTGGTGAGAAGTCTGCCATAATTCTGATAGGCCTGCCTTTATATGTTACTTGCCTTTTTTACCTTACTGCTTTTAAAATTCTTTCTTTGTTTAGAGCATTTGGTGTTTTTATTATTATGTGACAGGAGGAATTTCTTTTCTAGTCCAGTCTATTTGGAGTTCTGTAGGCTTCTTGTATGTTCATGGGCATCTCTTTCTTTAGGTTAGGGAAGTTTTCTTCTATAATTTTGTTGAAGATATTTACTGGCCCATAACATTGGGAGTCTTCATTCTCTTCTATACCTATTATCCTTATGTTTGGTCTTCTCATTGAATTCTAGATTTCCTGGATGTTTTGGGCTAGGAGCTTTTTGCACTTTCTTTGACTGTTGTGTCAATGTTTTCTATGGTGTCTCCTGCCCCTGAGATTCTGTCTTCTATCTCTTGTATTCTGTTGGTGATGCTTGCATCTATGACTCCTGATTTCTTTCCTAGGTTTTGTATCTCCAGGGTTGTCTCTCTTTCTGATTTCTTCATTGTTTCTATTTCCATTTTTAGATTCTGGATAGTTTTGCTCATTTCCTTTACCTGTTTGTGTTTTCCTGTAGTTCTTTAAGGGATTTTTGCTTGTCCTCTTTAAGAGCTTCTAGCTCTTTACCTATGTTCTCTTGTATTTCTTTGAGGGTGGTATTTATGTCTTTCTTAAGGTCCTGTATCATCATCATGATAAGTGGTTTTTAGATCTGAATCTTGCTTTTCTGGTGTGATGGTGTGTCCAGGACTTGCTATGGTGGGAGAATTGGGTTCTGATGATGCCAAGTAACCTTGATTTGTGTTGTTTATTTTCTTATGCTTGCTCACCCCCTCCCCGCCATCTGGTTATCTCTAGTGCTACCTGCCCTTCCTATATCTGACTGGAGCGTGTCCCTCCTGTGATCCTGCTTGTATCATAACTCCTCAGAGTCAGGCAGTCTCTGTGACCCTATGATTTTGGGATCCTGTGACCCTTGGCTTGTTAGAGCACCTAGGAGTGCAGCAGCTTCCTCTAGGTGTAGTGGGACTGGCTGTGGAGTCTGGGCTCAAGGTCTGCTCAGGACACCAGCCCAGAGAGACCAGAAGGAACCTGAGCCATTCTGCTGGCGGAGTTCCTGTGTGCCTAGTCCCACAGGTCCCAGTTACTCCAGGTGTTAGGAAAGATGTTGGGTCCTCCTCACCTCTGATTTTGAGAGTGTCAGAGCGCCTGGGAGTGGAGCTTCCTCTGGATGTTGTGGGCTGGCCTTTTCAAATAAAGATATTTTAAATTATCTCCTATTTATAATCCTTTTACATTTTTTCAGGTCTTATTACTCTAGCTAAGACTTACAAGTTAAAATAGAAACAGTTATTAATAGTCTCCCAACCAAAAAAGTCCAGGTCCAGATGGGTTTATTGCAGAGTTTTATCAGACCTTCAAAGAAGACTTAATATCAATACTCCTCAAACAATTCCACAAAATAGAAACAGAAGGTACTATACTGAATTTTTTCTATGAATCCACAATTCCTCTGAAACCTAAACCACACAAAGACCCAACAAAGAAAGAAAAGTTTATCTTATTAATTCCCAATTTCCCTTATGAATATCGATGCAAAATACTCAATAAAATTCTTGCAAACTAAATTCAAGAACACATCAAAATGATCATCCATCATGATCAAGTAGGCTTCATCCCAGGGATGCAGGGAGGGTTCAATATATGGAAATCCATCAACATAATCCATTATATAAACAAACTAATAAAAACCCATATGAACATTTCATTAGATTCTGAGAAAGAATTTGACAAAATTTAACACCCCTTCATGATAAAAGTCTTGGAAAGATCAAGAATTCAAGGCCCAGACCCAAACATAGTAAAAGCAATACACAGCAAACCAGTGGCCAACATCAAACTAAATGGAGAGAAACTTGAAGCAATCCCACTAAAATCAGGGACTAGACAAGGCTGCCTCTCTCTCCCTACCTATTCAATATTGTACTTGAAGTCCTAGCCAGAGCAATTAGACAACAAAAGGAGATCAAAGGGATATGAATTGGAAAGGAAGAAGTCAAATTATCACTATTTGCAGATGATAGGATAGTATACTTAAGTGACCCCAAAAATTCTACCAGAGAGCTCCTAAATCTGATAAACAGCTTCAGCAAAGTAGCTGGATATAAAATTAACTCAAGCAAATCAGTGGCCTTCCTCTACACAAAGGATAAAAAGGCTGAGAAAGAAATTAGGAAAACAACACCCTTCACAATAGTCACAAATAATATAAAATACCTTAGTGTGACTAAGCAAGTAAAAGATCTGTATGACAAGAATTTCAAGTCTCTGAAGAAGGAAATCGAAGAAGATCTCAGAAGATGGAAAGATCTCTCATGTTCATGGATTGACAGGATTAATATAGCACACATGGCCATCTTGCCAAAAGTAATCTACAGATTCAATGCAATACTCATCAAAATTCAAACTCAATTCTTCACAGACTTAGAAAGAGCAATTTGCAAATTCATCTGGAATAACAAAATTCCTAGGACATTGAAAACTACTCTCAACAATAAAAGATCACCATCCCTGACCTCAGCTTTACTACAAAGCAATTGTGGTAAAAACAGCATGGTATTGGTATAGTTACAGTCAAGTAGATCAATGGAATAGAATTGAAGACCCTGAAATGAACCCACACACCTATGGTTACTTGATCTTTGACAAAGGAGCTAAAACCATCCAGTGGAAAAAAGACAGCATTTTCAACAAATGGTGCTAGCTCAACTGGTGGTTAGCATGTAGAAGAATGCAAATTGATCCATTCTTATCTCCTTGTACAAACCTCAAGTCCAAGTCAATCAATGACCTCCACATGAAACCAGATACACTGAAACTTATAGAAATGAAAGTGAGGAAGAACCTTGAGCACATAGGCACAGGGGAAAATTTCTTCAACAGAACACCAATAGCTTATGCTCTAAGATCAAGAGTTGACAAATGGGACCTCATAAAATTACAAACTTCTGTAAGGCAAAAGACATTGTCAATAGGACAAAACTGCAACCTACAGATTGGGAAAAGATCTTTACCCATCCTACATCTGTTAGAGGGTTAATAGTCAATATATACAAAGAACTCAAGAGAACCAAATAACACTATGAAAAATGGGGTACAGAGCTAAACAAAGAATTCTCAACTGAGGAATACTAAATGGCTGAGAAGCACCTAAAGAAAGGTTCAACATACTTAGTCATCAGGGAAATGCAAATCAAAACAACTCTGAGAGTCCACCTCACACCAGTCAACATGGCTAGGATCAAAAACTCAGGTGACCGCAGTTGCTGGAGAGGTTGTGGAGAAAGAGGAATACTCCTTCATTGCTGGTAGGATTGCTAGCTGGTACAACCACTCTGGAAATCAGTTTGGCAGTTTCTCAGGAAATTGGACATAGTACTACTAAAGGACTCAGCTGAACCACTCCTGGGCATATACTCAGAAGATGGTCCAACATGTAATAAGGATACATGCTCCACTATTTTCATAGCAGCCTTATTTATAAATAGCTAGAAACTGGAAACAACCCAGGTGTCCCTCAACAGAGGAATGGATACAGAAAATGTGATACATTTACACAATGGAGTACTACTAGGCTATTAAAAAACAATGAATTTATGAAATTTTTAGGCAAATGGATGGATCTGGAGGATATCATCCTGAGTGAGGTAACCTAATCACAAAAGAACGCACATTGTATGCACTCACTGAAAAGTGGATATTAGCCCAGAAGCTCGGAATACCCAAGATACAATCCACAAACCACAAGAAACTCAAGAAGAAGGAAGACCAAAGTGTGGATACTTTGATTCTTCTTAGAAGGAGGAACAAAATACCCATGGAGGGACTTGCAAAGACAAACTATGGCACAGAGACTGAAGGAAGGACAATGCAGAGACTGCCCCACCTAGTGATCTTTCCCATATACCATCAGCAAACACAGACACTATTGTGGATGCCAGCAAGTGCTGGCCTACTGGAGCCTGATATAGGTGTCTCCTGAGAGGCTCTGCTAGTAGCAGACTAATTCAGAAGTAGAGCCTCACAGCCATCCATTGGACTGAGCACAGGATCCCCAGTGAAGCAGCTAGAGAAAGGATTTAACGACCTGAATGGGTTTGCAGTTCCATAGGAGGAATAACAATATGAAGTAACCAGTATCCCCCAGAGCTCCCAAGGACTAAGCCACCAACCAGAGTACACATGGTGGGACTCATGACTCCAACTGCATATGTAGCAGAGGATGGCCTAATTAGTCATCAATGGGAAGATAAGACCTTGGTTCTGAGAAGGCTCTATGCCCCTGTGTAAGGGAATGCCAGGGCCAGGAATTTGGAGAGGCTGGGTTGGTGAACAGGGAGAGGGTAATTGGAATAGGGTTTTTATTTTTCCAGAGGAGAAACCAGGAAAGGGGATAACATTTGAAATGTAAATAAAGAAAATATGTAATAAAAACATTTGAAATGTAAATCAGTAAAAAAAAAAAGTAATAATGTTAGGAAATAAAGATCTATGCTTCTTCCAGTGTAAGAACAGAGATTATATTTTGTTTTGTTTGTTTCAGACATATCTCCCTCCTCCTTTTTGTCCTGTGATAAAGTGGTATCAGTATGGTATTATTAAGGAATTAAGGGTTTCATTCTTCCTCTTTCTTTTTCTTTTTTGGAGTTTGGTTACAGATCATGTTAGCATGCCCCGGAGCACAGAATGTTCTGTTTACATTGGAAACACTACCCACCCTTGGCTCAAAATGTGTTAATATTACTACAGATCTTGTTGGCAGACTTGAAAAACTTAATCTTTGTTATTTGCCTCTAACCTTCACATGAGACTGTGCAAAACTTCATATCATTTTTGGTGTTATGACTCAGTGATCAGTGAATATTTATTGATATGAAGCTATTGTGCAGAATTCAATGTTAATTTAGAGAAACCTTGTGTTACAGTAAGAGCAACCACTAACCTGACTAACTTCTATATAATATTGCTATCTACATCTTTAAAATATTGAAAAGTGAAGAAGTTGATAAAATGAAGGGGCTCAACCTTTAATGATGAATGTAAAAAATGTGACTGGACAGTAAAAAGAAAAATAATAAAAAGAAGGATAAGATACCTTAAAAATAAATAGGAAAAATGTACCATGTTAACACATATGAGAACAATTAATAAGATCACTCAGCCAATGGGCTTTTTACAGCCTAGAATCCCATTGCCTTCCTTGGTACCTTAGGTATGGCCTATTATAGGGATTGATTTAAAAGATTGCCTTTTCAAAAGCCATCTATTGACTGGTCCAACTTGGGATCCATCCCATGAGCAGGCACAAAACCCTGACACTATTACTGATGCCATGGTGTATTCACAGACAGGAGCCTAGCGTGGCTATCCTTCAAGAGACTCTATCAGTAGCTGACAGAGACAGAAGCACATATTTACAGCCAACCTTTGAGCTGAGGTTGGGGACCTCTATGGAAGAATTTAGGGAAGGACTGATGGAGCTAAAGGGGATTGCAATCCTATAGGAATAACAGGATCAATTAACACAGACCCCTCAGAGCTCTTAGAGGCTATGACACCAACCAAAGAACATACATGTGCTGGTCCACAGCCCTCTCTACAGAGGTAGCTGAAGACTGCCTTGTCTGGCATCATTGGGAAAGGACGAGCTTAATCCTGTAGAAACTTGATGTCCCAGGGATGGGAGATGCTAGTGGGGTGAGGTGGAATTAGGTGGGATGGTAGGGGAGTACCCTCTCAGAAGCAAAGTGGAGAGGGGATGGGTGAAGAACTCGTGGAGGGGGGGACCAGGAATGGGGGCAACATTTGGAATGTAAATAAATAAAATAATTAATGATAAAAGACTGTATGCAAAAATGTAACAATAAATCATTTCATAAAGTTTTAGTAAGTCATGTGCCTTATAAAAATATAAAGATAACTAACTATGAGTCTTCTAGGGCAATAAATGCAGTGGGAAGAACAGTGTTCCTCATTGGTCAATGGTAGTTAATTCACTTGCATTCATATGGCCTTAGTACACAACAAAGAAAAAGTCTACACATAGAGAAGCAATTTTGCAAACAATTTACACACACACACACACACACACACACACACATGCAAATAGGAAACTACAATATACAAACAGTATTAAAGGTTACTACTTTTTCCTTTTCTACATAGATCTCAGATAATATAAATTTATGTGATTTAACTATGAGATAAATGTTTAAATAATAGTACTTGACATGTTAAGAGAAATCCTGGATTTACTGAAGTTATTTCTCTGTAATATTATTTATATTGTAGACATTATATAAAAATACAGAAACTTTTTCTCTAATAACGATTAGAAAAATACTTTGGGTAACACTGTAATTTTGAGCTTGAATTTTCTTTTAACATTAGATTTGTTTTTTTAACTTTTTTCTTTTTATGTATTTTAATTATTTTAATTATATACATTTATGGCTACATTGTGATAATTCATTAATTACAAAATAAAATACCATTAAACCAAGGTAATTGGCTTTCCCATTAAACATATAATTATTGTAAACATTTTTCTATCAAATATTTTATGAATTACTGCATAAATGAAGAACAAAGGCTCTAATCATAAAGTTATGAAATGAACTGACACATAATGTAATCTGTATTGAGAAGTATGTGCTCTGTATGACTACTGTAAAATGATATAGTAGATATCATTGGATATGTATATATCCAATATTTATGAATATATATGTGTGTGTGTGTGTGTGTGAATACACACAAATACATATTTATCCCAAAAGAGAATTACTTTCTGATAAAATTTTATCAAATGTCTCATTATGTGTGTGCATTGTTAGTAAATGCACCTAAGTCTCCATAAATGCTAAGGAGATGTTTTATCACTCACCTACATGCCTAGTGCTATGTAAAATTTAAAAATTTTGACCAACGCTATATATAGTATTGTCTTGTACTTTCCTTCCAATTTCCTTCTTCTCATACTTTTGACTCCATTCTTTCTGATTTTACTTTCTAGTATCTTTACCTGCTTCTATGTGAATCTCAGCTGATATTTATTTATGTTTACAAAGGCATGCACAAGGCAGCATTATATATTGCTTCTCCTCATCTGCTAGGTATCACATTATCATTATTCCTTCTCTCACTATGTCCCAAGGGACCTTGGTGTGAAATGTATAGATATCCTACTTAGGGAAGAACACTTCTTCTTCTTCTTAGTATTTTGATGACTTGATTGTCACCCACTTCTCTATGAGGCTTCTCTAAAAATGAGAAATTTTCCAGTCTATTAGTACAAATACTAATATTTATAAGACATATTAACATCTCCATTTAGCAAATATATTGGTAGTCCATTTTAGCCAGTGACCTAGAAAGTCTTATTTTGAGAAGGTTTAGAGTGCTAAGTACACATTGCCTTCCATAGAGCAAACCTCAGACCCAATTGGAAAGTGGCAATTGTCATAGCCCTTTTGTACTTGTAGATACATCATGACTAGCTGGTCTTCATTGTAGCACACGAAGATCAAAATTGGATAAGATCATTGCTAACTTTTTAGAACTTCATTTTCATACTCAGTAAACTGTCAAGATCAGGGGCTGAAATAAGACAGCCAATGTTCATTGGCCTGTGCATAGGCAAATGCCAAAGATGCAGTCTTGTTATATTCAGACAACTCATAAATTAAGACTACATATTTTGTATGCAATTCCTCAAATAATCATACTGTGTTAAATGTTCAAAACTGTATCTGGTTTGTTCATCATATATAGCTATTTGGGGATGTGTATGGGTGTGATGTTACATATATGCAAGTGTATCTGTAGGATCACCCATCATGAATGCCAGAGAAGGAAGTAATTGTTCTGCTCTACCACTCTCTAATTAATTCATCATTGGGTCTATGAACGAACTTGAAACTTACCATTCGGGACAGTCTTGTAAACCAGGATTTCCTAGGATCAATCATTCAGTCACAGCTTAATTGTTGTCTTACAGACATATGACTATAGCACCAATTATATGAAAGCTGAACATTCAATTCCTGTTCCCATGCTTTATAGAAAGTGCTGTTTCTCATACAAGCACTTCATATCTCTTCATATTCACCTTTAAATTTTGTTTTTTATAACTCCATGGGTTAGCAGTGAACCTGAATCTCAGGATCTGCATATAGTAATTCTTTCCCAGTCTTTCCTAGATTCATTTGTGTCAGCAACATTCTTCTGTTTAACAAATACATAAGTAGCAGAGTACCTTTGGACTTTCTGTTTACATACTCTTCTTCTGAATCTAATTAGATACTATTTCTGTACTCAGCCTTTACAAAATTTGTAGCCAATCTCCTCTTCTCTAGTCCTCTGACACCTCCATCCCTTTCACTTTTCTTACCCATCCCTCCTCTCTATTGTCTACCTAATCTACCTACTCTCATTCTGAGTTAGTCAGGAATTTCTAGAGCAAAGAATTCACTTAACCAAACTATTTATTAAGGGAATAGATCTTTACTAACTTATCCTTTATGATTCAGCCTGGGTATTGGATCAGTGACTACCTTCACACTGGAGAATCAACAGATTATCAGTATGCATGGAAATGCCCAAGCAGTCCTAATTGAGCACCAAGTTTCTGGAGAGCCAATAGTCTCCAATTTGCAATGATTATAGACTTCAATATCATAAAATAACAGCAGCTACATCAGCAGCATGAGTAACGGTGGCAGAAATATGGGAAATAAAAGTTTGAAAAAGATACAACATTCAGCAGGTAGGGCTTCATCTCTGCAATGTTCTACCTTTCTAAAAGGCCCAATCACCTTGTGAGCAAGTGTTCAAACACATGAGCCTATTAAGGACACTTCACAATTTACCTTTAGAATAAATAACAATCACACCTTACCTTCCATCCCATCTTCAACACTGCTCTACCTTTCTTTAAATTCTCTGGCCATTATTTAGTTGTTGACGAATAAAAACTCCTGTGTTATAAGTTTTTGTGTGGAGCAGGCAGTACTTCTACTGAGCTAGCTGGAAATGCCACACAACGGTAGATAACTGATCAGCTAAAACAAATCTCTGGCACAAAGAGGGCAACTACGTGTCTTCAGGTTGCCTGAAGTACAAGATTTGCTTATGGTATAGCAGTCATACAGATTCAATAGATAAATTTCCCTACATCCCTGAAAAAATACTGATGAAAGCTCTACTTATTTTCTATTGGCTGATAAAGCACTGAGCAGGGTCTGCTAAAAGTCTATCTCATAGATTATGTAGCAAGAATCTCCACATAGATATGGACACTAGGAAACATTACTCATTTGGCATAACAATTTTATTTACTTATAGTTTTCATCCTTACTACAGAACTTCATTATTGTTAGGTTTACTAATATGTAAGGATTCTAATGTTTGTTCTCTACTGTCTCTGACTTCAAATCATGAGAAGTCACATGTAGTAGAAGTACTACTGCTAATAAATGTCTGCTAAGAGAGAGACAATCAGACTTCTCTCTGAACAAGCTACCAGATAGATTTATCTTATCAAGTGGTAAGTGGTCAGCCCTAAATATATATACATATGCAGATCACTAAACAGACTCAGATTATATATACATAATATGTATATATATATATATATATATATATATATATATATACATACATGCAGTAAATAAGAAGACATCATGAATAGAAAGATGGAATATGAGGGAAGAGGTCAGAGGAGAGACACAGTGGACTTAAAATAATGTAAATGAAGTATTCAAGAATTGGGCTCTCGCCGGGCAGTGGTGGCACATGCCTTTAATCCCAGCACTTGGGAGGCAGAGGCAGGCGGATTTCTGAGTTTGAGGCCAGCCTGGTCTACAGAGTGAGTTCCAGGACAGCCAGGGCTAAACAGAGAAACCCTGTCTTGAAAAAAAAAAAAGAATTGGGTACTCAAATGAAAGAAATGAATGTAAAAATAAAATAAAACAACACTGTCAAAAAAGTCCTTAAGCATTCAAGATTTTTTCTTTTTTCTTTTTCTCTTTTTTTCTTTTTCTTTCTTTTTTTTATGGACTTTGGTGTAGCCATTCAACTTTGACACCATTTGCTCCCTCACACATACCAAGGTCTAGTGTACAACTGGTACTACATACAGTTTCACCAATCCTGTTATAACTTTCTATATTTTTTCTTACTAAAAAGAAATTTCATCTTATATATTACTAAATTTTAAACCCATTATTTTAATCAATTATTTTATTCATTCCTATCAACCACCTTTGATTTTTGAGTTAATAATATTCCAAAGCAATTAATTCATAATTTTCTTAGAATAGTAACACTATCCTGCACTTTGTTGCTGTTTGTTTCTATATATGAGCTGTGTCTCCTCTCAGTCTTAATAGTGCCTATAGAACAGTTCTGATAGATTATAATACAAATCATTTATATGAATTAACATCTATAATGGACAATTAAAATGTAGTAAAATACAAGATTTAACATTAATAAAAGTCTTATTTCACCTAATGTATCATGATATGTCTTTTCAGGTTCAAACAGTATGAAATAATTATTCCCTTCTATTAGTATACTACTATTAAAAGCAGTTTAGCTTGTAGTAACAGTGTTTAGGCTAAACATTTCACAGCTTAATAACCAATTACTGCTGGTTGCTCTTCTACTGGAAATAGTATTCCAGTGTAATGAATAGACAACTATATCAAAGAGTAACTGTAGTGTGATTAAACATATTGAAAAATGCTTCCTTTGTTATTGACTACAAGAACATGATTGATTTCCTCAGTTCTTCTGGTTCATAGTTTTTTAGGTATACAGATTATTTTTATAAGAATTAGAATTGAGTGTATCGCACAACTTCTCATTTAGTGTTTATTTCTGTAATAATGAGGGCATTACTCATTTCAATACCTTGGGCAATACCTGGATTTTGGAGCTTAGAATTTCTTTATCCCAGCCATTTTTGACCACAAAGCATATTATTGTAATTGAATTATTGCCTACTCCTCATAGATTCTTGGCAGACTTCTGTTCTGAAACTCTGAACCTTGGCCTTACACAATGACCTCACCTGGTTTCATCTCCCCCTTTTATACCTGCTCTAGCTCTGTTGACATTCTGGTTGTTATTAATGTCTCTCCAATAATCTAAGGTCATTTCTTCTGTAGGCTTTACTTTGCCATTGTTTGGTTTTTCTTATCTTCAAAATATCTTTTGCCTTTCATCATTCAAGCCAGCAGCAAGGTCATTTTCTTAGTGAAGTATTCCCTAAACAATGCCTATGTTGAACTCAACTGACTCACTATCTTATCCTCTGTAAATTTCATTTAGTTTTATACTCCTGAAAATTATATTATTATTTTATTTTTTAACTAATTAACTTATTTTTTACACTCCATATTATATTCACACCTTCCCGTCCACCCTCCAACTGTTCAACATCCCATACCTCCTCCCCACCCCTTGTCTCCACGTGGATGTCCCCACTCCCCACCCCACCTGACCTCTAAACTCCTTGGGACCTCCAGTCTTTTGAGGGTTAGGTGCTTCATCTCTGAATGAACACAGACTCGGCAGTACTCTGCTGTATGTGTGTTGGGGCCTTATATGAGCTGGTGTATGTTGCCTGTTTGGTGGTAGAGTATCTAAGAGATCTTGGGGATCCAGATTAATTGAAACTGCTGGTCCTCTTACGAGGGTCTCCCTTCTGCTCAGCTTCTTTCAGCCACAACAGAGGTCAGCTGCTTCTGTCCAGTGGTTGGGTGTGAATATCTGCATCTGACTCTTTCAGCTGCTTGTTGGGTCTTCCAGAGGGCAGTCATGATAGGTCCCTTTGTGAGCACTCCATAGCCTCAGTAATAGTGTCAGGCCTTGGGCCTTCCCCTTGAGCTGGATCCCTCTTTGGGCTTGTCACGGACCTTCTTTTCCTCAGTTTCTTCTCCATTTCCATCCGTGTAATTCTTTCAGACAGGAACCATTATGGGTCAGAGTTGTGACTGTGAGATGGAAATCCCATCCCTCACTTGATGTCTTATCTTCCTATTGGAGGTGGAGTCTGTAAGTTCCCTCTCCCTACTGTCAGTCATTTCATCTAATGTCCTTCCCTTTGATTCCTGAGAGTCTCTTACCTCCCAGGTCTCTGGTGCATTCTGGAGGGTCCCCCCAACCTCCTATCGCCCAATGTTGCCTGTTTACATCCTTTCTGCTGGCTATCAGGGCTTCAGTTCTTTTCCCTCACCCAATACCAGATCAGGTTCCCCTCTTCCCAAACTTCCCCCCACACAATTTCCCTCCCAGGTGCCTCCCTCCCTCCCCCCACTACTTGTGATTGCTTTCTTTTCTCTCCCAAGTGGGACTGAGGCATCCTCACTTGGGCCCTTCAGCTTGTTGACCTTTTTGAGTTCTATGGACTGTATCTTGGGTATTCTTTTTTTTTTCTTTTGGGGGGGGCTAACACAACAGAAGAATGGATACAGAAAATGTGGTTCATTTACACAATGGAATATTACTCATCTATTAAGAATGAGGATATCCTGAGTTTTGCAGGCAAATGGATGGAACTAGAAAACATCATCCCGAGTGAGGTAACTCAGACCCAAAAGGACACGCATGGTATGTACTCACTGACAACTGTAAATTTTATTGTTAACACTGTTAATGCTTCAGTTATATTCACGAGCAGGCTTACTTTTCTTTCCATTAACTTCAGCTGCAGCTTTGTTCTTTATCTCCCCAACAGTCAGTCCTTGGTGAGACAGGACATTAACTCATCACTTGCAGAGAGGAAGGAGGTGTTGCTTCTTTACCTAGACTATAATTTTCTTTCATAGGATTTTACATAGACTGGAAAGGCAGTGAATTTTTACTTTGTATGAAGTATTATGTCAGGAAGTAAAGATATTTGGCTAAAGAGAAAAACTAACACACTCACCATGAACTCTACTACTTTGAGCACTGAGGTTTCAGTCTATGGACTGATGAAAGGGAGATGCATATTTCATAATTCCAGAGGCTTTTAAATTTAATGCCATGCCCCCTTATATAATTATATTTATTTAGATTATTTTCTATAAATTGGCAACTTGCACAAAATTTAACCTTTGTCATTCACTTTTTACTGAGATAGTAGGTGCATGCCACAATACTTTGCAGCATCTTAAAATTCAATGAAAATATTGAAATAACAAAAAGTCTTAACTGGGGGAAACAAAAAGAAATTAATTAATAATCCCATTTCTATTTGGAATGGAACAATACAAAGATTTAGAAAAGAAATGTCCCAGATATATTTGATTTCAGTTGTAATTCTCTTTGTACTGGCCGATGGAGGTCATAAAAAGTAAGATCTAATATCGGTCAATTAATAATTGATATTTAAAGTAATTAAGTTTATTCTCCATGGGAGTTTCTGAGGAGCCTTCAGCTGTGCACATCATTGCTGCTAATCTCTTTCAAATGATAGACTGTACTTTACTTATGAGCATTTACTTTGGAAAATGAACTTTTTGCAGAAATATAAATAGGTGCTAGAAAGAACACTGACAACTTCAAAGCAAAATGAAGTTCGTCCTGCTGCTTTCCCTCATTGGGTACTGCTGGGCTCAATATGACCCACATACTACGGATGGGAGGACTGCTATTGTCCACCTGTTCGAGTGGCGCTGGGTTGATATTGCCAAGGAATGTGAGCGATACTTAGCTCCTAAGGGATT
>NW_022196898.1:61218868-61263329 GCF_008632895.1 Mastomys coucha | reverse complement strand
TTGACTATATGAAAGAATAGTACTCATAGTGCAAAATGTTGACTTTCAAAATTAATAAGTATTAAAACCTCCTCCAGTATTTCCATGGGCATTGGTTCATACATGAGGATTAAGTCATGTTTATGTGATTTCTCTTTCTAATCACAATTCATAGGCTTTTCTCTCTATCATTGTTTTAGGTGGTAAACATATGCTTTATTCTATATAGAAGAAACATATACCTTCCCTCTGGATTTTAGCCATCTAGTATATAGATTATTATATACTATATATATATATTTTTTTCTTCTTGTAACCCTGTAAAATGTCAAATACAACAGTCTCTCAAATTTACACCATATTCTATAATCTTCAAAAAATGAACTCTTGTTTATAGTTCTGGTAGTGTCTGTTTCTCTCTGCTTAAGAGCTCTATATCTTTTTCACATAGTATTACTAGTATTACTATAGTTTGTCTTATTTCACAGAAGTTTTCTTTCTCACTTGACTCAATCTTGTAAAATGAATCTACAAAGGATCAGATAGAATGTTTTGGAGCTTTGCTGTGAGATTGTAATGAAACTAGTTTTTTGATTCCAACTTAAGAATGCGGTTTTCTTTTCTAGGTCCGTATTTATGTGGATGCTGTCATTAATCACATGTGTGGCTCAGGCAATCCTGCAGGAACAAGCAGTACCTGTGGAAGTTACTACAATCCAAATAACAGGGAATTCTCCGCAGTTCCATACTCTGCTTTGGATTTTAATGATAATAAATGTAATGGAGAAATTAGTAACTACAATGATGCTTATCAGGTAATGAGAGAAATAGTGACGGAAATAAAGAATGGTATATATTCTTACATATGCACAGAAATTTATGAAATGCTATTGACCATAAGAAAAAAGAATGTTACTAATACAGATTGTTAAAAAATAGAAAGGAAAAAAAATTCCTTTTTTTTTACGTTATTTTGTAAGGATATACTAAAGTCAATGATAAAGGGAGAAATGCTCTCTTGAAAATTTGTCTGCAAAAATTAAAAGCCTACTTTAATCAGTTATATAAATATGATAAAATAAAAAATATTGGAAATACAAATCATATATATAAACAATCTTCAAAGACTGAGTTAGTCTCAATTTTGTAGCAGTGTACTTAATATGAGTAACTTCTTGACTTTGGTTTTTTGACCTATGTAAAATAAAGAGAAATGAGGGAAGAATAAAAGAGAAATTGAGAAGGAGATGTGGAGAGAATTAGAGAGACAGGAAGAGAGAGAGATAGAGAGAGACAGAGAGAGAGAGAGACAGACAGACAGACAGAGACACAGAAAGAGGACGAAGAAGGAGTCTCAGGAATGAGAATAGACTAACTAAAATACTCACCTATTTTAATCTCTGATATTCTTTATATTTACAACAAAAAATTTAGAGTTTGTGTCCACATTAGAACATCAATACATTCCATGTCCCAATTAAAACCCATATACAATTTTGCTATTGATAAATGTGTGAATGACTGAATGAGAAATGAATTCTCAGGCAGATATGGCTTATTATAAATCAATCATTTTCCCCAACAGGTCAGAAATTGCCGTCTATCTGGTCTTTTGGATCTTGCTCTTGAGAAAGAATATGTTCGTAAGAAGGTGGCTGACTATATGAACCATCTCATTGACATTGGTGTAGCAGGGTTCAGACTGGATGCTGCTAAGCACATGTGGCCCGGAGACATAAAGGCAGTTTTGGACAAACTACATAATCTAAATACAAAATGGTTCTCCCAAGGAAGCAGACCTTTCATTTTCCAAGAGGTAGAACAATATATAGTTTTTTTTTAAATTTGATATTATTGTTTAATTACAGTGCTTCTTCCCTCCCTTTCCTACCTCCAAATACTTCCATGTACTTAACTCCCATACTTTCCTTCAAGTTCATGCTTTTGCTTTTTACTTACTGTTATTATATGCATCTGTGTGCATGTGTATATGTATGTATGTATGTACAAACATATATATGTATATATGTACTCAGACACATAACACTGATATAGTTCATAGTGCTTCATATGTGATTCAGTTCAGATATTGTTCCACATATGTACATTTTCAAGGTTGATTTGGTACTAGACAACCAATTCCTGTGCTCTTCCCTCAGAAAGAATCCCTGTTCCCAGCTTTCCTCTGTTTTCTATAATTCTTTACATAGGACTTTGAGCCTCATGGTATTTTCTTTAAACATCATCATTTTTAAACCAGATATTAGATGTCTATAAGCATATAAATATAACACAGGTTAATAGCTCAGTCACATGTAGACTTATCATTTTGTCCTTTAAAATACAACTGATGTTAATCAGAAATACCACATTTAATTTTTTGTTGTTGTTGTTGTTGTTTTTTTTTTTTGTGGTTTTTCGAGACAGGGTTTCTCTATGTAGTCCTGGTTGTCCTGGAACTCACTCTGTAGACCAGGCTGTCTTCCAACTCAGAAATCTGCCTGCCTCTGCCTCCCAAGTGCTGGATTAAAGGCGTGTAAGTGTAATCATTTACATTTCAAATGTTGCTCCCTTCCTGGTCTCCCCTCCAAAACCTCCCATCACATCTCCTTTTATCTCCTCCCATCACATCTCACAAACCTGCCCACCCACTCCAGCATCACCCATCTACCATCCTCCTACACTGGGACATCAAGCCTCCACAGAACCAAAGATCTCCCCTCCCACTGGTTCCAGACAATGCAGTCCTCTGCTACATATGCAGCTGGAGCCATAGACCCATTCCTGTATATTCTTTCTTTGATGGTTTAGTCCCTGGGAGGGCTGGGGGGTCTGGTTAGATGATATTGTTGTTCTTCCTATGGGGTTGCAAATTCCATTTCAGCTCCTTCAGTCCTTCCCTTAACTCATCCTTTGGGGTCCCTGGGCTCAGTCCAATGGTTGGCTGTGAGTATCTGCATCTGTATTGGTCAGGTGCTGGCAGATTCTCTCAGAGAATAGCTTTGCCAGGCTCATGTCAGCAAGCCTTTCTTGGCATCAGCAATAGTGATTCAAGGCAGTGTTAACTTCATTAATCCATCTCTTATATTCAAAGATACCATTTTCCAAGACAGAGAAATCATAATGCTTATTGTCTCAAGCCAATTTTTCTGATTTTGAGTTTTGTCTCAGGTTATTAGCATTTTCAGGTGTTTGAGAAAATGGATGAAGCCATTTCTTCAGCAGTAATGTCACTTGAGGTGTCCTGAGGATGACACCTTTCTATCTCAAACTTCTTTAGAAAAGTTCATGAGGTTATAAGTGCTTCTAATGTTGACAAGAAAGCCAGTGTTACCTTATTGTGAACTAGTGAATTTTCCCTTCTGGCAGTCATCCTAGAGGGTAAAAATGACCCTTTTTTAATTTGGATTACAATTTGCTTTCCTTCCATATTGTTACATATGGGTTTATGAATAAAATTAGAATGTAGGTATACAGAAATACATTTCAAATTACAGAACAATTTTAAATAATTCTAAATAATACTAACTTTCATAGTATTATTTAAAGATATACTTAAAATGACACTTGCCGCAATGTCTCTCATAGGTCATTGATCTTGGTGGTGAGGCAATTAAAGGCAGTGAGTACTTTGGAAATGGCCGCGTGACAGAATTCAAGTTTGGTGCAAAACTTGGCACAGTTATCCGCAAGTGGAATGGGGAGAAGATGTCCTACTTAAAGTAAATATATTCGTCACCTGTTCTATCATACATCTGTTGTCATTTGGCATCAGTAAGATGTATCTTCAAATATCCAAACTTACACAACTAACTAGGAAGTTGTTGGTTATTAGTTAGGCTTATTGTTCATGAACCTTTAATTAATTATGTTTTTTATTTCACACATCAATCTCCTGATTGCAGTGGTAATTCAAAGTATCACTTAGTGATTTTTGTCTGGTTGTGATAAGTCCATTAGATTTTAAGAATGTTTGTTCATGGCCTACTAAAGATAGATTACTATCCAAAGAATAGTTATACTCAGAAATGGTCCCTATAATGTGCTCACAGTATGGAATTTCCTTATGCTACATTAGAGAATTAATTGAAAATTTCAAGTGTCTAATTTAAAGGCACAGTTACAAATTCATTTCATTCTATATTATGTAATATGGATGTCTTAACTCTCAAGTCCTTAATATTACAATACAGTAAAAAAATGATCTAAACAGAAAAATTTCAGAAGAAAAAGTTTATATAGTAAGACCTAAATGTGGACAAAAGTCCCATGTATGTTACCATAGAAAAATATATATATTTATATATTTATAGATGTATACATGAAAGACTTCTCATGCAATTGTCATTTATTTAGATAATTGAGGATGTCATATGGAATGTTACCCTAAGCATTGTGAACGAATAATGTGCTTTTATTTTTAAATGCAGGAACTGGGGAGAAGGATGGGGTATGGTGCCTTCTGACAGAGCCCTTGTGTTTGTGGACAACCATGACAATCAGCGAGGACATGGTGCTGGAGGAGCATCCATTCTGACCTTCTGGGATGCTAGGTAGGACAACATTCTTTGCTGCTGTAGGGCCTGTATTTAATGACAGTAAAGTATTATATACCTCTGCTTTAATACTCCCTGAACCTTTCAGAATGTATAAAATGGCTGTTGGATTTATGTTGGCTCATCCTTATGGATTCACTAGAGTAATGTCAAGTTACCGTTGGAACAGAAATTTCCAGAATGGAAAAGTAAGTCTTGGAGTTGTCTGAAGTACATTTTAATCTAGAGAAGAACGTGGTTCTGTTTTAAGTTCATGTGCAGTTATAGCATATGGAATTATTAAGTGTTCATTCAAGGCAGTTTTCTCAAGTGAGGGCAATAAAGAAGTACCTGATAGTGTAAATGAAACAGCTGGAATACTAACAAAGTACAGAGTGTAAACATTCAATTATGCCTGTTAACACCAAAAGGAATATCAAATTCCTTCTGCCCTTGCTACAATAAACGCCATCATATGAAAATACTTTTATTTTTCCTGTTGAAGTAGAAAGCATCTTATTTGAGGGTGATTAAGGCAGTTATAGTAGATAGGAGCTTATGAGAATCACAGAACAGTGATTTGATGAGAAAATCCAATGTGTTTGTTTATTAGTTGCACACATTTAGATAATTTCAAAAGTTAGCTAGTTAATGATACTACCAGATATCTTATGGGCTATGTGATATATTATATCTCAGTGGAAAATACTACTCTTATAGAGACACATCAAATATATATATATATATATAATTTTTTTACTATTGTATAAATTTGCCAGTTACTTTTTAATTCCTTTGAATATAGTCCCTTTATTGTTTTTGAAATTTATTTTCTTTTTGAAGTGTTTTCATGAGTAAAATTATCTTTTTTAGAGGTACATTCAAATATTTTGCCATCATAAGATGTTCACTTATACTTTGGTAAACTTAATAATGTCTGAACATTTTAGTACATTTTATAAACTATTGGTAAGAAATCAACTAAATCTAACTTTGAAATTGTTATATTAAAAATTTTTCATAGATGACTTTAATTTTTATTGTAGCCAAGAAATATGTGTCTCTTTTATGTATATACTGAGCACATTCACGTAGTGTATGGTGATGGAAATATTTCAGGGAGTAATTGGAGTCTGTTTTAATAGGGTCTTAGAGATTCTCAATTTGCACAGAAGTTAAGAACTCAGTGAAGGCCTATGAAAACAGTAAAGGACTTAGGTAACAATTACACACTACAGAGACAGAATTAACCCAGTGGGCTTGGTTTTGGTTTTCTGTAGTGGCAAGGGTCAGGGAGCTACAGGCATTCAAATGATGTGATTCTTTTAATAATTAAGGATCAGAATGACTGGATTGGACCACCTAATAACAATGGAGTAACAAAAGAGGTGACCATTAATGCAGACACGACTTGTGGCAATGACTGGGTCTGTGAACATAGGTGGCGTCAAATCAGGTGGGATGTCCCCTTCAGATCTTGTCTAATAAGGAACTTGTTTTACCTTTTTTTTAACCTGTTGAATTAAAGTTTACCAGTATTTTATGCGATATTATGTTTTTAGGAACATGGTTGCCTTCAGGAATGTAGTCAATGGTCAGCCTTTCGCAAACTGGTGGGATAATGGCAGCAACCAAGTAGCTTTTGGCAGAGGAAACAGGGGATTTATTGTCTTTAACAATGATGACTGGTAAGTGGACTGATTAAAGAAGGATTGTATAATATTACACTCTAAGACTCTTTTCTTTTCCTGTTCATTTATATTTTTCATATGTGGTAAATCTTTTAGACAAGGAATTTAAGACACAAATAAGTGTTCAATGTACATAAGAAAGATTACATACGCTTTCCTATTTTTCCCTTGTGTTAATAAAATTTTGTTTTTGTGATCTTTAACTATAGCTTACAATGATGTAGCATACGTTCATATTTATGCACTCATTTGAAATATTTCACAAAGCATATAAATAGTAAAGATGCATCTTAACATCATAAAACAATGTGCCATATTAGTACTGGAATACTTTCTCCAGTATCTCTGATTATTACTTATATATTTATCCATCTTATGGAATTCTCAGTTCTTTATCTACGTGTTTTAAATACTTTTAAGGCATGTGTCTTACTTGTCTCTAGTTTCTGAGTTTCTACAAGCGATTGCTTACTCTGCCTTTAAAACCTTCATTATTGTCTATTCACCTGTGGTACTTCAGAGTCTTCCTTTATGGTTCCTTCAAATCTACGTCAGATATAAGGAGTGGTGCTCAAAGCCTTCCATCTGAGCACTGAAAAGGCAGAAACACCCATATTGCTAGGCATGTGAGGTCACCTTGATCTGCATAGTGAGTTTCAGTATAGTCATGGCTATGTAGAGATACTCTGTGTCACAAACAAAACAAAAAAAAAACCAAAACAAACAAACAAAAAAGAATTCTAGCTTAGAGAATCTCTTTGGGAGCCAGCTAGGTGTCTCAATCAAAATCAGCTTTCAATCAGGTTGAGACTACTTTTCCATAAACCATATTTCATTGACTCCAAAGAAATAATTGAAATATGTAACATTTTTCTATTTTTGGAAGACCACATGGTTGGTTATTAAGGATAACTAGAATTGCTTCACGCAGACATTTTTCTACTACAAGCGTATATGTATCCGTAGATATGCTAGATTATGTTTAATTCCAGGAAAAAATTATTTGTGGCATCATGTAATTGAAGACGTTTTGAGGAATTAATGCTACTAAAATTAAAAAGAATCTTCAGAGTGTAAATCCAGCAGAGGACTGACTGAAAACAATGACAGTCCTCACAGGAGGGCTTTAGTGTTGAGCTTCACTGGGTTCTCTGTGTTTCTCTGTCAAAGTACTAGAGGCCATGAAACTAACATACATTTAAAACAATGCCTTTGGTATAGAGAGTTTGCTTGCTCCCACTGGCATAATTTTTGTGTTTGGATTCTCTCACTAAGCTCTGAGTCCTTACTGTTCTATAGCACAAGTTTGGGGCATTTATTATATTCTGGTGGACTATAATATAATATAATATATATATATATATATGTATAAAATCTTCCTGCATTTGAATGGGTTGAATATATATTAAATACTAACCTTTTTTTTTCAGGGCTTTGTCAACAACTTTACAGACTGGTCTTCCTGCTGGCACATACTGTGATGTCATTTCTGGAGACAAAGTCGATGGCAATTGCACTGGACTTAGAGTAAATGTTGGCAGTGATGGCAAAGCTCACTTTTCCATTAGTAACTCTGCTGAAGACCCATTTATAGCAATCCATGCTGACTCAAAACTGTAAGAATCTATATTAAAGAGATTTAGATTAAGCATCATTTGTATGTGTTTCTTTTTCATATGCTCCGTACTAAATTTTAAAACTTTATTTTGTTTCTTTATTATCATATGTTCATGTGTGCTATGTCTTCTGAGCACTGGAATGTATGTAGGATGTTTGAACAATTCTGTGCAGTGGCATAACCTCTCTGCATTGGCAGTTTGCATGACCTCCAGTGTTTAGGGCACTGGTCTTGCCTTTGGGATGCTGGGGTTTTAGGAACTGGCATGGCCTCTGGGATTCTGGAGAACTCATGGTCTGTGGCAGAGCAGCGAGCTTCTGCCTGAGTTGTGGTTGGGGACATGGAAATGAGTGAAAGAGGAGGAAAGTTTGACAGACTCCAAGGAAATGTTGGTGGTCTGCCTCAGGGCCTGACCTGTGGTTCTGGACACCAGAATGGCCTCTGGTAGAGCAGGGCGATTTCGCTGGAATTGTGGGTCAGGATATGGAGACCTGGAAAGCATATACTTGTACCTGCCACAGTGTGTTGCCAGTTCATGTGTTCCTTAACATTTAAAGTTTTTTTTTGTTTTTTTTTAACTAATAGCCTTAAACATTGAACTTGAATAGGTAGAAATGATAAATTGCACAAGTAAACATTAGATAACTTCATCCAAAATTTACTATGCATTAACATAAAATCTAAGTTTTTTCCATGAAAATATTCAGAATGATGGATGGCATCCAATAGAAATATTTTTTCACCATTTTGTGTTTTCCTCCATGTTCTCCTATATAGTGTATGAAAAATTATTTTCAATAAAAATTTGCTCACTAATTAAACATGCTTTGCTTACTTTAAATCTCATCATTGCTCAATTTCTTCTAGTGGCCATTTTCTTAAAATTTGTCTTTAAATAATTATTTCAAGAAAAAAATACTTTTTTTCTAATTCCACAATACTAAGAATACAGCACATATATATTCTACTTTCCAACCTATCGCTTTACTCGGTTAATGGCATTCTTTGGTGTACAGAAACATTTTAGTGTCATGAATTCCTGTTCTTATTGTATAAGCAAATGCAGTCACATTCAGAAAGCCTTCCTTTTGCAAATGAGTTTAAGCACATGTCTATACACTGACACATCACTTCCCTGATTTGTAGTCTCCCTTTCCTTTCTTACCCCATCCCAAATAATCTCAAAGACCTTATCCTCCAATCTCTAGTCCCCCAACTCATCGCAATTATCCAGCCTCCAACATCAGTAGGCCTTTCATATGAACACACCACCTGAATAGGCCAGAAAAACAGACAACATACAGCCATCACTTGATCTGAGCTATCCTACCATAGCAGGCCCTGAATATTTCAACATAACTGAAGCAAAAGAAAAAAATCTTGTCCTTGGGGTATGGTGGAGCATCTTTTGGTTACATGCCCAGGAGTGGTATAAAGGCCATCTAGTGACTAGCTTAACGGGATCCATCCCATTGGTCTGCACTGAAATCCTGATACTATTACTGATGCCATGTTGTGCTTGCATACAGGAGCCTAGTATGACTGTCCTATGAAAGCTAACTGAGACAGATGCAGATACATACAGCTAACCATTGCATTGAGGTCAGGGACCCCTAGGGAAGAGTTACGAGAAGAATTGAAGGAGATGAAGGGGGATGGCAACCCCTTTCCCAGGGAAGGTGAGGGTTGAAGGGGTGGTGGGAAGTACCCTCTCAAAGGCCAAGGGAAGGGTGGATGGGGTGAAGAACTCTTGAGTAGGACCGGGAGGATAGGAACTATTTGGAATGTAAATAAATAAAACAAATTTTTAAAGAATAAAAAAATAAAAATCCCATATAATTACTTTTATGAATATTATAGAGATTTTAAAAAAGGAAATGAATAAATCCCTTAACAAAATCCAAGAAAAAACACACAGTGTATGGAAATAAATAAAACTGTTCAAACCTGAAATTGTAAATTGAATCAATAATTAAAGCAAACTGAGGAAATTCAGGAAGTTATCAATTTAAAAGTTTGTAGGGCAGTGTTGGCACAAAGAGCAATGGGGCATGGTTATGCACATACATGTGTGTTTGGTAGTGTATAAAGAGGGATTTACTTTTTTAAAAAATTTTTATTAGTTATTTACATGTCATATGGTTTCTCCTTTCCCAGTTTCCCCTACCAAAAAACAAACAAACAAACAAAAACAAAAAGAACAAACCCTTGTTACGTCCTCCCTCCCCATGCTTGCTGCCTTACCCTCTCCCACTTATTGGCCTTGACATTCCCCTACACTGGGGCACAGAATATTCACAGGGCCAAAGGCCTCTCTTCCCATTGATGATCGACTTTGCAATCCTCTACTATACACATGCTGCCAGAACAATCAGTCCCACCATGTATAGTCCTTGGTTGGTGGTTGAGTCCCTGGGAGCTCTGAGGGTACTAGTTAGTTCATGTTGTTGCTCGTCCTAAGGGGCTGCAAACCCTTCAGTTCCTTTGGTCCTTTCTCTAATTCCATCATTGGGGACCCTGTACTCAGTTCAATGGATGGCTGTGAGCCTCTACATCTGTATTAGTCAGGTACTGTCAGAGCCTCTAAGGAAATAGCTATATTAGGTTGGCTTGTCCTTCAGTCTCTGCTCCATAGTTAGTCTCTGCAACTCCTTCTGTGGGTATTTTGTTCCCCCTTTTAAGAAAGAATTAAATGACCACATTTTGGTCTTCCTTCTTCTTGAGTTTCTTGTGGTTTGTGGGTTGTTCTTCCTGTATTCCAAACTTCTAGGCTAATATCCATTTATCAGAGAGTGCATACCATGCATGTTCTTTTGTGATTGGGTTAACTTACTCAGGATGATATTCTCCTGATCCATCCATTTCCCTAAGAACTTCATAAATTTATTGTTTTTAATAACTGAGAAGTACTCCATTGTGTCAATGTAATACAATTTCTGTATCCATTCTTCCGTTGAGGGGCATCTGGGTGGTTTCCAGGTTCTGGCTATTATAAATAAGGCTGCTATGAACATGATGGACCATGTGTCCTTATTACATGTTGGAGCATCTTCTGGGTATATGCCCAGGAGTGGTATAGCTGGGTCCTCTGGTAGAACTATGTCCAATTTCCGGAGGAACCACCAAACTGATTTCCAGAGTGGTTGTACCAGATTGCAATCACATCAGCAATGAAGTAGTGTTCCTCTTTCTCCACAACCTCTACAGCATCTGCTGTCACCTGAGTTTTTTATCCCAGCTAATCTGACTGGTGTGAGGTGGAATCTCAGAGTTGTTTTAATTTGCATTTCCTTGATGACTAAGGATTTTGAACATTTCTTTAGGTGCTTCCCAGCCATTCGGTATTGATCAGTTGAGAATTCTTTATTTAGCTCTGTACCCCACTTTTTAATAGGGTTATTTGGTTCTCTGAAGTCTAACTTCTTGAGTTTTTGTATACATTGGATATTAGCCCTCTATCAGATATAGGATTGGTAAAGATCTTTTCCCAGTTTGTTTGTTGCTGATTTGTCCCATTAACAGTGTCTTTTGCCTTACTGAATCTTTGCAACTTTATGAGGTCCCATTTGTCAATTCTTGATCTTAGAGCAGAAGCTATTGGCATCCTCTTCAGGAAATTTTCCCCTATGCCTATGTGCTCGAGGTTCTTCCCTACTTTCTTTTCTATTAGTTTCAATGTATCTGGTTTGATGTGGTGGTCCCTGATCCACTTGGACTTAAGCTTTGTACAAGAAGATAGGAATGGATCGATTTGCATTTTTCTACATGCTAACTGTCAATTGAGCCAGCACCATGTATTGAAAATGCTGTCTTTTTTCCACCGTATGGTTTAGCTCCTTTGTCAAAGATCAATTGACCATAGGTGTGTGGGTTCATTTCTGGGTCTTCAGTCCTGTTCCACTGATCTACCTGCCTGTCACTGTACCAATACCATGCAGTATTTATCACAATTGCTCTGTAGTACAGCTTAAGGTTCAGGATAGTGATTCCATCAGAGGTTCCTTTATTATAGAGAATAGTTTTGACTATCCTGGGTTTTTTGTTGTTCCAGATGAATTTGCAAATTGCTCTTTTTAAGTCAGTGAAGAATTGAGTTGGAATTTTGATGGGGATTGCATTGAATCTGTAGATTGCCTTCGGCAAGATGGACATTTTTACTATATTAATCCTGCCAATCCACGAGCGTGGGAGATCTTTCCATCTTCTGAGATCTTCAATTTCCTTCTTCAGAGTCTTGAAGTTCTTGTCAAACAGATCTTTTGCTTGCTTAGTTAGAGTTACACCAAGGTATTTTATATTATTTGTAACTATTGTGAAGGGTGTTGTTTCCCTAATTTATTTCTCTGCCCGTTTATCCTTTGTATATAGGAAGGCCTCTGATTTGCTTGAGTTAATTTTATATCCGGCTACTTTGCTGAAGTTGTTCATCAGGTTTTGGAGCTCTCTGGTGGAATTTTTGGGGTCACTTAAGTATACAATCACATCAACAGCAAATAGTGATGATTTGAATTCATATCCCTTTGATCTCATTTTGTTGTCTAATTGCTTGGCTAGGTCTTCAAGTGCAATATTGAACAGGTAGGGAGAGAGTGGGCAGCCCTTGATTTTAGTGGGATTGCTTCAAGTTTCTCTCCATTTAGTTTAATGTTGGCTACTAGTTTGCTGTACATTGTTTTTACTATGTTTAGCTATGGGCCTTGAATTCCTGATCTTTCCAAGACTTTTATCATGAAGGGATGTTGGATTTTGTCAAATGCTTTCATCGATGTTCATAAGGGAAATTGGTCTGAAGTTTTCTTTCTTTGTTAGGCCTTTGTGTGGTTTAGGTATAAGAATAATTGTGGCTTCATAGAACGAATTGGGTAGAGTGCCTTCAGTTTCTATTTTGTTGAATAGTTTGAGGAGTATTGGAATTAGGTCTTCTTTTAAGGTTTGATAAAACTATGCACTAAACCCATCTGGTCCAGGGATTTTTTTTGGTTGGGAGACTATTAATGACTGTTTCTATTTCATGAGCAGATGTAGGACTGTTTAGATCATTGATCTGATCTTGATTTAACTTTGGTACCTGGTATCTGTCTAAAAAATTGTCCATTTCATCCTGCTTTTCCAGTTTTGTTGAGTATAGGCTTTTGTAATAGGATTTCATGATTTTTTTGGATTTCCTCAGTGTCTGTTTTTATGCCTTCATTTTCATTTCTGATCTTGTTAATTAGGATACTGTCTCTGTGCCTTCTAGTTAGTCTGGCTAAGGGTTTATCTATTTTGTTGATTTTCTCAAAGAACCAGCTCCTGGTTTGGTTGATTCTTTGTATAGTTCTTTTTGTTTCTATTTGGTTGATCTCAGCCCTGAGTTTGATTATTTCCTGCCTTTGACTCCTCTTGGGTGAATTTGCTTCTTTTTGTTCTAGCACTTTCAGGTGTGCTGTCAAATTTCTGGTATATGTTCTCTCCAGTTTCTTTTTTGGAAGCACTTAAAGCTATGAGTTTTCCTCTTAGGACTGCTTTCATTGTTTCCCATAAGTTGGGGTATGTTGTGGCTTCATTTTCATTAAACTCTAGAAAGTCTTTAATTTCTTTCATTATTCCTTCCTTGACCAAGTTATCATTGAGTAGAGTGTTGTTACACTTCCACGTGTATGTGGGCATTCTATTGTTTATGTTGTTATTGAGGAGCAACCTTAGTCCATGGTGATCTGATAGAATACAAGGAATTATTTAAATCTTCTTGTATCTGTTGAGGCCTGATTTGTGACCAATCATATGGTCAATTTTGTAGAAGGTACCATGAGGTGCTGAGAAGAAAGTATATCCTTTTGTTTTAGGATAAAATATTCTATAGGTATCTGTTAAATCCACCTGTTTCATAACTTCTGTTAGTCTCACTGTGTCCTAGTTTAGTTTCTGTTTCCATGATCTGTCTATTGCAGAAAGTAGGGTGTTGAAATCTCCCACTACTATTGTGTGCTGTGTAATGTGTGCTTTGAGCTTTAGTGAAGTTTCTTTTATGAATGTAGATGCCCTTTGATTTGTAGCACAGAGGTTCAGAATTGAGAATTCATCTTGGTAGATCATACTTTGATGAATATGAAGTGTCCCTCCTTATCTTTTTTGATCACCATAGGGTGAAAGTCGATTTTATTCAATATTAGAATGGCTACTCCAGCTTTTTTCTTGGGGCCATTGGCTTGGAGAATTGTTTTCCAGCCTTTTATTCTGAGGTAGTGTCTGTCTTTGTCACTGAGGTGGGCTTCCTGTATGCAACATAATGTTGGGTCCTGTTTACATACTCAATCTGACAGTCTATGTCTTTTTATTGGGAAATTGAGTCCATTGATATTAATAGATATTAAGGAAAAGTAATTGCTGCTTCCTGTTATTTTTGTTGTTAGAGCTGGAATTCCATTCATGTGGCTATCTTCTTTTAATTTTGTTGGAAGATTACATTTTTGCTTTTCCAGGGATGTAGTTCCCCTTTTTGTGTTGGAGTTTTCCATTTATTACCCTTTGAAGGGCTGGGTTTGTGGAAATATATTGTGTGAATTTGGTTTTATCATGGAATACTTTGGTTTCTCCATCTATGGTGATTGAGAGTTTTGCTGGGTATAGTAGTCTGGACTGACATTTCTGTTCTCTTAGGGTCTGTATGACATTTGCCAAGGATCTTCTAGCTTTTATAGTCTCTGGTGAGAAGTCTGGTGTAATTCTGATAGGTCTGCCTTTATATGTTACTTGACCTTTTTCTCTTAATGCTTTCAGTATTCTTTCTTTGTTTAATGCATTTGTTATTTTGACTATTATGTGGCAGGAGGAATTTCTTTTCTGGTCCAGTCTATTTGGAGTTCTATAGGCTTCTTGTATGATCATGGGCATCTCTTTCTTTAGGTTAGGGAAGTTTTCTTCTATAATTTTGTTGAAGATATTTACTGGCCCTTTAAGTTGGAGGTCTTCACTCTCTTCTATACTTATTATCCTTTAGGTTTGTTCTTCTCATTGTGTCCTGGACTTTCTGGATGTTTTGGGTCAGGATCTTTTTGCATTCTGCATTTTCTTTGACTGTTGTATCAATGCTTTCTATGGTATCTTCTGCCCCTGAGATTCTCTCTTCTCTTGTATTCTGTTGGTGATGCTTGCATGTATCTATGTTTCCTGACTTCTTTCCCAAGATTTCTATCTCCAGCATTGTCTCTCTTTGTGATTTCTTAATTGTTTCTACTTCCATTTTTAGGTCCTGGATGGTTTTGCTCAATTCCTACACCTGTTTTTTCGTGTTTTCCCGTAATTCCTTAAGGGATTTTTGCATTTCCTCTTTAAGGGCTTCTACTTGTTTACTTGTGATCTGTAATTCTTTATGGGATTTTTTTGTTTCCTCTTTAAAGGCTTGTACTTCTTTATCTGTGTTCTCCTGTATTTCTTGAAGGAAGTTATTCATGTCCTTCTTAAATTCCTCTAGTACCATTGTGAGATATGATTTTAGATCCAAATCTTGCCTTTCTGGTGTTTTGGGATATCCAGGACTTGCTGTCATGGGAGTACTAGGTTCTGATGAAGCCAAGTATTCTTGTTTTCTTTTGGTAGGATTCTTGCGTTTGCCTGTCGCCATCTGTTGATCTCTGGTGTTAGATGTTCTTGCTGTCTCTGACTAGAGCTTGTTCCTCTTGTAAGCCTGTGTCAGTACTTCTTGGAGATCAGCTCTTCTCTGGTAAATCTGGGGCACAGATGGGTGACTCCCTGGGTTAAAGTACTCCCTGGAGGCAGGCTCTCCACTTGCAGGGAAGGGGCAGAGAGGGTTGCTGATCCACCACTGTGGCTTGCAAGCTGAGAGGATCCTGTCCCTGCCACCCTGTGACTCCCCAGTGACTTGTGAGGCCTGTGCTTCCTGGCTGGTCTTGCCTTAGAAAGTCACCGGAGAGAAAATGGCAGATCTCACCAGAGTCCCTAAGTTAAAGCACTTCCTGGAGGCAGGCTTGTGAGACTTGTGAGGCCTGTGCCTCCTGCCTGCTCCCACTTTAGAAAGTTACTGGAGAGAAAATGGCTTTTAACTTTCATAATACATGTTTAATACTCCAAAGTGTGAGTACTCAGCCCTCCTAATCTAATTTATTTTATACATAGTTATAAAAGGTTT
Source organism: Mastomys coucha (assembly GCF_008632895.1). Taxonomy (NCBI): domain Eukaryota; kingdom Metazoa; phylum Chordata; class Mammalia; order Rodentia; family Muridae; genus Mastomys; species Mastomys coucha. The sequence goes on along the minus strand of NW_022196898.1, from coordinate 61,247,378 downwards.
TATCTAAATTGTTAAGAATGAGAAGGTTATGGCCGGGCAATGGTGAAGCATACCTTTAATCCCAGCACTTGGGAGGCAGAGGCAAGCGGATTTCTGAGTTTGAGGCCAGTCTGGTCTACAGAGTGAGTTCCAGGACAGCCAGGGTTAAACAAAGAAACCCTGTCTCAAAAATAAATAAATAAATAAATAAATAAATAAATAAATAAAAAACAAAAAAGAAAAAAAAAAGAAAAAAAAAAACCGAACCAAACAAAAAAATTTAAGAATTTACAAAAGAACTACAGAAGCAACCTTCACCAACAGAATACAAGAAGTGGAACAAAAAAATCTTAAGATACAATTTGCCAAAGAAAATTTTATATCTAAAAGACTCCTGACACAAAATATCCAGGAAATTTGGCACAAGACCAAATTTAGTGAAAGGATCATACTTAAAAACAATAGGTATAGAAGAAGAAGAAACTCAGCTTAACACCTAGACAATGTTTTCAACAACATTATAGAAGAAAATTTTCCTAATCTGAAGAAGTATATTCCTACAAAGGTGCAAAAAGCTTATAGAATTAAAAAAAAATTGATTGGACCAGAAATTAAAATCCCTTTCAATATAATAATCCAAACCCTGAATTACAGAACAGAGAATGAATATTAAAACTTCAAAGGAAAATGACCAAGTGACATATAAAAGCAGACTTTAGAGAATTGCACCTGATGTCTGAATGGAGACTCTAAAATCCAGAAGGGCCTAGAGAGATGTCTTTCAGATTCTAAGAGACCAGTCTACTATACCCAGAAAAACTTTAATTACTACAAATGGTGAAAATAAGATATTCCATGATAAAACCAAATTTAAACAACATCTATCTACAAATCCATTTCCACAGAAAGAGTTAGGAGAAAAACTCCAACCTAAGGAGTTCAACTACACACATAAAAACAGGAACTAATCATACATGAAAAAAATTAAAAGATAAACACACACACACATACACACACACATACACACACACTCACTCACACCCCTTACCACAATTACTACCATTAAAATAATGGGAATCAATAATCTTTGTTCATTAATATCTCTCAGTGCAAGTAGTCTCAATGTCCCCAATGATAAGATACAGACTAAGAGAATGGATGTAAAAATAGGAACAACGCACTGCTGCATCCAAGAAACACACTGCAACATCAGGAATAGACATCTCGGAGTAAAGTGTTGAAAGAAGATATTCTAAGCAAATAGACTTAAGAAGCAAGCTGGCTTTAGTAACAAAAAGCAATAGACTTCAAACCAAAATTACTCAAAAGAGATAGAAAGAGCACTTTATATTCATTAAAGGAGCATCCACCAAGATTACATTTCAATTCTTATCTTCTATGTGCCAAACATGAAAGCACCCGAGTTTGTAAAAGAAACACTGCTAGAGCTTAGCTCACAAACTGACCTTCACACACTGAGAGTGGAAGGCTTTCATGCCACAATCCCATTTATGATCAAGTCATCCAGACAAAAATTCATCAGAGAAATACTGGAGCTAAAGGAGATTATAAAAGAAATAGACCTAACATATTTATAGAACATTTTACCCAAATATGAAAGAATATTCCTTCTACTCTGTACCTGATGGAAATTTCTTAAAAATTGCCCATATTCTCAGATACAAAGCAAACCTCAGTAGGTACAAGAATGTTGAAATATCTCCCTACCTAACAACCTCATATTGAACCAATAGAACCAACAGAAATCTTACAGACTCATGGAAACTGAACATTTTCCCAAGGAATGAAAACTGGGTCAAAGACCAAAATAAAGAAGGAAATTAAAAACTTCTCAGAATTCAATGAAAATTAATATATAGCATACTCAAACTTATGAAATGCAATGAAAGAGTGGCTAAGAAAAAGTTTTAGCACTAAGTACCTACAAGAAAAATATTTGGAGAGATCTCATAATATCAATTTAACAGCACACCTGGAAGGTATAGAGAAACGAAATAATCCAAAAGGAGTACTGATGGCAAGAAATAATCAACCAGAGGGTTGCAATCAATACAATAGAAATGAAGAAAACAATACAAAATATCAATGAAGGAAAGAGTTGTGTCTTTGAGAAAATCATTAACAGGATAAACAAACATCCTTTGAAACTAACTAAAATTCAGGGAGAGAGAATATCCAATAAACAAATTTTAAAAAGTCGCAAATTAAAAAGACATAGCAATAGACATGAAAGAAATCCAGAGAATCTTAGGGACATAATTTAAAATCCTGTACTACATTAAATTGAAAAATTAAAAAAATGGATAATTTTACAGAATGTACTATGTAACAAAGTATCTAAGCAACCTTTGATTCAACCTAGGCCCACTCCATGAGATGGAACTCATACCTAATACTAATACCACTTGGGCAATCCAGAAATAGAGATTAGTTAACTCAGAGTCATAGAACTACTCATCTGAAAAAAAAATCAACAAACTTATTTTTAATGTAATTTTGCTACATCCGTAGACCAGTATCTTTTGCAGTCATCATCAGAGAAGCTTCCTCTAGAAGCAGATAGGAACAGATGCAGATGCAGATATGTGGAGAAAGAGCTTAAATGTAAGCTATCCATCAAATCCCTCTTCTCAGAGCTCAGAGATTCCTGCAAAAGAGGAGGATGAAACATTAGAAGAAGCAAAGGGGAAGGAGGAAACCGGAAACCAAAGCCCTCTGAATCAACTAAACATGACATATATGTGCTCTCAGAGACTAAAACAGCATGCACGGCGCCTACAGGGATCTGTACCAGCCCTCTGTGTAACTATTATAGCTATTAGCTATAGCTGGGAGGAAGTGGAGGGAGGGAAAACTATAATCAGGATATATTGCATGAGAAAAGAATTTATTTTAACTAATTGGAAAACAAACGAAGAGCAAGAAAAAAAGGTACTCCTTTACATGTACAGTTTAGGAGACCTTTTAATAAAACATTGTTTATTTTCACATTTAATTGCCAATGCCAGATATTCATTCTCAGTTGTGTACATAATTATATAAGTGGAAGAGCATAAAATGTTTCTTAGCAATAATATATTCTTTCTGCATAAGATTAGAGAATAATGTAACAGAAACAATCTCATGTGGAGTGAATACTTGAAAAAGAAAAAAGAAAACTGAGTATAATATTCACTTTTCTATATTCCAAGATCTTTTCCACAACATTGTTTGATTCTACCATAGCAAATAATAAGGGAGAGGATAGGAATATGGATGCTGTGAGCCGGACAGCTTGGCTTAGAACCATGTCTGCACTATTTCCTGTTATACGATTGTGAACCAAACTCGCTACCTACTTTTCCATGACTTTCTTAACTCATTCTACATGTAAATGTGATCACAATTTCATATTATGTGTTCTATGACTTTAGTATTTTGTTTAAGCATCATATTGTGGGTGAAAAACTTGAATCTAACAGCAGACCTTTGATTCAGTGAATCTGTTCCCATTAGTCTCTCATTGATTTTATTGATTCGATTTGCCTCAATGTTTAAAGTACTGTTATCTTTAAACTTATTTTACAAGACTTTAACCCCTATATTGAATATAAGTGATTCAGAGAAAAAGTTGAAAGTAGAAGAGGATGGTGTATATTGGGAAAGCAAAGTGATGAATTATGTTGTAATAGAAGAGGTGATAAAGCAGCAGCAGAGGGAAGGCAGTGGTTTCAAAAGGACACCAGGGTGGTGGTACCCTGTCTATCATAGGTCACCGTGGAGCTCAGATCACAGTGCTGACAGAATCCATATTGGGAAAATTACATAAGGTTTGAAAGAGAAGATAGTGAAAAGATGAGATAATATAAATTTAAAAAGTTCTAATTTTTTGTACATGAAAAGTTTATTTCCTCTACCAATACCATGCAATTTTTAAGGCTATTGTTCTGTAATACAGCTTGAGGTCAGGGATGGTGATTTTCCCAGTAGTATTCAACATCCTTAATCATCAAGGAAATGCAAATCAAAACAACCCTGAGATTTCACCTTACATCAGTCAGAATGGCTAAGATCAAAAACTCAGATGACAGCAGATGTTGGCAAGGATGTGGAGAAAGACAAACACTCCTCTATTGTTGGGTTTGCAAGCTGGTACAACCACTCTGGATATCAGTCTGGTGGTTCCTCAGAAAATTGGACCACTCCTGGGCATATATCCAAAAGATTCTCCAACATATAACAAGGACACATGCTCCACTATGTTCATAGCAGCCTTATTCATCATAGATAGGAGCTAGAAACAATCCAGATGTCCTTCAAAAGAGGAATGGATACAGAAAATGTGGCATATTTACACAATGGAGTACTATTCAGCTATTAAATACAATGAGTTCATGAAATTCCTAGGCAAATGGATGGAACTAGAAAATATCATCCTGAGTAAGGTAAGCCAATCACAAAAGAACACACATGAAGCAGATATTAGCCCAGAAACTCAGAATACCTAAGATACAATTCACAAAACACATGAAGCTCAAGAGGAGGGGAAGACTAAAGTGTGGGTACTTTGGTCCTTCTTAGAAGGGGGAACAAAATATTCACTGGAGCAAATATGGAGACAAAGTATAGAGCAGAGACTGAAGGAAAGGCAATCCAGAGACTACCCCACCTGGGGACCCATCCCATATACAGTCACCAAACGCTGACACTATTGTGGATGCCAAGAAGTGCATGCTGACAGGAACCTCATATAGCTGTCTCCAGATGGCTCTGCCAGAGCCTGACAAATACAAAGGCAGATGCTAGCAGCCAACCATTGGACTGATCACAAGGTCCCCAGTGGAAGAGTTAGGGAAAGGACTGAAGGAGCTGATGGGGTTTGCAACCCCATAGGAAAAAAAAAACAATATCAACCAACCAGACCCCCCAAAACTCTCAGGGACTAAACCATCAACCAAAGTGTACACATAGAGGGACCCATGGCTCCATCTGCATATGTAGGAGAGCATGGCCTTGTTGGGCATCAATGGGAGGAGAGGCTCTTGGTCCTCTGAAGGTTAGATGCCCCAGTGTAGGAGAGTGCAAGGGCGGGGAAGGTGGGAGTGGCAGGGTGGGTGGGGACACACCTTCATAGAAGCAGAAGGAGGGGGGATGTGATAGGGTGTTTCGGGGAGGGACACCAGGCAAGGGGGGATAACAGTTGAAGAGTAAATAAAGATGATTAAAAATGGTTTGATGTCATTCAGGGTTTCAGGAGAAAGGGGTGCGTTTGTCAACACGTCATGTTTGCTTGCCCTGCAGCACTTTCAGTACTATTTGTTTTGGAAAGACTACTGAGCTTTGGCTCAAACCTTATCTTTAGTTTCAGATGTGGTAGGTGAACATTATAAACTTTGTCTTTCTCTAGCCTTCATATGCAATTTATGCTAAGTTTAAGTTGCATTTTTTTTTTCTGGTGGGTAGTATTGGTGGGAAAATGATGACTGTTTTGAGACAGAATGCACTGTAATACTCAGAGGAATTATGAATAATTTTAAATAAAGAAACCACAAGTTGATTACCTTCTACATAAAATATCTTCCTAGCATTTTAGATTTTTAAAAAGATCTATTTATATTTATCTCTTATCTATTATTTATCTGTTTTCTATTTATTTATTATTTCTATTTATCTACCGCTCAGATCTGGTACTTTCTCATTTCATCATCTTAGTAAGTGATATCCTTGAAATTCCTTCAAGTTCAGCATTTCTATTTTACGTGCTGTTTGGCTCCAGTTAACACACACGCCTACTGTTTTTCTAACAGCAACTTGCTCTGTTCATGTGATAAGTCACTTACCTCATTCCTGTATAGTTACAGAAGTTTTCCCAGTGACCTGCCATTTTCTATTTTACACATCTATAACCTGGTTTTTCCCAATTTGGAGGAGTAAATTGATAATGTCACATAGTATTTATTTATGAAAAGTAAGCCAAAATGTGGTAGCTCAACCGTTTTATTTGTAGGTCTCTCCACACAATGAAAATATTGTAGTCCACAGATCTTCAAGACCATGGTGGGAAAGATACCAACCAATTAGCTACAAAATATGCCCCAGGTCTACATATTGAGAGCATTAATTACTTGTACTTCTGTTTTATGCATAGTATAATTTTTATACTTCATCTAGTGGAATCTCTCAATAATAAACTTGAAAGGTCTAGAAAATACCCATTAAAATCATACATAAGTTCAAGAAAATTATAGCTAAGATATTGATGTTTTAGAAAATCATCTTCTAAATCAAGTATATTAATTCTTCTAGTTCTTCCAGATCTTCATCAGAAAGCAGATTTTCATCACCAGAAACAGCATCAATGGATCCATTTTCCTGTCCTGCTTCCCCACTGTCCTTGTCCAAATTACTGCTTCCACCATTTTCTTCCTGACCTCTAGAAGCTTCACTTAATTTGTTCTTATCTTTATCTGAAGCATATGTGAATCTTTCAAGACTGGCTCTAGTGATACAATGACAACAAACAGGAAAAGGAAGAAAATTAAGTTAACTCAATATGGTTAACATGAAAAGAAATTGAAGACATTAATTGTTTTGCCACCTAGAATCAACTGGATGTTTTTCCCCCCTGTGGTGAGTCTGGAGGGATTCTGTCCTCCACAAAAGGAATAGTATTCCTATGTCTTCTCTTTTGACTTTGACTACATCTCATAGTAAGCTCAGAGTAGTTGGTGCTTAAATTACAAATGGTTGTTACAGAAGATGATTGTTGTTGTAACTGTCCACCCATGTAGGAAGTATAACTTCTTTTCTGACTTTTATGTTTCATTGGGCATGTATAATTTCAAGGAACAATTAATTCACACTTAAAATACTTGCTGTTTGATGCAATTTTTAAGGAGTGGTTTTCTTACCGTTTTATTTATGTTTTAGTTAATGCCCAAAGGGTGAATCCTGCACTTGATAAAGGAAACTACATATGTGGATTCAGTGTTGTTCACTTGTGGACAATGAGATGGACATCGAGAATGGGACTTGTACAATCCAACAGGATCAGGCACAGTGCCTTATATTAAAGTTGTTTAATGTTCTTCCATGTTTTGCCAATAAATTTGTAAGTAAAAACATCATGTATCCAAAAAAGAAAAAAGAAAATCATCTTTAAATTGTTTAAAAAGTGCTCAGAATTATGAAAACATCCTGACAAATAAACTGTTTTATAACACATAGCATTTATTTCATAGTACCCTAATTTCTCAATAATTTGGTCTTCTATTATTTTTTCCCATTTTTCAGTAGATCCTATCTTCTCAACAACAAATCCCCTACCTCCCCCATGCCTTTTTTTCCTGTGTTCAACTACTGTCAAGTAGGGTTACCTGCATGACCATGAGTAGAAAGTTACTACTTAAACAAAGTCCACTAAAGAGTAGTTACGACACTGAAAAATATAATTTCTCTCATCCTAGCAGCCTAATTGCTTATAGATCTTGAAGGAATGGAAGAGTATTTGGCATCTTCTCCAATTCCTGGTAGATTCTTAATGTGCCAAGTTTCAAGCAGAAGTTGAGTAGTTGACCAACCATTGCTATGTGAACTCATGGATGCCACATCCATTTCTCATACCAAAGATAGCATCTCACAGCATTCCTCTCCATCCTCTGATTTTGCATTCTTTCCATCACCTCCTCCATGATACTACCTTATGTCTGAATAAAGCTTATAGGTATCCCCTTTGGGGATGAGGACTCAGCGGTCACTTAATTTTAGCCCTTTGACCAGTTATGACTCTTTGCTTAGCTGCCACCCACAGAAAATAAAACCACACTGGCCAAAGGTGAGAGCAATGCAAGTCATTTGGTACAAGCATAATCTTATAGAAAATATTTGGATACCACGATATGTATTTAGTAAAAGAATCGTAGTAATTATTCCCCTAAGTGTACAGGGAATCTTTTGTGCAATGTGTTGACATTTCACCTGTGGATACAAAGCCTGTGGCTAATGATTAGAAGGTAGCTCATATGGGAGAGACAGAGACAAAGACAGAGACAGAGACAGAGACAGAGACAGAGACAGAGATAGAGATAGAGAGAAACAGAGAGAGAGAGACAGACAGACGGGGGGGGGATCTGGGGGGGATCTGGGATAGAGACAGGGTGGGGGTGGGGAAAAGATTTGACTGAGAATTTGGAAGGAAGATGGCTGCATAAACCTGAGGAACAGGTAGCCAGCCATGTGGCATGACTTAGAATAGAATAAACAGGTAAGTTTTGAATTAATTGGGGAAAATGCTAAAAGTATTAGCCCAGGTATTAATTCACATATAAGAAGTTTCAGAATCGTTATTTCTGAGAACAAAGTGGCCTGGTAGAAAAACGTGATGTTAAATATGGCATTGACTGCACCTAAGTCCCTATTTCAAATAGCACCAACTCTACCTAAGTACATTGACATACTGAACTGTGAGCTTTTGGTCAGGTTCATAGTACCAGGTAAGAATTCCTCCTTGAAGTGGCTTAAAAATCAAATGGGTGCATTATTCCTGGCATGTTGGTAATGTTGTTCACAGTATTTACAGTCAAATAAGCACTTTGCTGATGTTTTTAACATCCAACATCTGCCTAGAACCCTCCACCACTAAGAGAACTAGCAAAGTGGAAGGAAACATCCAGGTCAGTTACAGATTGATTTCAAGTCCTGACTATAAACTATTTTAGCTAATAAGGGCTTGCTGTTTATTTCTAGTGGGAATCAAGCTACAGTGACCTATATTGTTTTGGAGATGTCTTTGCCATAACTGCCCAATGACTCATCTAGGTGTATCCCATAATATGGCATTGAGATTTTGTTTAAAATCCTCTGGCTTTGGGATATACAGCATTATTAACACATAAAGAATATTCACTTCGCAAAACTTTATTTGCAATTATATTTTGAAATTAGCTTGCAAAATGTAGGCTTCTAAATGTTTTTATATATGGATTAATTAATTAATTAAATAATTAATATTAGGGTGGGGACAATGCCACCACTCTAGGTAGCCCTCGCACTCCTAAAACCCGCTGTGTTGACCATGCTGGTTTTGAACTCATAGAGACCTACCTTTCTCTACCTCACTAGTGCAGTGACTATTGAGATTAACAGCCTGTGTCATCATGCCTGGCTGTATTTTTAATTATGGTAAATCTACCTCACAACTCTTCATCTCCTTCACTTCTCAACCATTATCACTTTTTAAAGGTTTTCCATTCATATCATTCTCTCCCTTGTTCTACATTCAAATCATGTTTCTTCTTGTTTCTATCACTTTTTAATGTCCTCTTATCTTGTGCTATGTGATGGCCCCCTTTTTACCTCTCGGGCTACCACATGGATTCCATGTGAAAGAAACATCTTTAAACATTTGAAACTAGGTTTCTTCTATGAGAGATCATATTCAACATTTTCTTTCTGGGCATGGGTTGGCTCACTATAGAATTTTCTAGTTCATGTCAAGTTTCTTTATTTCTGTTTACTTACTACAAATTTCCTAAATTCCTATTTCTTTCTAACTGAATAGAATTCAATAGTGGGTATTTACTACAGTTTCATTATGCATGGCTCAGGTGATGGGTGTCCAAGGACTGCACATGGTGGGTCTGATTGTTCTGGCAGCATGTGTATAGTAGAGGATTGCAAATTCTATCATCAATAGGAGGAGAGGACCTTGGCCCTGTGAAGGTTCTGTGCCCCAGTGTAGGGGAATGCCAGGGTCAAGAAGTGGGAGAGGGTGGGGTGGCAGGCATGGGAGGGACAACAGGGGTTTGTTCTTGTTGTTTTTGTTTGTTTGTTTGTTTTTTGGAGGGGAAACTGGGAAAGGAGAAATTTACATGTAAATAAAGAAAATATCTAATAAAAAAAGAAAATCATAAACAGAATACTTTATGCATAAAATAAGAAACATATTTTAACACTTTCATGGTCTTATCTGTGGGTTTCACAGCTATTTAGATAACTTGTTTGCAGTAAAAATTAAGAGTGTATTTGAAATTAAATGAAAATCCCTGGAAGTTCATTAAAAAAAAACCTCACATTTATTATTAGAAACAGATTTAAAAAAAAATCCCCAAATTAGTTAATGAGGCAGAGATAAGAACCATATGTAAAACCAGTTTGACTTCATGAAAAATCTTTTTTTTCCTTTGTTTTATTAGATATTTTCTTTATTTACATTTCAAATGTTTTCCCCTTTCCAGGTCTCCTCTCTGGAACCCCTGTATGCCATACCCTCCCCTACCTCTATGAGGATGCTCCCCCAACCACCAACCCACTCCACTCTTACCATCCTGGCATTACTGGGGAATCGAGTACCCTCAGGTCCAAGGACCTCTCCCTCCACTGATGTCAACAAATTGCCAACTCTACCACATATGCAGCTGGAGTCATGGGTCCCTCCATGTATATTCTTTGGTTGTTGGTCCAGACCCTGGGTTCTCTGGGAGTGGGAACATCTAGCCAGTTGACAATGTTGCTCCCTCCATGGGGCTGCAGAGCCCCTCAGTTCCTTCAGTCCCTTCTCCAACTCTTCAGCCATGGACCCTGCACTCAGCCAAATGGTTAGCTGTAAGCATCTGTTTTTGTATTTGTCAGACTTTGTCAATGTCTCTCAGGAGATAGCCATATCAGGCTCCTGTCAGCAAGCACTTCCCAGCCTCCACACTAGTGTCTGGGTTTGGTGATTGTATATGGGATGGCTAATGTCCATTTATCAGTGAGTGCGTACCTCAGTACGTCTTCTTTAGTGACTGATTTACCTCTCTCAGAATATTTTCAAGTTCCATCCATTTGCCTGTGAATTTCATGAAGTCATTGTTTTTAATAGCTGAGTAGTACTCCATTGTGTAATGTACAAAATTTTCTGTATCCATTCCTCTGTTGAGGGGCATCTGGGTTGTTTCTAGCTTCTGGCTATTATAAATGTGGCTGCTATGAACATATTGGAACATGTGTCCTTATTACATGTTGGAGCATAGATGTTCACTACTGAGAGTTCTTTTGATAGATTTTTCCTTTGATGAGTATAAAGTGTCCTTCCTTATCTTTTTTGATAACTTTTGTTTGAAAGTTTATTTTATTTGATATTAGAATGGATACTCCAGCTTGTTGATTGGGACCATTTGATTGGAAAATTGTTTTCCAGCTCTTTACTCTAAGGTAGTGTATTTCTTTGACACTGAGGTGCATTTCATGTATGCGGCAAAATGTTGGTCCTGTTTATGTATACAATTTGTTAGTGTATGTCTTTTTATTGGGTTTCTGTCTGAACTGGGAGCTGATCCCATGCCACAGTATTCCATACCCAAATACCACTGGGAAAGAGCTGGTCTCTCAGGAGTGTCAACACACCTGTGAGCAAAGGTAAGACCACCACTTCTGCTCAAATTCCTGACCCAAGAGGGATGCGCCCAGAGCCATCAGGACACAGGAACCAAGTAACAGCTGGGGACAGGATTCTTCTGGTTTCCATCTGTCCAGAAGCTGGCTCACAGCTCTCCATACCCAAATTCTTCCTGGAGAGAACTGGTTTCCCAGGAGTACAGATACACAGGCTTGCAGGAGGGACAAGCCACAATCAGAGACTGCAAGACCAGCTAACACCAGAGATAACCATATGGTGAGAGGCAAGGGCAAGAACATAAGCAACAGAAACCAAAGCTACTTGGCATCATCAGAACCCAGTTCTCCCACCACAGTGAACCCTGGAGACACAAACACACCAGAAAAGCAAGACTCTGCTTTAAAATCACATCTCATGATTTTGATAGAGGACTAGTGGTACATTTACACAATGGAGTACTACTCAGCTATTAAAAACAACAAATTTATGAAATTCTTAGGGAAATAGATGGATGGGGAGAATATCATCCTGAGTGAGGTAACCCAATCACAAAAGAATACACATGGCATGCACTCTCTTATAAGTGGATAATAACCCAGAGGATCGTAATACACAAAGTATAATCCACAAACCACAAAAAACTCAAGAGGAAGGAATACCAAGGTGTGGATGCTTCGTTCCTTCTTAGAGAGGAAACAAAATACCCACTTAAGGAGTTGCAGAGACAAACTATGGAGCAGAGACTGGAGGAAGGACAATCCAGAGACTGCTCCACCTGGAAATCTTTTCCATATTCAATTATCAAACCCAGACACTGTTGTGGATGTCAGTAAGTGCTGACTAACAGGAGCCTGATATACCTATTTCCTGAGAGGCTCTGACAGTGCCGGACTAATACAAAAGTAGAGACTCACAACCATCCATTGGACTAAGCATAGGGTCCCCAATGAAGGAGCTAGAGAAAGGACCCAAGGAGCTGAAAGCTAGAAGATCCTGGGCAGATGTCATCAAGACCCTTAGAGAACATAAATGCCAGCCCAGGCTACTATACCCAGAAAAACTCTCAATTACCATAAAGAAACCAAGGTACTCCATGAGAAATCATAAAAAATAAAAAAAATAATGAAGTGGTAGTTTGGGGCAAGGCAGAGTAGAAAGGAAGTAAAGGAAAAAAAGAAAATATAAACATGTTCAGTAAATTTAGTGAAGTAACTCAGACACAGAAGGACATGCATGGTATGTATTCATGAATAAGTAGATATTAACCAAAAGAGTACAGAATACCCAGGATACAATCCACAGAATTCAAGAAGGTTAACAAGCAGAATGGCCCAAATGAGGACACCTCAATCTCACTTAGGAGGGAAGATAAAGAGATCACAAGAGGGGGTGGGGAGGGGGGACCTGGGTAGGAATGGGGACAGAGAAGGAAAGAGGGAAACATGACCAGGTATTGGGTGGGAGGAACAGGATTGAAGCCCTGAGAGCCAGCAGAAAGAATGGAGATAGGAGGTGGGAGGACCTTATAGAATGTACCAGAGATCTGGGAGGTGAGATCTCAGGACTCAAAGGGAAAGACCTTAGATGAAAAGCCCTACAGTGAGGACAAGGAACTTGTAGAGCACATCTCCAGTTGAAAGACAGGGCAGCAAGTAGGATGTGGTTGACATCCCACAGTCAAAATTCTGACCCACAGTTGTTCCTGTCTGAAAGAATTGCAGGGACAAAACTGGAGGAGAGCCTGAGGAAAATATATTCCATTGACAGGCCCAAATTGGGATCCAGCTCAAGGTTAGTCCCCAAGGCCTGACACTATCACTAATACTATGGTATGCTCACAAAAAGGGACCTATCAGGACTGCCCTCCAAAAACCCAAAAAGCAACTGAAAGAGATGCAGATATTTATACCCAACCCATGAACAGAAGCTGCTGTCTCCTATGGTTGAATTAGGAAAAAGCTGGAAGCTGAGGAGGATGTTAACCCTGTAAGAAGACCAGCAGTCTCTCCTAAACTGGACCCCAAGATCTCTCAGATACTGAGCCATCAACCAGGTAGCATGCAGCAGCTGATATAAAGACCCAACACATATACAGCAGAGGATTGCCAAGTCTGGACTCAGTGAGAGAAGATGCACCTAACCCTCAAGAGACTGGAGGACCTAGGGAGTGAGGAGGTTTGGAGTGGTGACGATGGAGCTGAGGATACCCCTGTAAGGTATAGGATGTGGAACAGTGAGAGGGTGGACCTTGGGATATATATGGACTGTATAAAAAGATTAAATTTTAAAAAATCCTTCTTATTATCATTTGTACTCCCAGAGCACACAAAACATTTCTGAGAAACAGAGAGGACAATTAGACATTATAAAGTGCTAAAAGCAAAATTTTCAAAGGCTTGCACTGAGGATGGGAACACAAGAGGTTTCAGCAGTATCATTGAGCCAGTAACAAAGAAAACAATACAGCAAAGATAAAAATTTTGTGTCAAATACATACACTGGTAATTCAGTGTAACTACCAGGATAACTGCATTATTTGCAGTAATTTGTTTAATCATGATAAAGACCTTGGAAGTATAACTTACTTTTCTAGTTCCTTTTTTTTTTCTAACGGGAAAGTGTAAGAGTTTATTGAGAGAACAGTGCACTCTGGTGGGAAAAGGGAACTGAGAAAGAAGAGTCAGCAAGCTGCTCAGAGTAGCGGCTACGATCATTCTGAGCCTTTTCTTCTCTTTGCCCTGGGTGGAGTAAATAGTAAAAGATAGAATTTATTCTGTTCAGTGTTTCTGCAAATTCAGTAGATGAAAGGGTGTGCATGTGTGTTTGACTGACAACTTCAAATACTGTGTAGCCTGTTATTTACTATACATATGGTTCTCCTAGAATTCACTTGCTAGTTAAATTTACAGCTGTTACTTTGGAGCATAAGCTAAACTGAGAAGAACATTTCAGTGTCCTGTCTGTAAGAAAGCTCAGAGTTTCAAAGTATAGCCCGCCTTCCTTTTAAAGCCTTATCCTTGAGTGTTATGACTTTAGTGCTTGTAACCCTAAAGTGTGAAGTTCAAATGATATTTTTATTCTCCACCTTCTCAACACAATGTTTGCCTTGTATCTCATATTACCTCTTTTCTATTTTTTTCCTATATGATTCCAATACTCTTCCTTATTCAGTTATTTGTGTCAACTTTCCACCCACTTTATTTTGAAAATAATGCCCTTTGAAGGAAGGGTCTTTCTGTATTGAAATTCTATCCTTTCCTCTCCTTTCCATTCACTTAACTTCACTAACTTATATAACTGGACATTTCCCAAACCCAGGGATTTGTACTCAACACTTTAGTGAAAGCCCATCATCTGTCAAGGTGCAGGTCTGAGGTTGGAATAATATTTTGACCTGAACAGAGTAAATAGTAAAAGATAGAATTTATTCTGTTCAGTGTTTCTGCAAATTCAAAAGACAAATGAGTGTGCATGTGTGTTTGTTTGTGTGTGTGTGTGTACCCTAACATTATTATTTTCATCCAATTATACAATAATCTATGTCTCTCTTTATATCTAATTTGGTAAAATAATTTTTAAAGTTTTATTTAAAATTTTGTAGAAGATTATTGTATTTCCTATCCCTGGTTAAGTCCTGCTCTATTCCTCCTAATTTGATTTTTGTTAATGACTTCTTTTTAAATAAACATAGATGTGAATTTGGTGTTGCTACTGCATCATATATATATGTCTAGGGCTGAACATGTAGGACAGGCAAAATTTTCCAGAAGATTGTCCCTGAAGAAATAGGATGGTCTTCTCAGATGCCGTTGATTGTCAGTAGCTTTTCTTTGAGGACTAAGTGCTTAGGGTAATTCCTCCATCTTTGTTGTCATGTCTACTGGTGGAGTCATTGTGTTGGTCTTTTATCTCATCCACATTATTCAAATTTCATGAGTATGGATGTAAACCCATTAACTAAGTTAATGACCAACCAGGCAATATATCCCAATGAGGCAATTGTTGCCCTTATACCTTAGTGGTACTAACATTTAAATTGATATAAGGCCTCCTCAGTGGGATTTAGTGGGTGGTATTATAAATGTAAGCAACATTTGGCCAGATTCCAGAGGAGGACAAACTTCTGGCATTCTGACATTTTCTTAAATCAATATATTTACTTTTTAAATTCTAAATACTTACCTTTATACCCATAGATAACTCTAAGTCCATATACCTCACTAAAGGAATGTCTAATATAATAAATAAAGGCTACTAGAAAGTTTCACTAGTGAGAAAAGTGCAAAGAAGCTATTGTAGGAAGCCTAGCCTACCCAGTATATGTGTAATTAATTAATACAACTGAAGTTCATGGGGCATTACTAAATAGAGGATGGGTAAATTTAAGAACAAATGTCTATTAGATATGAAATGGATGCTACTTATTTTTAGGAGTGAATGTGAGGGCCTGTGTGTGTGTGTGTGTGTGTGTGTATGTAAGACAGAATGTCATTTGCATGCACATGTGTCAGTAAGTTCACGCTGATATGTAGTCATGTCTGGAGGTAAAAGAAATTCAACGTCTATTTCTGTTCCTCTCCAATAAACACTGCCCAGGGTCTCTTACACAACCCACAGACCTCTGTTCTGAACCCAATACATTGTCAGGTTATTCAGCTAATGGGATCCTCTAGTCTCTGTCCCATCTCTTATTTCCTTCAGTGACTTTCTATATTTTTCTCCTGATTTCTCTAAATATGATTTCATTTCCTCCATTCCAATTTTCTACAATCCTGTACATCTAGTTCAAGAGAATCTATTTTTGAGTATGTATATACTTACGATGAATTTATTAGTTTGTTATATGATTCAGCCTGGTAGTGTATCCATACTCTTTGTGGTAGTCTAGAGCCTGAGAAGTGATACCAGTTAAGTCAATAGTTTGATGGTTTCGGTAGTTCCAATCTTTTGCCAGAGACCTGGAGTATTTCTGGAAAGAAGTTAGTCTACACTCCTTATTGAAAGGCTAAAATATTCATGTTTTATTTCAGCATATAATGTTAATAGAGGGGACAGCAGTAGTAATGAGAGTAATAGAGTTGATAAACTCCCCAGAAAGACAAAACTTACAGTATTCAAAAATAATTATATTCTTTAAAGTTTTTTCTAAATATTTTATTTTTTATTTTTATTACATCCTGATCACAGTCTCCCTCCTTTCTTGCCTCCCAGTCCTGCCCTTACTAGTCCCTTCCTCCATTGCCCCTCTCCATTTTTCTCAGAGAAGGCCCCCTTGGGTACCACCCCACCCTGGGCAATATCTAGTCCTAGCAGGACTAGGACATTTTCTCCCTCTGAGTCCCAATCAGGCAGTCCAGGTAGGGAAATAGGATCCAATGGCAAGCGACAGAGTCAGAGACCAAGCTGCACATCTGCTATAAATATATAAGGGGTCTAGGTCTAGTCCATACATGTTCTTTGGTTGTTGTTTCAGACTTCGTAAGTCCAATTGGGCCCAGGTTAGTTAGAACTCTGGAGATATTCTTGTAGTGTCTTTGACCCCTCTGTCTCACTCACTTCCACATCCCACTCTTCTACAAGACTCCTGGAGCTCCAACTGATGTTTGACTATGGGTCTCTGGCTCTGTTTCCACCTGCTGCTAGATGAACTGCCTCTCTGGAGACAGTTATGCTAGACTCCTGTTTGCAAGCATAGGAGAGTATCATTATCAGTATCATGGGTTAGCTCTCTCATATGGGATGGGTATCAAGTTAGGCTAGTCATTGGTTGGCCCTTCCCTCTGTCAGTGCTCTATCTTTATCCCTGTGCATCTGGTAGGCAGGAAAAATGTGTTGAAGGATTTGTGGGTAGGTTGATGTCCCTCTATTGGAAGACTTTTCTGTTCTCCCCTGCCCCAGGCCTCCAGGTAATTATAGAGATACTGCCCCCCTCCGCAAGAATTTCCATTCTTACTCCTAGCCTTCTTCCTCTCTCTACACCTTTTCCCCTTTTCCCTCTCCCCACACTTAATCTCTTTTCCTCTTTCTCCTCCTAACCTGCTCTTTTACCCAGTGCCGTCTGTTCATCCACTTCTGATGGCTATTTTGTTTCCTTTTCTGAGGGAGAGTCATCCATGCTCCTGTGTACCCTGCTTTATACCCAGTTTCGTTAGGTCTGTGGATTGTAGCATGGTTATCCTGTACGTTTTGGTTAATGTCCACTTATAAGTGAGTACTTATCATACATGCCTTTCTTTGTCTGTGTTACCTCAGTCAGGGTGATATTCTCAAGTTCCATGCATTTGCCTGAGAACTTTATGATATATCCTTGTGTAAAGGATATCCATGATTTAGCAAAGAATGATATCCCAGACCCAAGTAGTATGAAAAGCAAAGAGTGCTTTATTTTGCAGAAATCTAGCATACTGGGATTTCCCATTACCAAGATGGAAACTACCAAGTGAACTTGAAGGCCTGATTTAAAACATATATTACGGGAATTCCAGGGTAAGTGACCTTTATCTTAATCTGTTGGCACTATTTCTAGGGACATTCGGTAACTATTACTGGGGTGTAGTGGGGGTGGGCTGAAAACTGTTGCTAATCACCTACATCATATGTATCTTAGAAATCTTACAATAATTAGAGTATGTTACCTCATGGGACAGACATAAGAAACAATCAGAAAGTGATGGAATAGTCATAACACTATATAATTGCTGGTAGGCCAGTGTTATAGCATACAAAATTCAAAACTGGGTTAGATCACTGTCGTTTTTCCTACTAATAACTCTCACTTTCACAGAATAATCTAGAAAATCAATGTTGGTTATTGAGGAGTTCATCTTGATTCCTCTGGGTACAGGATGGTCAAAACACCTCTTTTCTTCATAAATATGGTCTTACCATTAGTTATTATGGGAAATCTTTAGCATGGACATTATCATGCACTGTTTTAGAATATATGTATCCAATACTTTATAAGCACTTATATCACATCAGTCAGTTGGATTTTGAATTTAAACTGTATGAGTGTGTATAATATAATAATATTAACCACTCATACAGTGAATTTCCATTCACTATTTGATGTAGAAAAAAATAATTTTAATTGGCTAATGTATTTTATTTTGTCTTACTTTTGTGTCATCTCTTAGAAGCTTGTTTATTTGTAATTAGAGACAGAAAGAAAGGAGTCTGAATGGCATAGGATATAGGGAGTAACTAGAAGGAACTTGAGGGAGGATAGAGCAAAATCAAGATACATTATATGAGTAAAGAATGTATTATATTTATAATAAAGGAAAAATTTTATTTTCTTATAAATTCTTAGCTTTGAATAAAATTATACTGTTTCATATTTTATGAAATCTTCTGCTTATCTTATTAACATTAAATGACCATAGTACAGTTAAAAATTATTTTCTCTTTTTAGTGAAATGTAGAAAATATTGTCAATATATGAATATGTGTGTGTATGTGTGTGTGTGTGTTTGTGTGTGTCTGTGATAACATATTCCTCAACAAATGTGTGGATGTTAAGGGATAACCCATATGTATCAATTCCTTCCTTCCATAATGTGGCTCCACAAAGTAAACTCAGGTATGCAGGAATGGATGAACAGTTCTATACTAGGCTACAGTCAACCACTAAGTGTATATTTTTAATTTCATCCTACATGTTAAAGAAGTCAAGAAGTTTCTTACACATTTTCCTCAGAAAGGAAAAGCTATTTAGGTTTTTAAAAGTTTTATATGTGTTGTTTCCAATTTCTCAGAATGCTTATCTGCGGTGAACATGGGAAGAGATGAGGAAAAACCTGGCAATATCTTTTATCTCATAGAAATAATTGTATTTGTTTATTTTTATTCATATTTGGACACTAATAATTATTTAAATTATTCCAGGAACCTTTAAAAAAATTAATTATTTTGTTTCAGTAAATGTCAAATGTTCACCCCATGTAGGTCTCCCCTCACAGTGTACTTCTTCCAACATCCCTCCCTTTTGGTTTTGAGAGGGTAAACCCCTCAATACACACACTGGTATCTGCCCTCCTTGGGGCATCAAGTTGCTACACAATCAAGCACATCCTCTTCCACTGAGACAAGACAAGACATTTCTGTGCTACAGCATGTGAATACTCTTTGATTGGTGGCTCAGTCTCTGGGAACTCCCAAGGGTCCAGGTTAGTTGACACTTTTGGTCTTCCTATGAGGTTGCCATCCTCTCTAGTTTCTTCAATCCTTCCTCTAACTCTTCCACGGGATCCCTGAACTCAGCCCAATGCTTGGCCATATTTTCATCTGTCTGTTAGCTGTTGAAAGGATCTCTCAGAGGATAGCCAAGCTAGACTCCTCTCTGTAAGTGCAACATAGAATCAATAATCGTGTAAGGGGTTACTACTTTCCCATAAGATAGACTCTAAGTTGGATCAGTTACTATTTGTCCATTACTTCAATGTGTGCTCCATTTTGTCCCTGCATTTCTTCTAGACAGGAGTAATTTTGGGTTGAAAATTTTTAGGTAGGTTGGTGTCCCCACATCTCTTCAGGTTCCATATCCCCATTGTTGGGCACTTTAGCTAAGGTCACCCACATTGAGTCCTGGGAGTCTCCCCATCCCAGGTTTCTGGGACTTCCTAGAGGTTCCTTCCACTGCATACCCCAAGAAGCTGCATATTTCCATTTATTCTCCTGACCTTATGACCTCTTTCCTGTCTCTGCCCATACAATCTCTTATAAAAATCACTAGATTTGCCTTTTCAGAAGAACAGGTCAAAAGTAACTGAGATTTGTTTATGTCAGAACCAATATGTGTGTGTTAGAGAACCTAGAATGATAGAAAGAAGAACTTTGGGGACAGCCAAAGAAGAAAGAAGGAGGAAAGGAAGGCAAAGAGAAGGTAGGAAGGAGAAAAGGAAAGAAGGAAGAAGTAAATATTTGGAAGAAGTGAGCAGCATAATGGCAAGCAGGAACTCTTTTCCTTCATTTGTTCTCCTCTGGCATTCACAGCACTTCTTTGAAATTGAGAAGATATTTAGACCTTGGAGAGTACAGATGCTGATGACAGACTTTCAACATGTTTATACTGAAAGTGAAAAAAAAGCATGATTTTATAAGAGCACAGCTTGGACAAACAGTGGAGATAACAGTATAGTGACTACAATAATATTATGACAAGTAAATACACTGAAATTCAGTGTAACCACGCACTAAGATAATACTTTTGTTTGCAGTCACCTGTTTAAGCAAGATTAACGAGTGTTGGGAATATAATTTACATTTTTCTAGTTCTAGCACCTTATCAGTAGATAACATACTTTCAGAGAGGTGACTTTCAAGTCACACTTCCCATGATTTTAATATGTAGCCACTGCCATTTCATCTCCTTGCCTTTTGCAAAGGAACTTTCTTTTTTTATTAGATATTTTCTTTATTTACATTTCAAATGTTATCCCCTTTCCTGGTTTCCCCTCTGAAAAAAAAAACCCTATTCCATCCCCTTTACCCTTGCTCACTAACCCACTCTCTCCCATTTTCTGGCCCTGGCATTCCCCTACACTGGAGCATAGAGCCTTCACAGGACCAAGGGCCTCTCCTCCCATTGAGGACAGACTAGGTCATTCTCTGCTACATATGCAGCTGGAGCCACGAGTCCAACCATGTGTACTCTTTGGTTGGTGGTTTAGTCCCTGGGAGTTCTGGCAGTACTAGTTAGTTCATATCATTGTTCCTCCTATGGGGCTGCAAACCCCTGAGCTTTTTGGGTCCTTTCTCTAGCTCCTTCATTGGGGATCCTGTATTCAGTCCAATGGATGGCTGTGAGCTTCTACTTCTGTATTAGTCAGGCTCTGTCGGAGCCTCTCAGGAGACAGCTACATCAGGCTCCTGTCAGCCAAAACTTGCTGGCATCCACAATACTGTCTGGGTTTGGTGGTTGTATATGGGAAGGATCTCCAGGTGGGTAGTCTCTGGATTATCATTCCTTCAGTCTCTGCTCCACACTTTGTCTCTGCAACTCCTTCCATGGGTATTTTGTTCCCCCTTCTAAGAAGGATCAAAGTATCCACACTTTGGTCTTCCTTCTTCTTGAGTTTCTTGAGGTTTGTGGATTGTATCTTGGGCATTCTGAGTGCATCCTATGTGCGTTGCTTTGTGATTGGGTTACCTCATTCAAGATGATATTCTCCAGATCTAACCATTTCCCTAAGAATTTCATAAATTCATTGTTTTTAATAGCTGAGTAGTACTCTATTGTATAAATATATCATATTTTCTGTATCCATTCCTCTGTTGAGGGACATTTTGGTTGTTTCCAGCTTCTGGATATTATAAATAAGGCTGTCATAAACATAGTGGAGCATGTATTCTTATTGCACGTTGGCACATCTTCTGGGTATATGCCCAGGAGTGGTATAGCTGGGTCCTCAGGTAGTATTATGTCCACTTTTCTGAGGAACTGACAAACTCATTTCCAGAGGGGTTGTACCAGCTTGCAATCCTACCAGCAATGAAGGAGTGTTCCTCTTTCTCCACAACCTTGGCAGCTTCTGCTGTCACCTGTGTTTTTGATCTTAGCCATTCTGACTGGTGTGAGGTGGAATCTCAGGGTTGTTTTGATTTGCATTTTCCTGATGACTAAGGATGTTGAACATTTCTTTAGGTGCTTCTCAGCCATTGATAATATACTTGTGTCCCCAAAAATTCTACCAAAAAACTCTTAAACCTGATAAACAACTTCAGCAAAGTAGCTCATTATAAAATTAACTCAAGCAAATCTGTGGCCTTCCTTTACACAAAGAATAACAGGCTGAGAAAGAAATTAGGGAAACAACACCCTTCACAATAGTCAAAAATAATATAAAATACCTTAGTATGACTCTAACTAAACAAGTGAAAGATCTGTATGACAAGAACTTCAAGTCTCTGAAGAATGAAATCGATGAAGATCTCAGAAGATGGAAAGATCTCCCATATTCATGGATTGGTAGAATTAATATAGTACAACTGGCCATCTTGCCAAAAGCTATCTACACATTCAATACAATCCCCATCAAAATTCCAACTTGATTCTTCACAGAGTTAGAAAGTGCAATTTACAAGTTCATCTGGAATAACAAAAAACCTAGGATAGGGAAAACTATTCTCAACAATAAAAGAACTTCTGGTGGAATCACCATCCCTGACTTCAAGCTGTATTATAGAGTAATTGTGATAAAAACTGCATGGTATTGGTACAGGGGCAGGCATTTAGCTCAAATGGAACAAAATTGAAGACCCAGAAATGAACCAACACACCTATCCACTTGATCTTTGACAAAGAAGCTAAATCCATCCAGTGGAAAAAAGCATTTTCAACAAAGGGTGCTGGCTCAACTAGCGGCTAGCATGTAGAAGAATGAAAATCAATTCATTCCCACCTCCTTGTA
Source organism: Mastomys coucha (assembly GCF_008632895.1). Lineage (NCBI taxonomy): Eukaryota > Metazoa > Chordata > Mammalia > Rodentia > Muridae > Mastomys > Mastomys coucha. Next base: position 61,224,611 of record NW_022196898.1, on the reverse strand, counting down.
TAAAGCTCAAGTCCAAGTGAATCAAGGACCTCCACATAAAACTAGATACACTGAAACTAATAGGAAAGAAAGGGGAAAGAGTCTTGAGCACATGGGCACAGTGGAAATTTTCCTGATCAGAGCACCAATAGCTTATCTCTCAGATCAAGAATTGACAAATGGGACCTCATAAATTCCCAAACTTCTTTAAGGCATAGGACACTGTCAATAGGACAAAACAGCAACCAACAGATTGAGAAAAGATCTTTACCAATCCTATATCTGATAGAGGTCTAATAGCCAATATATACAAAGAACTCAAGAAATTAGAGTCCAGAGAAACAAAGTAACACTCTTTCTTGAAATAGGTCTCAAGTAATGAATAATTTCTCTGTATTGCTTATTTTCTAATTCTTTTTCATTATTTGTATTATATGTTAGAATTTCCCCAAATGTATCATTTTTCAGTAAACCTCTTTCTAGGTCTTTCTCAGTTGTCAAGATACAGGTATGAAAGCTTGATGATAGAGTCAATGTTCATTGGCCTGTAGGTGTTAAATGTCAAGGGCTGATATCTGTGATTATCATATCCCCCTATAAGTTCATAGTGCATATTTTGTGAGCCATACCTAAAACTAAGAAAAAACTTTGTTAAAATGACCTTATCCTGCCAGCCTCTTTCTTTATATGTTGTTTGTGTGTGTGTGTTTGTGTTTGTGTGTGTGTGTGTGTATGTATGTGTATGTATGTTAGGATGCATGTGTGCATGTGTGTGTGCCTGTGTGGTCATGATTCTCTATTTAAGTATATGTATATCTGTAAGTATGTATGCTCATTTGTGCATGTGTAGAGGCCATAACATGGAGTCCTTAGCCTCTTTCATTGTTCTTCATTCTGTGCATCAAGGATTCTTTCAGTGAACCGAAAACATGAATATTGACACACCTTGTAGTTGAGGTTTCTTTAAGATACTCTAGTCTTAGACTTCAGTTTTGAGACTAAGGGCACTTTTAACAATCCAAAAATTTACATGGTTGCTGAGGATTTAAACGCATGTACCTCAACTACTTTCTCATTGCAGAATATATATCTTTTTATACACGCTTTGAAAATATGTTTTTATAATTTTATACATTTAACAGTGATACTTCAATCTCTGGATATGCTGTAATATATTGTATTTCACTTTCTAGTCTTCCCTAGTAGATATTCCTGAATTTTTAAGGACAGTGATGTGCTTCTGTTCACAACTTTAAGTAGCTGCATTTTCTTTGAATCTTCTTTGTATATCTTTTCCCTGAATCTCAAAAGCTATGATCTCTAGAGTCAGTCTCCTCTAAATCTGTTGCTCTTTCCCTAGTCAGTTGCTCTAAGAATCCTCTCCTCCATCATTTCTTTCCTTCCCTTTCTCCTGTACTATCAACTCTTACTTCTTGATTCCCCTATCTCTCCTCATATTACTTTTGATACCCTAATGCAAAATATGAATATAATTAATATACAATAAAAGGACCTATTAGATCATTTTTTCATGATAAAATGTGGGAAATGCAGCAATGGTTGTCTTCACATTGAAGAAAGTGAGAACTGGTAACTCCTCAATCCGCATGAAGTACTGGATGGTTCCTGTACAGCCACTTGTCTTTAGTCCACACAGGACAGCTAAAGATGTAGCGTTCAGTGTTAGCAAAAGATAGCAACAACTTTAGGAGCTATAGTCATAGGGATAGCTGCAACACATGGACTCAGTTCAAGACACAAATATTAGTAGGCAAAAAACACAAGCTGTCTCTCAGACATCCTTGCATCTGGCTGTGACTTCTGGAATGTGCTTCCACTTTTAACATTTCCAAATTAACATAATCCCAATTCTCATCTCCTATGTTACTCACTTTCTTGCTGTTATGACAAAATAACTGGAGAGAGGCAATGGAACAGGTTTAAGGTTAACTTTCATTATAGTTTTGGTGGATAGTATCCACCACTATGAGCAGTTCATGGCAGCAGGAGATGAAAGTTGCTGATCCTATTAAATCCATAGTTATCATGAGAGGAAATAAATCAGGGAAGCTAGTAAAACCGCAAGATCCACCACAAGGTCTCACTTCTTTTAGAAAAGCTCCACCTAAAATATTCAACTTTTAAACATGACTACCAAGAAGCAACTGAAATTTTCAACAAATACACATCAGGTAAAAACTTTTCCTTTGGATGACAGCATTTTGCCTGTGACTCCTATTATTTGCTGGCCTTTTCGTGAGCCAAAATTACCTTCTTTCCAACTTCCAAGTCTCCATAAGTTTTAACACTCACAACGCACTACAAAATCATAAGGTCTCCTCTGATGGACATTTCATTTTGAAAGCCAATAATATATTCAAAAATAAATTACTTGCTTCTATTATACAATGTTACAAGTAAATATTTTTATAGGAGGTAGGAATAAATGGTGTAAGGCCAAAAAAAAAAAAAAAACCCAGCAGGATGAATTCTAAATCTAAGGCTCTTTTTAAGGATGCTGATGGAATCATGTGGGATGCAAAGGACATAGGTAGCCCTATATCTTCCAGATGATTTTCTGAAGCACAGAGGCACTCTACTGATCTGGCTGCACATATTGTAAGTGAAGCTTTTACAGATGATATCTCCTGATCTGGACATCTCCAATATCCTTTGGATCTCTGTGTGATATTTACTTACAAATTTTTGCAATGGATTCTTAGACCCTCTCAAGATCCTTTCAGGGACCCAAATTTTGTCCCAAATTCTCTGGGATTAGAAATTCTTTAAAATATTGGAGGAAGCCCCAAGGATATCTTCAATATTTCCTCTTATTTGCCTGTATAATCAGAATACACAGATCAATCTTTCAACTGCTCTTACACAGGGATGGAGCCTGAATGACAATTAGAGCATCTTCTGGGTGCTGATACTGGAAAATGCCTCCTAAACAGTTGTTTTTCAGGAACAGGGATCTGCTTCAGTGGCATTTTGATTTGGAACTCTTCCTTTTCACAGAAACATTTCTCTCACTGGTTTGGAGCCTATGGTGGTTAAGGTCTTTCCTTCATGCCAAATTTCTCATCCTCTCAGTCTACAGCAGGCAGTTTCTCTTTAACAGATACAGTCAGTTTCTCAGCAATTGCCCTGTCTTCAGCTGTAAACTTGCTTGAGCTCATTTCCTCCTCAAATGGGATTTTTTTTCTGTCTTCCTCTCCTACTTAGTCTTTAACAATGTCCACAGGGATAAGGAAGGTAAGAAATAACCATATCAGGGTCAGAATGCTACCCTGCGTGGAAATTTCCTCAGCCATAAACATTAACTTTACAACTCTAAAATTAGCCTCTGTCAAGTTCTCATGAAAATACATTTAGATTCTTAGGTAGAATATACCTGGAGTAACCTCAATTTCATCTCCATTTAGACTCTTTGGTCCCCTCTTAAAATCCTATGAGCCTGACTCTTTGCAATGCATTTAACTATAGATAATTATTCCAAATAAGGTCTAGAGTTTATTTTACACAGTTATTTCATTTATCTTCAAATTATCAATACATTGTTCAGTAGACACTTTCTGTTTTTGACTGCCATGTTGGAAAGCACTCTAGTATTCAAAGAGAAACTGTGGTACAATAGAAATGTAGTGGTTTTTAATTAGAAATAGATAGCATCAAGTGTTGTCTTGTCTTGGACTACTTGATTGAACTTATGTGACTAAGTCAGTTCCTCTGGTTTGCAGTTTCTTTATGCATACAATATTTTAAGGAATAGAAATGAGTGTGTTATACACTTGTTTACCTGGTTCTTACTTAAAAAATAAGGGCATTCCTCAAATCAAAAGCTTATTTAATAGTTGAATGATACAGTTACTATAGCACAGACATTTACTGAACAAAGAATAATCATTGTCTGTTACCCATAGAGCCTCAATGGCTTGCTTTCTTCCTCCTCCTCCTCCTCCTCCTCCTCCTCCTCCTCCTCCTCCTCCTATTCCTCCTCCTCTTCTTCTTCCTTCTCCTCTTTCCCTTCCTTCTCCTCCTCCTCTTTCTCCTTCATTAGGCAATGATATTGCCTAACTCTATGACTCATCTGGTTACAACTTCCCAGTTGTGACACCTGATTTCAATCTCTTAACATTTGTGTTGATGTTATTGATGTTTCTCCAGTATTTTAAGTTCTTTTCTTCTGTGACCCTTAATCTGCTCTGATTGTGTTTTCTCCAGTCAAAATATTTTCTGATTTTCCTCTTTCAATTCAGAGCCTAAGTCATGTTTTTAGTGAAACATTCCCTGAATATCTAGTCTGAAACATCCCAATGTTGAACTCATTCTTTATTAAATTCTTTCATACTTTTGCTACTAATGATGTTCATCTGAAATTACTTACAAAATTAATTATAATAACTATAGTTACTTGCATTTTCTCCTTCCCTGAGAGGAAATTGTGGATGTCTGACAATGTTCTTCATTATAACTTAGGGTATTATATGCTAATAAAATGAGGACACTTACTAAGCACTTACTTAAGGACATAAAAGTTTTTCCCTCATTGGTGCTGTCATTTGTCTTTTTAAAAATTAATTAACTTGTTTTTTATTCTTTAATATTTGTTTTTACATTCCAGTCTATCCCCCTTCTGGTCCACCCTCTGACTGTTCCTCATCCCATATCTATCCCTCCCCTCCCTCTCCCTGCCTCAAGAGGACATGCCCTCCCACCTCCTCCCCAGCAGACCTCCCCATTCCCTGAGGCTTCAAGTCTCTTCAGTGTTAGATGCATCTTCTCTGACTGAGTCCAGACCCAGCAGTCTTCTGCAGTATATGTGTTGGGGGCCTCATATCAGCTGGTGTATGCTGCCTGGTTGGTGGCTCAGTGTCTAAGTGATCTCTGCGGGGACAGGGGGTGTCCAGGTTAGTTGAGACTGCTAGTCTTCCTATAGTATCACCCTCTTCCTCATTTTCTTCCAGTGTCATTTTTCTTCATAGAGTTCTCACTAATAAGGATAGTTTTACATTTTTATTAAATATTATGGCAGGTATAAAGATATTTGGCTAGGAGGAAAAGTTAACATCTTAATATGCAGCCTATGAATCCGGAAATGGCTTGTTGTGCATCTCAGTTTTATCTTACATTCCAAATCTTCATTCCCTCATCCTCCCTGTTTTTGCTATTGTAGGTGAATTGTACAGTGTTTAAAAGTTTCTTAAAATAAATACAAATATTTAAGTAATTTAAATTTGAGAAGGAGAAATAAGACAAACTCAATAGATTATGTTTTTTTTCTATTTAGTACTTAAATACTACAAATAATTTGCAAAATAACCCTAGCTATATTTACCTCCCATATTTATTTCCTTTTATTGAAGGATGGCATCAGAAGTAAGATCTATACTAGTCAAATAACACATGGCCTCAGGTGGCTTTCAGTTTATTTTCCATGAGAGTTTCTAAAAGTCTATCACCTGTTCACATCCTCAGAGCAAATCTTTTAGATTATGGAGAAAAAGTTTATTCTCTAAATATTTATTCATAAATATTGACTTGATAAAGTGTACCTTTTTCAGGATATAAATAAGCACTAGAGAGAACAGTGACAACTTCGAAGCAAGATGAAGTTCATTCTGCTGCTTTCCCTAATTGGGTTCTGCTGGGCACAATATGACCCACATACTACGGATGGGAGGACTGCTATTGTTCACCTGTTCGAGTGGCGCTGGGTTGATATTGCCAAGGAATGTGAGCGATACTTAGCTCCTAAGGGATT
>NW_022196898.1:61201652-61217725 GCF_008632895.1 Mastomys coucha | reverse complement strand
TAATGATAATAAATGTAATGGAGAAATTAGTAACTACAATGATGCTTATCAGGTAATGAGAGAAATAGAGATAGAAATACAAACTGTCTATGCTTCTAGTATGCACAGAAATGTATGAAATGCTATTGGAATTTCATTTAGATTCATAGGAAAAAAGTGTTACTAAGACAGAATGCTGAAAAACAGAAAGGAAAAATGCCCTGTATTTTTGTTCCATTATTTTGTAAGGATACACTAAAACTAATGATAAATACCAGGTGCTCTCTTAAAAATTTATCTGAAAAAATTAAAAACTTTGTTTTATCAATTATATAAATGTGATACAATGAAAAATAGTACAAACACAAATCATATATATAAACATTCTTCGAACACTGAGTTACAGCCTCAATTTTGTAGCAGTGTACTTAATATAAGCAACTTCTTGGCTGCTATTTTTAGACCTATTTAAAATAAAGTAAAACAAGGGAATAAAAAGAAATGGAGAAAGAGATATGGGGATAAAGAGAGACAGAGAGAGAGAGACAGACATAGAGGAAGAAGGATCAGGAATGTGAATGAACCAATTAAAATGCTCACCTATTTTAATCTCTGATATTCTCTATAGAAAGTTTAGAGTCTCTGTCCACATTAGAACATCATCACATTCCATGTCCCAATCAAAACCCATATACAGTTCGCCATTGATAAATGTGTAAGTGACTGAATGAGGAACAGAATTCTCAGGCAAAAGAAATGGCTTTCTATAAATCAATCATTTTTTCACCCCAACAGGTCAGAAATTGCCGTCTGTCTGGCCTTCTGGATCTTGCACTTGAGAAAGATTACGTTCGTACCAAGGTGGCTGACTACATGAACCATCTCATTGACATTGGTGTAGCAGGGTTCAGACTGGATGCTGCTAAGCACATGTGGCCTGGAGACATAAAGGCAGTTTTGGACAAACTACATAATCTAAATACAAAATGGTTCTCCCAAGGAAGCAGACCTTTCATTTTCCAAGAGGTAGAATAATATATAGTTTTTTAAAATTTTTTATATTATACTTTAATTACAATCTTTCTGTCTTCACTTTCTTACCTCCAAATAATTCCATGTATCCTTCCATATTTTTCTTCACAGTCATGTCCTCTGTTTTTCACTTACTGTTATTCTATGTTTATGTGTGCAAGTGTGTGTGTGTGTGTGTGTGTGTGTGTGTGTGTGTATATACATATATATATATATATACACATATATATGTACACATATATATGTGGTGTGTGTGTCTGTACTCAGACACATAACACACACAAACACACACACACACACACACACACACACACACACACATTTCCTAAATATAACTTGTAGTTCATAGTGCTTCATATGTAAGTGATTCAGTTCAGATATTGCACCTCATATGTAGGTTTTCAAGGTAGAGTTGGTACTGCATAACCAATTGTTGTGCTCTTGTCCCTGTTCTCAGCTTTCCTCAGTTTTCTATAGTTCTATTCATAGGGTATAAATTTCATAGGGCATGGAATTTTCTTTAAATGTCATCATTTTGTAAACCAGATAATTGATAGCAGATTTCTCTAAGCATATATATAATTATATAGGTTAATAACTCAGTCGTATGTAGACTTCTCTTTCTGTCACTAAAAATACAAGTGATGTTAATTAGAAAATGCACATTTAGTTCTTTATCAAAACATGTTTCAAGGAAGAGCTAACTTCATTAAGCCATCCCTTATATTCACAGATACCATTTTACAAGTTACAGAAATCATAATTCTTACTGTCTCCAGCCAATCTTCTGATTTTGTGTTTTGTCTCAAACTCTCAGAGTTGTAGTTGTTTAAGGCAATAAATGAAACCTTTTTTTAGGAATAATTTCACTTGAAATGTACTGAGGATGGCACCTTTATATCTCTAATATACTGAGAAAGTTAATGAGTCTACATGTACTTCTAATGTTGACAAGATAGCAAGTGTTACCTTATTGTTAACTAGTGAATTTTCCCTTCTGGCAGTCATCCTAGAGGATAAAAATGACTCTTTTGTAATTTGGTTTATAATTTGGCTTCTTTCAATTTTGTGACATATGGTTTGTGAATAAAATCAGAATGCATATATACAGAAAGCCATTAGTAACATTCAAATAATAGAGCTATTTTAAATAATTCTAAATAATATTATCTTTCATAGTATGATTTAAAGATATACTTAAAATGTCTCTCATAGGTCATTGATCTGGGTGGTGAGGCAATTAAAGGTAGTGAGTACTTTGGAAATGGCCGTGTGACAGAATTCAAGTTTGGTGCAAAACTTGGCACAGTTATCCGCAAGTGGAATGGAGAGAAGATGTCCTACTTAAAGTAAATACATACCATTTAATTATCTGTTCTATCATGTATCTGTTGTCATTTGGTATCAATAACATATATCTTCAAATATTCTAACTTAAGTTGTTGATTCTTAGTTAAGCTTATTGTGTACTAGCCCTCAGTGAATCATGTTTTTCATTTGGTACATCAATCACCTGATAGCAGGGGAAATCCAAAGTTTCAATTAGTGATTTTTGTCTGGTTGTGATGAGCTCATTAGATTCTAAGAATACTTGCTCATGAAGTACTAAAAATATGTTAGTATCCCTAGAATAGTTGTACTCAGAAATGATCCCTATAATGCAACCACACTTGGGAATTTCTTTATACATTAGAGAATTAATTGAAAATTTAAAAGTTTGTAATTTAAAATCACAGTTATAAATTCATTTTAGTTCTAAGTTACATAATATGGATGCATTAATTCTCAAGTCCATAATATTACAATACAATTAAAAATCTAAAAAAAATAAAAACAGAAGGTTATATAGTGAGACTTAAAGGTGGATGAAATTCCTATATATTTTAACATCATAAAAAATTATATATGTATATGTGTATATATGTATCTTTATATGAAAGACTTCTTATGACACTGGTGTTTATTTAGATAATTGAGGATGCTATGTATAATATTATGCTAAGCATTGTGAAAGAATAATGTACTTTTTCTTTTTAATTCAGGAACTGGGGAGAAGGTTGGGGTTTGGTGCCTTCTGACAGAGCCCTTGTGTTTGTGGACAACCATGACAATCAGCGAGGACATGGTGCTGGAGGAGCATCCATCCTGACCTTCTGGGATGCTAGGTAGGACAACATTCTTTGCTGCTGTGGGGCCTGTATTTAATGACAGTAAAGTATTATATACCTCTGCTTTAATACTCCCTGAACCTTTCAGAATGTATAAAATGGCTGTTGGATTTATGTTGGCTCATCCTTATGGATTCACAAGAGTAATGTCAAGTTACCGTTGGAACAGAAATTTCCAGAATGGAAAAGTAAGTCTTGGAGTTGTCTGAAGTATATTTTAATCTAGAGAATAACGTGGTTCTGTTTTAAGTTCATGTGATGTTAGAGTATATGATACTCATTATTAAGTGCTTTTTCACTACAGTTTTCTAAAGTGAGGACACTGAAGAAGTATCTGCTATTGAAAAACATAACTGAAGTGATAAGAAAATACAGAGAAACAGTTATGTCTGATAAAGCCCTGACTTTTAGAGTTGACATTGAATTATGGCTGTTAATACTAAAGGAAATTTCAAATTCTTTCTGCCCTTTGTACAATCAATGTCATCATATAAAAATACTTCCCCCCCCAGTGGAATGAGAAGGCAGTTTAATTAATGATAATCAAGGAAATTATAATAGATATAAGCTTATGAGAATCACAAAATAGTGAGTTGCTGAATAAATCCATGGATGAGTTGAATTATATGCATTATGTCTTTGTTTGTTATGTGCATAAGTTTAAACAATTATAAAACTGAACTAAACAATTAGACAATCAGATATCTGAAAGGCTATTTGAAGTTTCCTTTCTTAGTTGAAGATATTAGCCTTATAACACATATGCAATATAAAATATAAATATCACTTCTCTATAAAATCTGACAAATATTTTTCATTTCCTTTCAAGATAAGTTTTGTATTGAAGTTTATCCTCTTTTTGAAGAGGTTTCATGAGGAGAATGAGATTTTTTTCCTAGAATAATATGTATATATTTTGCCATTATACGATCCTCATTTATACTTGAGTAACTTAATATTGTCAGAATATTTTATTAGCACATTTTATAACCAGATTGGTAAAAAAAAAAAAAAAACAACTGTTATTTCCTTAGAAAGTATCATATTAAAAGCATATCCAATAAATAAATAAAAGCCTTCTTATATATATTCTTTAATTAGTATAGAAATACCCATCTCCTTTATGCATAAACTGAGGTATGTATATGCAATGTATACTGATGTAGATTTCTCAGGTAGTAACTGAAGCCTGTTCTTTAACCCTAGTTTTCCTGACTCTACTTTTCTTGTTTCAGTCACACTAAAGTGCTTTCTTGTGATACTGAGCAGAAAGTAGGATGTTTAAAAAATTGGTTCTAATGTTGTTAATATGTTTTTAGAAAACCTGAGTTTGAACAGAAGTTGAGATTTCAGTGAAGGCCTGCAAAAACAGTGAAGGACTTAGACAAAAATTAGACACTGCAAAGACAGAATTAGCATGGTGGGCTTGGTTTTGGTTTTCTGTGGTGGCAAGTGTCAGGCAGCTACAGGCACTCAAATGATCTGATTCTTTTTCAATAATTAAGGATCAGAATGACTGGATTGGACCACCTAATAACAATGGAGTAACAAAAGAGGTGACCATTAATGCAGACACGACTTGTGGCAATGACTGGGTCTGTGAACATAGATGGCGTCAAATCAGGTGGGGATGTCCCCTTCAGTTCTTGTCTAATAAGGAAGTTGTTTAACCTTTTATTTTCACCTGTTGAATTAAATGTTACCAGTATGTTATATGATATTGTGCTTTTAGGAACATGGTTGCCTTCCGGAATGTAGTCAATGGTCAGCCTTTTGCAAACTGGTGGGATAATGGCAGCAACCAAGTAGCTTTTGGCAGAGGAAACAGGGGATTCATTGTCTTCAACAATGATGACTGGTAAGTGGATAGTGATTAGGGAATGGTTGTATAATATTACACTCCAAGGTGCTACTTTTCGTTCCCTGTTCATTTGTATTTTTCATATGTGATAAATTTTTTGGACAGTGAATTTAAACCACAAGTAAATATTCAGTATTCATAAGAAAAACGGTATTTGGTTTCTTATTTTCCTTTTGGGTTAATACAATTTTGATTTTTTTATTTACTCTTTTATTCATTTATTTACACTTCATGTTTTATTCCCTCCCTGTCCACCCTCTGTTTCACATCTCATACCTCCTCCCCCCATCTCCACACAGATGTCCCCACTCCCACCCCCACCTGACCAGACCTTGTTCTTTAACCACAGTGTACAATAACAGTAGCATATATTCATACTTGCAAGCTGACTTCACACAGTTTACAAAGTATATAAATAGTAAATACATATCTTACCATCATTAAAAATGTACCATACTATTCCTGGAGTGCTCTCCCTATTACCTTTAATTATGACTTATACATTAATGCACTATACTTATACAAGGTCTTCAATTATCTGCCTGTATGTTTTATGCATTTTAAAAGTGTATGTGTACTTGCATTCGGTGTATGAGTTTCTTCAAGTGGTTGGTTACTTAGGCTTTAAAACCTTCATTCTTATTCTTTCACCGGTAGTACTTCTATCTCAGTCTTCCTTTATGACTCCCTCATCTGTATACTCAAGATCGGATACCAGTAGTGTTGCTTGTTACTGTGAGGGAAGAAACAGTCCTAATGCTCTGAGTTTGAACCCATCTGGATCCTCAGAGTGATTTCAGTACAGCCATGGCTGGCTGGGTAGAGAGACCTTGTCTCACAAATAAACAAATCGAAAAAGCATTCCATCTCAGAGAATCTTTTTGGGAGACAGTGAACTGTCTCAACTCTAAATCAGCTTTCTATCTGGTTGTAAATATTTTTATCTAAATCATGTTTTATTGGCAACAACAAAAAAATTGAAGTACATAACAGGTTTTTTTTTTCCTGAGTGAGCACTTGGATTTTTTTTTTTTTTTAGAAGTAGAATTACTTTATGCAAACTGTTTTCTACTACAAATGTGTTTGTATAAATGGAAATGCTAGATTATGTTTAATCTGAGGAAAAAATTTCACGTGTCATCATTTGATCTAAGAACCTTTGAAGAATGAAAGCTATTAATAAAACTAATCAGAGTTTAATCCAGCAGAGGACAGACTGGAAACAGACAATCACAGAAGAACTTTAGTGCTGAGTTTCTCTCTATTCTCTGTCTGGTTTCTACAAACAAAGAAGCAAATAAACATTTAAAATAATGACTTTGGTATAGAGAATTTGCTTGCTCCTGTTTGGATCTCTTACTGAGCTCTGGGTTCTTGCTGTTCTATAGTACAAGGTTGGGGGCATTTAGCTTTCTGAGGAGAATACATAATGGATCTTCCTGCATTTGATTGGATTGAATTCCAATTAAATACTAACTTTTTTCCCCCAGGGCTTTGTCAACAACTCTACAGACTGGTCTTCCTGCTGGCACATACTGTGATGTCATTTCTGGAGATAAAGTCGACGGCAATTGCACTGGACTTAGAGTAAATGTTGGCAGTGATGGCAAAGCTCACTTTTCCATTAGTAACTCTGCTGAAGACCCATTTATAGCAATCCATGCCGACTCAAAACTGTAAGAGTCACAATAAAGACAGATAGAGAGCACATCAATGGAGTCTGCTTCTTTTTTCTGTGCTCCATATTATAGCTTTAATTTCTATTTTCTTTATTTATTATCAAGTGTGCATGTTGCTGTGTCTGTCTGAGCACTGGAATGTGGGTAGGATATGTAAACAACCCTGTGTCATGGTGTAACCTCTCTGCCTTTTTCCATGAGCTTTGGGGATTAAACTAAATTCCTCAGGCTTCCCTGAAAAATACTTTATCTGCTGGTGTATGTTGCCAGCTCATATGTCCCTTAATACTTACATTCCATTTCCTTGTAGTAAAACCTATAAGCAACAAACTTGAATAGGCAGAAATCACAAAACTCACATAAAATCATCATATAACTACATGTAAGATCTACTAAGTATTAGCAGAAAATCTCAGATATCTGATGTTTTACAAAGCAAAATATACCATTTTTGCACTGTCTCCAATACAGTCACAACCTTCACTGACCAATGATTAGTAAAACATATCAATTAGACCTGTATTTTGCATGTATCCTTTCCTTTTTATGCTTCCCACATACGTTTGGAGTGGTGGTGTCCCATTGGACTGTGAAAGACTCATCTGAGACAACACTGGTGAAGAATAGTGGCTCTCCTCTTAGCAGCTCATTTTCCAATTCTCCTTCAGTAGTATATTCAGAAACATTTAATAGGAACTATGCCTTTTTGATATGAAAATAGTACATTGTCTCCCAGTTAATTTAACTCCCATTTAAAATAACTATAATTTTAAATGCCATGGATTTATGGGCACAACTAAAAGTCTTTTATGAATTATGTCAAAACTCTAATCACAAAAGTATTAGCTACCTCTTTAATCATTAAGCCATTATTAGATCAGGCAAATAAATGCTTTTGTAATTAATTCATAAATTCAGAATTTTCTTCATTCTTTTTTATCCTTCCTCCTTTCTTCCCTTGCTTCCTCTTGAACTCATAGTTTAATATTTAATTTAACTTAAATGTTAATATCTATATATATATCCATAGATAAGTACCCAAATATGAGTATTTTTATTAATGTTTGTTCTTACACACACACACACACATACTGAAAGACCCCCAGAACTGGGGAGATCCTTACTCAAGTTTCGGGACAACGTGACCACCCAATGACTCATGAGAGACCGAACTTGCTGCAATCACATGAGGTTTATTGGGGATACCAGTACCGGGGTCGATCTCGTGACCTTATCGGCCAGAGGAGTTCGACCCCAAACACAAGAAGTAAGGGGTATTTAAGGGAAAACCCACAAGGGCAGGAAGAGGGTTACCAAGGAAACATTCAGAGGGACCCAACCAAGGTATTCAGTTAGGGAGGGAAAGATATTCATTCTAGGAATGTAATCTTCATCTACTGGTCGACGGGGTGGAGAGTCCCATAAACCAGTAGACCTTCATTCCTAGTTCCGCCCTCATTGCGGATCAGCCAGAAGGGGCAGGTATCAGGAACCAGAGCCCTGAGGCTCTGAGTTCCTGGAACTGGCTATTTTATATTTCTGGCTTGTTATATCTGTACTAGTACATTACTTTTTGTTAACATGCTTTTTCCCAAATTTCTAAGTCTCCCAGTCTTTCAGTACCACTCACACACATATATGATTAAACAATATACATACATGTTTCATGTATATGATTAAGCATATATATTCATATATATGATTCACTAACATATATACACAACATATATAAATATATATATTCCTAAATACATAACTAAAATATACTATATATGTTATATATACTATATCTCTGTGTGTGTGTGTTTGTGTGTGTGTGTGTGTGTGTGTGTGTGTGTGTGTGTATGTCTACTATCTTCACATTGTAGGACTGTGGCTCACAGTATGCAAAACATGTTAAGATGCTTGGTGACTTTGGTCTCTCCCTCCTTCAGTTCACAAAGCATAGCTCAGCAACATGGATGCTAGACAGCAACCAACATGTTTCCAGCTCAGTACTAGTTTTATTGCCTCATGTGATGTATCTAACCATGCTATCTTCAGCAAAATCTTCATAGCTTACTCTCACCAATGAACAAGGCCAATTGAACTAGCCTGTAGTTTTAGGATTCTCTGGGATCTGAGTAACCAAGGGATGAATGTATTATGTCATATGTGGAACTCAGCTTTGTTTAATATTATAATGCTATTTTTGTGGTTGTATTATCCAATTAAGCTGTGTAGTTCCCTTCAAACTCTGTTTATTCATTGTATTGTATTTTTAAAAATTGAATAGCTAACAAAGTAGATGATTTTTATTTGGTTTTTCATACATATTTAGTTTGGTTAATCCCCAGTTAATGTTATTTTTAACATAAATGTAAGCTGTAAATTAATATAGTGACTGTCTTTTTTCACCCTAGGTAGTTACCCAATAATGACACAGAGAGACCAATATTTACTTTTAAGCTTCAATATCTGGGCCATCAATTGATGCCCATTAATCCACTAAGTCAATCTGGCCACCTTCTAGCCAAAATCCCCGTAGTAGCCATAGTACGCGCATTCAGGATCTTCCATGCTTCTACTCTCATGAGTCCTTTCCTCCTTCCTTCTGTTTCCTTTATTTTTAATTATTTTATTTATTTATTTTCCAGTCATTGACCCTTACATTCCCCCCTCCCACAGTTCCTCATCCCATTCCTCCTCCCCCTTGCCTCTCAGAGGGAGCTCTGCTCCTTTCCAGGTGTCCCCATCCCTGGGGCTTCATGGTTCTTCAGGATTATGCACAATGTCTCCCACTGAGGCCAGATCAGTTTGACCTCTGCCACATATGCGCCAGGGGCATCAAACTAACCCAGGTGTGCTCCTGGTTGGTGGCTTAGTCTCTGGGAACCCCCTGGGGTCTAGGTTTATTGAGATTTCTGCTCTCCCTTTCAGCTTCTTCAGTCCTTCCCATCATTCAACCATAGGGGTCCCCAACTTTAGTCCAATGGTTGGGAGTATCTGCTTCTGTGGCAGTCAGCTACTGGTAGGGCCTCTCTGAGGACAACCATTCCAGGTTCCCATCTCTGGAGAGCTCTTGGGGCTGTTTCCAGAAATTTGACAAGAATATTTACATTGGGCTAGGACAAGAATTTGACTTTGGGCTAGGACAAGGCTCTGGATGAATATAGCTGAGGGATGTGTTGTTTGTGTCCTGATCACCTCAATACATCCCTAAATACAGTAATCATGGGGCCTTTGTTTATGCCTTGATTGTTCCTTGACTGCTTTGTCTTTGCTTTGTTCCTTGAGTACTTCTTCTTTGACCTAGAACTGACCCTATTCTTTACATATACATAGAATGATATAAAAGCAGACTAGAAAACATAAAGCTGCTTCAGAACTGGCTTTATTCACGGCATAATGTTGTCTAATTGTCTTTTCTTTCTTTAATCCTTGAGACCTGTTGAATGGCTGAGGTGGTTTGGTAACCTGTCTGTAAGATATCATAGCATAGTAGGGTCAGACCTTGGTGCCCCCTACACCCATGAAATGGATCTTAAATTGTGCCAGTTATTGGACCTCTTTTCTTCAGTCTCTTCTTCATTTTCGTCCCTTCACTTTTTTTTTTAGGACCAATTCTTGCTCAGAAATTTTTACTGTGTGTAAGTAACCCTGTCCCTCAACTTGAGGTCCTGTCTATCTTCTGGATGTGAATTCTTTGAGTTTCCTTTCCCCAATGTTGGGCATTTTGGCTAAGGTCACCCCCAATGAGTTCTGAGAGTGTTTCAGTTCCCAGGTCTCTAGTACTCTCTAGAGGGTCCCTGCCACTTCTCACTCTTTAAGGCTGCTCATTTCTATTTATTCTCTTGGCCCTCTGGGCTTTTCTCCTGCTCTCTCTCTCCCATATCTGATCCTGTTTCCCTTTTCTCCTTCCCCTCCCTTCTCCCATGCAGGAACCCCCCTTCCTCTGCATCTCATGATTAATTTCTTCTTCTTTCTAAGAGAAATGAAACCTCCTTACTTGGGCATTTCTGCTAGTTACACTTCTTGTGGTCTGTAGGTTGTATCCTAGGTATTCTGTACTTTTTTCGCTAAAATCCATTTATCAGTGAGTACATACCATTCATGTCCTTTTGGTTCTGAGTCACCTCACTCAGAATGATAATTTTCAGTTCCATCCATTTGCCTGCAAAATTGATGATGTCCTTGTTTTTAATCTCTGAATAAATTTCCATTGTGGAAATGTACCACATTTTCTGTATCCATTCTTTGGTTGAGGGACATCTGGGTTGTTTCCAGATTCTGGCTATTACAAATAAGGCTGCTATGAACAAGGTGGAGAATGTTTCCTTGTGGTATGGTGGAGCATTTTTGGGGTATAAGCCCAAGAGTAGTATAGATGGATCTTCAGCTAGATCTATTTCTAATTTTCTGAGAAACTACCAGAGTGATTTCCAGAGTGGTTGTACCAGCTTGCAATCTCACCATCAGTGGAAGACCGTTTCTCTTTTTCTATATAATCACCAGAATGTGCTGTCACTTGAATTTTTGGTCTTGGCCATTCTGATTGGTGTGAGGTGGAATCTCAGGGTCATTTTGATTTGCACTTCTCTAATAACTAAGGTCTCTGAATATTTCTTTAAATGCTTCTCAGTCATTTGATATTCTTTTGTTGTGAATTCTCTGTTTAGCTCTGTACCCCATTTTTTAAATTGCATAATTTGGGTTTTCGGAGATTTGTCACTAGCCAAGAAACTAATAACTAGCAAGGGATCTTCCTGAAATGATTTTACCTCAGATTAAAATTCCATGACAAAGCTCCGTAAGACATGGCCCAAGAGAAAATCATTTTAGGAAAGATTCCTATTACAAACATGCTTTTTTGTTATCATTATATATACAACAATCACTAGGTATTAGCCCACCCCTTTGAGCAGGTCTCTACAGAACTACAAAGATATACTTATAGTGATGGCATGTAGGCAAATAGATAACTTCTCAATTCTTTATGATATTCATATATGAATTCCTAAAATTATATCAGTATTTATTAAGTTCTTAATGATGGGACTGCTATTTGTTTCTTTCCTATAGTCAAACTGCAATGAGAACTCTGCTAGTCTTTAGTGTCACCAGTTAAGTGCTGCAGACATTTTACTACTCAGAGAACATTCTAAGAAGTTGTAAAACCATTAACCAAATGTCACTAATAAGGGAATTAATGATATATTATATGTGCTAGTCAGAAGATAAAATATTTATTGGGTTTATCCATACAGAACTTCACTATTAATGTAGTTATGGTTTTTAACACTCTATGAACCTGTGGAGCCATGACAAGTGATGAATGTCTAGCTAGATAAGTACTTCTAATGGATATGCATGTAAACATTCACTGTTGTAAACTCCTTATTCAATTTATGATTTGAATTTATGTGTGAATTTGTGATGAGGTTTTTACCATGTGATTATATATTCTGAAAGATGTATATGTGGTGTGAACAAGAAGATGAGAGAGAATTTTCTTTCTCCCCTTTCTCATTTATTCCATTTCCCCCTTTTTTCTTAGAGAGCTTTCATAGGAAACTTATTACAACTTAGAAATAAATGCTAAAATAACTATCAAAGTGTCCCCCTTTCTTCCTGTGACTTGATGTCAACTAGCAGGATGAAAGTTAGAACTGTGCAGTTCCTGTTGAGATAGAACAAAGTCTATTTTACTTAATCACTTGCTCTTCTAGGATGAGGCGCTAAGTGCCAGAGACTGCAGTTCTCACCTCAGAGGAACACTGAAGGCAGGTCAGCTACAGTAGCAAAGTAAATTAGATTTAGTTAAGTAAACTTTTAATTATGATGCAGCAGCTCTAAATATCTCTTATGACAAAAGTATTACCTCCATAGCTCCTAAGACAAAAATCCTACCCTTTGCAGATACTCTTCCCCTTCTGCTGCCTCAAGGAGAACCAGCAAGAAAAAAACCTCAGCCCTTGGTGGCCCCTAGTGGAGGCTGACTTTTTGGATTCCTTATATATTTTGGATATTAGTTCTCTGTTGGATGTAGGGTAGTGACAGTTTTTTTTTTCCCAATCTGTAGGTTGCCAATTTGTCCTATATATGATGTCTTTAGCCTTACAGAAGCTATTCAGGTTTATGAGGTTCCATTTATCAATTATTGATCTTAGAGACTAAGTTATTGGTGCTCTCTACAGAAAATTTTCCCTGGTGACAATTTGTTCCAGGCTCTTTCTTACATTCTCTTCTGTTAAATTTGGTATATCTGGTTTTATGTTGATGTCCTTGATCAACTTGGACTTGAACTTTGTGCAAGTTGATAAATACAGATCTATTTTCATTTTCCTACATACAGACCACCTGTTAGACCAGCACTATTTATTGAAGATGCTTTCTTTTATTCCATTGTTTGTTTTTTTGCTTCTTTGTCAAAGATCAAGTGTCCATAGGTGTATGGGTTTACTTCTGATTCTTCAATTCTAATTCATTGATCAACCTGCCTGTCTCTATACCAATAATACCACATGGTTTTATCACTATTGCTTTGAAGTACAACTTGAGATCAGGGATGGTGATTCCCCAAGAAGTTCTTTTATTGTTAAGAATTGTTTTGGAAGCTGGGCAGTGGTGGCACATACCTTTAATCCCAGCACTTGGGAGGCAGAGGCAGGTGGATTTCTGAGTTTGAGGCCAGCCTGATCTACAATACAGAGTGAATTCCAGGACAGACATGGCTACACAGAGAAACCCTGTCTTGAAAAAACAAACAAACAAACAAAACAAAACAAAAAACAAACAAAAAACCAAACCAAAACAAAACTAAACAAAAAAAGAATTGCTTTGGCTATCCTGGATTTTTTTTGTTTTTTCATATGAAATTGAGAATTGCTCTTTTCATGTCTGTGAAGTAGTGTGTTGGAATTTGATGGGGATTGCATTGAATCTATACATTGCTTTTGGCAAAATTACCATTTTCACTGTCTTTCTTACCTGTCCATGAGCATGGGAGACAGGTGTTGAAGTACTTTATAAAAAAAAAAAAATCCTGCAGCATCTTCATCAATTCGGTCTTATTATTAATTCTGAAAGGTAACTGAGAACATTGGCAGTAGCCTGTAATGTTTGGGGATCTATGGGAATTACATTGTAGGTAATTCCCAAAAAAGTAGTCCATTACTGGCAATGAGTGTTTTATTCTATATTCTGTGCTATGTAAAACTGCTATTCTTGCCCTGTTACAGAGTTGTTCCATCTATTTCCTTCATTTATATGTATATTATATATTTTATGATGTTTCTGTAGTATTAGGTTTTCAAATGACTGTCTCAAAATTCAATTAGATTTAATCCCTCCCAGTATCCTCCATTTACCCAGCTCTCCCATCCTCTTCCTTTTTAGTGCTTTTACTCCCCCATTATTCTCAAAAGCCATTTATAACATCATTCCTTTTTTTCTTGAAATACAATCCCCCCCACACACACTCACACTGGTTTCTTAACAATTTCCTAATCTATATGATATTCCAACATGAAAATAATACTTTTTTTCTTTTTTGGTGTGTGTGTGTGTTTTATATATGGCCGAGAACGTCCTCCTTGAAAGTCCATGTGGTCCATCTATTTGTAGCTTCTGAAGGAATACCATACTAGTTTCTACAGTGGATGCACTAACTTGCCCTCCCACCAGCAATGCATGAGTATTCCCCATTCTTCTAATCCACATCTGCATTCGGCATTATTATTGTTATAAGTCTTAGTGATTCTGATTGAAGTAAGGTGAAATATCAAAGTAAGTCTGATTTGTATTGTCCTATTCATACAGTTCCTTAGAGTTACTATTGCTGTGATGAAATATCTTGAATGTAGGGAAGAAAATATTTTTTTTTCCAATTACAATTACATATGACAGTTTATTACCCAAAGAAGTGAGCACAGGGACTCACAAAGGAGGACCTGGGGGTAGCAGCTGATATGGAGACCATGGAGCATATTTTGCTCCTCATGTCTTCTCAACCTGCTTTCTTATAGAACAAAGGACCACAAGGCCAGGGATGGCTTAAGTGTCAATGGGCTGCTCACTAATTAAGAGAATACCTTTGCCATTTGAAATTCTTCTATTGAAAACTCTGTTTAGATCTGTCCCCAAGTTTTAAATTGAGTTATCTCATTTGTTGATGCCTAGTTTCTTGAATTCTTTATATATTTGAGATATTAACCCAGTATTGGATGTAATGTTTGTGAAAGTCTTTTTCTGTTCTGTATGTTGGTTTTTTGTCCCTTTTCCTTAAGAACTTATCATTTTTATAAGGTCTCATTTACTAAATGTTGGTCTTAGTGCCTACATTATCAGTTTTCTATTCAGGAAGTTGTCTCCTGTGTCAGTGTATTCAAGATTATTCCTACATTCTCTTTTATTGGGTTCAGTGTATCTGGCTTTATATTGAGGTCTTTGATCCAGTTGGACTTGAGTTTTCCAAAAAGGGATATGGGTCTATGTGCATCTTTCCACATGCAGACATCCAGTTAGACCAGCACCATTTGTAAAGACATTTATTTTCTCCATTGTATTTTTCTGGCTACTTCATAAAAAATTGGATGTCTTTATGTGTGCAGATTTATTTCAGGGTCTGTAATTCAATTCCATCAATCAATTCCTCTGGGTTTATGACAACATTATGAAGTTTTCATTACTATAGGACTGTAGTACGGGTTGAAGTCAGGAATAGTGATATCTCTGTGAGTATTTTTATTTATTTTTCTGGATTGTTTTATCTTTCCATAGTTTTTGTTTCTTTTTTAGTATGAAATTTAGCATTGTCTTTTCAAGATCTGTAAATAATTTGTTGTAATTTTAATGGAGACTACATTGAATCTTAGATTATCATTATTATGATATTTATTCTACTGACCTATGAGCTTCAGAGACCTTTGCATCTTCTGATATCTTTTTCAGTTTCTTCAAAGGCTTGAAGTTTTTGTTATATAAGTCTTTCACTTGTTTGGTTAGGATTACTTCAAGATTTTTTTTTATTATTATTTGTTGATATAGGGAATTCTCAAATCAAAATAAGTCTTATAAGTATGCATTTAGAAGGCACTATGCCCATTTGATATAACAATAGTATGTTGTCTCCCAGCTTTATTTTTTAGCTTTATTATTTTTTTAATTAGATATTTTCTTTATTTACATTTCTAATGTTATGCCCTATCCTGGTTTCCCTGCTGGAAACCCCCTATCCCAACCCCACTCCGCCTGCTCACCAATCCAGCCACTTTATTGGATTATAGGGTTAGTAAAAATCCTTTCCCGAAATTAGGGAAACAACACCCTTCACAATAGTTACAAATAATATAAAATACCTCGGTGTAACTCTAA
>NW_022196898.1:61191595-61199232 GCF_008632895.1 Mastomys coucha | reverse complement strand
GTTCCACTGGATATGAGGGCAGGAGGGAAGGGAAGATGCTCAGGGACATCTGCCAGAGAGCTAAAGATAACATTGGGGGAATGGGTTTGGAGAAGAACAATGGCAAAGGTCTGCAGTTAGCCTGCCTGCTTCCCTGGCACCACTGTCATCTTTTAAAGTTTTTTTTTTTTTTTTGCTATTCACTGTAATATTATTTTGTGGCTTTCTAATTCTTAGGAGCATTTTGTCTTTAGATGTTGTTCATAGTGGATTTGAAATTAAAAAAATTAAAAATTATACATATGAAAAAAAAAAAATCCTTTCCCAATCTGTTGGTTGGCATTTTGTCCTATTGACAGTGTCCCTTGCCTTACTAACCACCAATTGAACCGGCACCATTTTTTGAAAATGTTGTCTTTTTTTCCACTGGATGGTTTTAGCTCCTTTGTCAAAGATCAAGTGACCATAGATGTGTGGGTTCATTTCTGGGCCTTCAATTCTATTCCATTGATCTACCTGCCTGTCACTGTACCAAGACCATGCAGTTTTTATCACAATTGCTCTGTAGTGTAGCTTGAGGTCAGGGATGGTGATTCCACCAGAAGCTCTTTTATAGTTAAGAATAGTTTTCTGTACCCTGGCCTTTTTGTTATTCCAGATGAATTTTCAAATTGTTCTTTCTAACTCTATGAAGAATTGAGTTGGGATTTTGATGGGGATTGCACTGAATCTGTAGATTGCTTTTGGCAAGATGGCCATTTTTACTATATTAATCCTGCCAATCAATGAGCAAGGGAGATCTTTCCATCTTCTGAGAACTTCTTCAATTTCCTTCTTCAGAGACTTGAAGTTCTTGTCATACAGATCTTTTACTTGCTTAGCTGGAGTCACACAAAGGTATTTTATATTATTTGTGACTATTGTGAAGGGTGTTGTTTCCCTAATTTCTTTCTCAGCCTATTTATCCTATGTGTAGAGGAAGGCCTCTGATTTGTTTGTGTTAATTTTATATCCAGCTACCTTGCTGAAGTTATTTATCAAGTTTAGGAGCTCTCTGATGGAATTTTTGGGGTCACTTAAGTATACTATCATATTATCAGCAAAGAGTGATCATTTGACTTCTTCCTTTCCAATTTGTATCCCTTTGATCTCCCTTTGTTGCCTTATTGCTCTGGCTAGGACTTCAAGTACAATATTGAATAGGTAGGGAGAAAGTGTGCAGCCTTGTCTAGTCCCTGATTTTAGTGCGTTTGCTTCAAGTTTCTCTCCATTTATTTTGATGTTGGCTACTGGCTTGCTGTATATTGCTTTTACTATGTTTAAGTATTGGCCTTGACCTCCTGATCTTTCCAAGATTTTTATTATGAAGGGGTATTGGATTTTGTCAAATGCTTTCTCAGCATCTAATGAAATAATCATATGGGTTTTTTTCTTTGAGTTTGTTTATATAGTGGATTATTGTCATGGATTTCCATATTTTGAACCATTCCTGCTTCCCAGGATGAAGCCTACTTGATCATGATGGATGATTATTTTCATGTGTTCTTGGATTCAGTTTGTGAGAATTTTATTGAGTATGTTTGCATTGATACATAAGGGAAATTTGGTCTGAAGTTCTCTTCCTTTCTTGGGTCTTTGTGTGGTTTAGATATCAGAGTAGTTGTGGCTTCATAGAACAAATTGGGTAGTGTTCCTTATGTTTCTATTTTGTGGAATAGTTTTAAGGTGCATTGATATTAGGTCCTCTTTGAAGGTCTGATAGAACTCTGCACTAAACCTATCTGGGTTTTTTTTGTTTGTTTGTTTGTTTTTTGTTTTTGAATTTTTTTTTGATTGGGAGACTCTTAATTACTGCTCCTATTTCTTTAAAGTTTATAGGACTGTTTAAATTGTTTATCTAAGCATAATTCAGTTTTGGTACTTGATATATGTCTAGAAAATTGTCCATTTCCTCCAAATTTTCCAGTTTTGTTGAGTATAGGCTTTTGTAGTAGGATCTGATGAGTTTTTTTGGATTTCCTCAGTTTCTGTTGTTATGTCTCCCATTTAATTTCTGATTTTGTTAATTTGGGTACTGCCTCTAGGTCCTTTAGTTAGCTTGGCTAGGGGGTTATTTAATTATCTTGTTAATTCTCTCAAAGAACTAGCTTTGGTTTTTTGACTCTTTGTATATTTTTCTTTGTTTCTATATTGTTGATTTAAATTTGACTATTTCCTGTCTTCTATACCTCTTTTGTGAGTTTGCTTCTTTTTGCTAGAGCTCTCAGGTGTGCTGCTAAGTTGTTAGTATCTGATCTCTCCAGTTTGGGTATGATGGTTTCATTTTCATTGAATTCTAAAAAGTCTTTAATTTCTTTCTTTCTTTCTTTCTTTCTTTATTGACCAAGTTATCATTTAGTAGAGCATTGTTCAGCGTCCACATGCCTCTAGTCTTTCTATTGTTTTCATTGTTATTGAAGACCAGCCTTAGTTAGTGGTAATATGATAGGATGCATAGAATTATTTCAGTCTTCTTGTATCTGTTGAGGACTGTTTTGTGACTGATTATATGGTCAGTTTTGGAGAAGGTACCATGAGGTACTGAGAAGAAGGTATATTGTTTTGTTTTAGGGTGAAATGTTCTATAGATATCTGTTAAATCCATTTGGTTAATAACTTCTGTTCATAACTGTGTTTCTGTTTAGTTTCTGTTTCCATGATCTGTCCAATGATGAGAGTGGGGTGTTGAAATCTCCCACTATTAGTGTGAGGTGTAATGTGTGCTTTGAGCTTTAGTAAAGTTTATTTTATGAACGTTCTTTCCCTTGCATTTGGAACATACATGTTCAGAATTGAGAATTCTTCTTGGTAGATTTTTCCTTTGGTGAATATGAAGTGCCCTTCCTTATTTTTTTTTTTTTTGATAACTTTAGGTTGAAAGTCCATTTGATTATATATTAGATTGGCTACTCCAGCTTGTTTCTTGGGACCATTTGCTTGGAGAATTGTTTTCCAGCCTTTTACTCTGAGGTAGTATCTGTCTTTGTCACTGAGGTGGGTTTCCTGTATGCAACAAAATGTTGGGTCCTGCTTACATAGCCAGTCTGCTAGTCTGCCTTTCTATTGGGGAATTGAGTCCATTCATATTGAGATATTAAAGAAAAGTGATTGTTGCTTCCTGTTATTTTTGTTGTCAGAAGTGGAACTATGTTTATGTAGCTATCTTCTTTTAGGTTTGTTAAAAGATTATTTTCTTACTGTTTTCTAGTATGTAGTCCCTGTCCTTGTGTTTGAGTTTTCCTTTTCTTATCCTTTGTAGAACTGGATTTGTGGAAAGATATTGTGTAAATTTGTTTTGGTCATGGAATATCTTGGTTTCTCAATCTATGGTAATTGAGAGTTTTCCTTGGTATAGTAGTCTGGGCTGGCATGACATCTTCCCAGGATATTCTAGGTTTTATAGTCTCTTGTGGGAAGTATGGTATAACTCTGGTAGATCTGCCTTTATATGTTATTTGACCTTTTTCCCTTATTGCTTTTAAAATTCTTTCCTTGTTTAGTATATTTGGTGTTTTGATTATTACATGACAGTAGGAATTTCTTTTCTGATCCAATGTATTTGGAGTTCTGAAGGTTTCTTGTATTTTCATGGGCATCTCTTTTTTTAGGTTAGGGAAGTCTTCTTTTATAATTTTGTTAAAGATATTTACTGGCCCTTTAAGGTGGGAATTTTCACTCTCTTGTATACCTACCAACTGTAGGTTTTGTCTTCCCATCGTGTCCTGGATTTCCTTGATGTTTTGGGTTAGGATCTTTTTCATTTTGCATTTTCTTTGACTGTTACATCAATGTTTTCTATGGTATCTTCTGCACCTGGGATTCTCTCATCTATTACTTGTATTCTGTTGGTGATGTTTGCATCTATAACTCCTGATCTCTTTCCTAGATTTTCTATCTCCCAAGTTGCCTTGCTTTGTTATTTCTTTATTTTTTCTATTTCCATTTTACAGTATTCTAATCAAGACTAGTGAGTCTAGTATATAACTTCATTTCAGACTTATCTTTCCTGAGGAAGAGAAAAATTTGGTAGGGTGATACATTATACTTATTCTAAAATATCAGCTGGATTTCTTGAATGCCCTACCATAGTTCTTGGTAATTGCTAATCAACATAATGATATATTTACAGGTTGAAAAATACTGTCAAGTTATTGATAGTTTTCTATGAGATTCAGTTATATAAATTAAGCCATACCAATTATAACTTTTATTTGTAGTTCTCTCCACCCAATAAAGATATTGCAGTTCATTACCTTTCAAGACCTTTGTGGGTAAGATACCAACCAACTAGCCACAAAATTTGACAAGATCTGGAAATGGAGATGAACTTAGAGACATGGTGATGAGGTGCAACAATGTTATGAATAAAGACACATTTTCTTTAAATTTATTATTTATGAAAATGTTTTTGCTTTTGCTTGTAGTTCTTTTTGTTTCAGTAGAAGGCTTTAAATTTCTAAAATTTTACTTTGCATTTTACGTGTTATTGAAAATACAGTTCTCTTATTGTCAACTTTTGAAATCCTTGAATATATAGCAAGTGAGTTTGAAAGAATAGTACTCATAATGCAAAATGTTGATCTTTAAAAATAATAATTATTAAAATTTCCAAATGGATTTCCAATGGACATTGGTCCATATGTGTGGATTAAGTCATTTTTATTTGATTGCTAACCCCAATTTGTGTGTTTTCTTCCCCATTATTATTTTTAGTGGTAAATATTTACTTTGTTCTATAATGTACAGACATGTACCTTACCCCTGACCTTTAGCCGTGCAGTATATAATTTAAGCTAAGTTCTTTCTCCTCATGACCTCGTAAAATGTCAAATACTATAGTTTATTCAATTTTTTGAGACACTATATCCTACATCCTGAAGATTGACCTTTTGTTTGTAGTTATGGTAGTGTCTGTTTCTCTCTTCTTAAGTGTTCTATATCCTTTTCCACATAGTATGACTATAGTTGATCTTTCTTCAAACTAGTGTCCTTTCTTGTTTGACTCACTTCTAAAGTGAATCTACAAAGCAGAAGATGAAATGTTTAGTAGTTTTGCTGTGGTTTTGTAATGACTCTATAGATTTCTGAGTCCAAAAAAGTATGTTTTTCTTTGTTAGGTTTTTATTTATGTGGATGCTATCATTAATCAGATATGTGGCTCAGGAGGTGGTACAGGAATAAGCCTTACATATGGAGGCTACTATTATGTTAATAACATGGAATTCTCATCAGTTCCATACTCTATTTGGGATTTTTCTTTCTTTTTTTTATTGGTTATTTTATTTATTTACATTTCAGTTTTTATCCCCTGTACTGACTGGTGTTGTGTGCCAACATGACACAGGCTGGAGTTATCACAGAGAAGGGAGTTTCAGTTGGGGAAGTGCCTCCATGAAATCCGGCTGTGGGGCATTTTCTCAATAAGTGATCAAGTGGGTAGAGCCCCTTGTGGGTGGTGCCATTCCTGGGCTGGAAGTCTTGGGTTCTATAAAAGGAGAGCAGGATGAGCAAGCCAGTAAAGAACATCTCTCCATGGCCTCTGCATCAGCTCCTGCTTCTTGACCTGCTTGAGTTCTAGTCCTGACTTCCTTTGGTGATAAACAGCAATGTGGAAGTAAGCTGAATAAATCTTTTCCTCCCCAACTTGTCTTTTGGTCATGATGTTTTGGGCAGGAATAGAAACCCTGACTAAGACAAACTGATACCAGCATAGTGGGGTATTCCTGTGACAACCTGACCCAGTTATGGGAAAGACTGTGGAAGGACTTTGGAACTTTGAGCTAGAAAAGCCACTGGTTGTTAAGAACTCTGTGGGATGTTCTGTAGGAGATTGGAAGATAATGTTGAGAACAGTGCCGAGAGGGAGGCCTGGCTTGTGAAATTTCAGAGGGAAGATTAAAGACTTTTATCAGAGCCATGTTGTTTTGATTGTGAAGATTCTGTGGTTTTGGTTAGCTGGGACTGAAGTATCAGCTGTGATTAACAAGATAACAGAACTACTAAAGTGAAAACTTTGCATTACTGGAACTATAGATGCTAGTTAGCTGGAGCTAAGAAATTAGCGGTGATTAAGAAGAGACCAGCATCATTGAGGTGACATCTTCTGGTAAGTGTTTTCTGAGAGCACAAAGAGGCTGTGTTCCAGAGCTAGCCAAGGTTGTACCTTGTGCTGCAGCAGGACTTGGTAATGTGTAAGAGTCACCCAGGTGGTACTGGTTTTGAAGGCATGAAGGGGTCATGAAGAGCAGCTGAGGCTCAGCACAGTGAGAGGCCATGGGAGGCCATTGGTGAAGGTGCAGCCTCAGTTGCAATTGATGGCCCAGGACTGAAGGGGTCATGCAAAGGAGTTGAGGCTTGGCACCATGAAGAGAGCCTATGAGAGGCTATTGGTGAAGCCTAGTTACAACGGGAGACAATGTTTTAGAGATGCCAGTACTATGAATGACCACCAAGAACAGCAGCAACAGTGGAATACAGGCATCTGGAGCCTAGAAGACAAGGTGTGTGCTACAAAGGCAGAGCTGGAGAAGTGACCCAAGCCCTTGGAGGAATCCAGAAGATCGTGAGTTAGAACCCAGACATTGGTTTTGCTTTTGATTGTGACTGTGCCCTGATATTTTTCCCTCTTGAAGGAAGAAAGTATTTTAGTGGAGCCCACAGTCAAGAAACTTTGAATTTTAAAAGATATTAGATATTTTAAATGGATTTAACTTTTAATATGTAAAGACTGTGGGACTTTAGATCTTGGGGATGAATAAGAAAGTAAGGGTTGAGGCTTAATAGTGATGTGTTTGTGTGTCAAGTTGACAAGGGGTCAATTGTACTGGCTGGTTTTGTGTGCCAACGTGACACAGGCTAGAGTTATCACAGAGAAGGGAGCTTCAGTTGAGGAAGTGCCTTCATGAGATCCAGCTGTGGGGCATTTTCTCAATTAGTGATCAAGGGGGTAGGGCCCCTTGTGGGCTGGAAGTCTTGGGTTCTATAAGAGAGCAGGCTGAGCATGCCAGAGGATGCAAGCCAGCAAGGAACATCTCTCCATGGCCTCTGCATCAGCTCCTGCTTCCTGACATGCTTGAGTTCCGGTCCTAACCTCCTTTGGTGATAAACAACTATGTAGAAGTAAGCTGAATAAACCTTTTCCTCACCAACTTGTGTCTTGGTCATGATGTTTGTGCAGGAATAGAAACCCTGACTAAGACATTCCCCTTCTCAGTTTTCCCTATCCTATCCTCCATTTCCCCTGTTTCTATGAGGGAGCTCCCCTGTCCCCCACTCCAGCTTCATTGTCCTAGCATTCCCCTGTGCTGGGGCATCCATAGCACCAAGGGCCTCCCCTACCATTGATGCCAGATAAGGCAACCGTCTGCTGTATATGCAGCTGGAGTCATGAGTCCCTCCATATGTACTTTGTTTAGTGGTTTAGTCCCTGATTACTCTGTGGGGGGAGGTTGGTTGGTTGATATTTTTGTTATTCCTATGGGGTTGCAAACCCCTTCATCTCCTACAATCCTTCCCCTAACTTCTCCACTGGAGTCCCTTGCTCAGTCTCAGGTTTGGCTGCAAGCATCTGCAGCTGTATTGGCCAGGCTCTGGCAGAGCCTTTCTTTTTTTTTTTTTTT
>NW_022196898.1:61186427-61191355 GCF_008632895.1 Mastomys coucha | reverse complement strand
GGGCTGAGGTCCTCTCCTCCCATTGATGATTGAATTTGCAATCCTCCACTATACACACGCTGCCAGAGGGACAGCCATAGCAGGCTCCAGTCAGAAAGCACTTCTTAGCATCACAATAGTGTCTGAGTTTGGTATCTGCAGATGGGATGGATCCCTAGGTGGGGCAGTCTCAGATAGTCTCTCCTTTAGTATCTTCAGACTACTCTCTATATTAACTATCACCAACAACAAATTCAAACGTCACTGACCAAGGTTAATAGAGTAAAAGATACAAGTTAGGCCTTTTATTTCCCACTTATCAAATCTACCTATCTTTGGATAGGTGATCTTTCATTGGAGGATGCTAGACTTATCTAGGGTAATATTGATTTAAACACGAACAAAGAACACTCTACTCCCAAGCATCAATTATTTGGCAAGTCTCATTAAATAGTATATGTAGAAACAGTAAGAAGGCAATCTGATACCCTGTGTAATTGATAAAATAATAATTGTGTATTGAACCCTATATATTTTAATTTTCTTAGCCATGATTGAAAGGTCATGTGAATTTATTTTAAAATTCAATTACAAAAGTATTAGTAACTGCTGGGCAGTGGTGGCACACACCTTTAATCACAGCACTTGGGAGGCAGACAAGCAGATTTCTGAGTTCAAGGCCAGCCTGATCTACAGAGTGAGTTCTGGGACAGCTAGGGCTATACAGAGAAACCCTGTCTTGATAAACCAAAAAAATAAATAAATAAGTAAAAATAAATAAATAAATAAATAAATAAATAAAAGTGTTAGTAACTTCCTTAACAATCATGCTACTATAATTTTTTAAATTAACATTCAATTGTACAATTAACTCCAATCCTTTTTTATTACTTCCTCTTGAAGTAAAGATCTGTTAAATTTTTGTATATAAATATATACATATCAACATACAAATATACATACAAATATTATCTATCATTATCAACATACATGCATATATGTATAAATATATCTTGTTTAGTTTATATAAATTTTTTTGCATGCTTATGATTTCAGGGCTAGCTATTTGGTACTAGATCCCGAAGAATTATGCTGACTTATCTCTCATGCTCTCAACGCCCTTTAATTGCCTAATGTTTGTTTAGAGGTGAGTCCCCTTGCTGTCCATCTTCCATGTTAGAATGTCTATTACTGTTGTGTTTCTTCAATTATTGTTTAATATACCAAACTTTGAGCTATTATGAGGAAAAATTTCCAGCAATTTCTAGGATATAATCTCACAGCAGATTGTTTAGATCTCTAGCTCTAACAATCTTTCCATACACTTTTCCATAATGTTATTTGGCTTGAAGGCAGAAGTTGTGTTACTGAGATATCAATTGGTGCAGGGTACCACACAGTCATTATTTTCTGCATTTTCACTAGTGCATTTTTCTGTAATGGTTTCTTCTGTTGCAAAGAGAAATTTCTTCCATTAGAGATTAAAATCTCCATTGATCTGTGGGCATGAGGATGAATATTTATAATGTAGTAAAAATTGTGCTGTTTTAATAAACTGGTGATAGTATGTTCACTAAAATCATTGACCTCATGTGTGGACTCCCTCCCCACAGCCCGGACAGTAAAACAGCAACCACTTGGGCCTCAGGGCTGCTGTGGCTGCCTACCTGTTGAGTGAAACCTGGTTCCAGTTACATTCAAAAGCTCCACCCCCACAGAGTAACAAGGAAGTCACTGATTGGACTGTTACACTGACGTATTTTGGGGGAAGGGTTTTTGGCCCAGGTAATATATCTGTTGGGAGAACAAAGCATTATTATTAAAGAACCAGATGGCTGAGCAGTAATGTCTCCCGTCTAATTTTTACCCTTCCACGTGGGTAGGTATGTCTGTGGCCACTCTATCTTATCTCTAACTCTCTCTAGCAGCTGCTCTCTTTTCTAACTTCATTTTTCCAGGTTACCCACTGTTTAATGTTACTGCAGGACGGTAACACTCATGATACTTGAATAATTGGACATGTTTCCTATACCAGACATGATTTCCTTCCTGTTGATGGGCTCTTAATTCCCATTAGAGACATGTTGTGCATGAGGAACATCTTCCCTTCAATTTTCACATTGCTGTTCACAGAAATTTTTCTGTCTAAAGAAATTTTAAAATCTTTGATGAGTTTTCTCCTCTCTTATCTTATAGTCTGCCAAACACAGTCTATCACTACAGATGCTGGTTAGCAGAATAGATATTTTAAGCTCAGATCCAGTTTGATTTGTTTGTGTATTTGTTTGTATATTTGTTTGAGCCTTGATATCTACACACATGCACTCATATACTTTTATATACAGATATACATTTGGTGGATGGAGTAAAAGTTCACATGGAAAAGTTCCAACAAGCAAGTGCCAGCACAGAAATTATTCACTCATTCTAAATAACAAAAGAAGCTCCAACACTTTTTGCTTAGGGAAAGAAGCTTTTTATTGCTGGAAGTAAGAAAAAAAAAAGCTCCATCTCTTTATTTGTGAAAGAAAGAAAGGAAGAAAGAAAGAAAGAAAGAAAGAGCCTTCTACTTTTTATTGCTGAATGTCCTTGATTGTTGTTCTTAGTTCTTCTACTTTCTCAGGAGAATTGATCACATGGATTTCCAAACATCTTTACATTCCATAAGATCACAGCAAGTTTAAGAAATTAAGTCAAGTCATAAATTGATCAAGGTTTTTGATTATAACTAGTACCTGATTAAACATTCATTATCTGCTAGTGGCTTCATAAGTTCATTATAAGTTTAAAGCAATAGCTTTTTATGTTACAAATTAGCACAGTTTTGCCAAGAGACAGATTATCTGCCTTCTATCTCATTAGTTTTGAAGTTTTTATAGATAAAGCAGTCAATGCCTTATTTTCTATCTTTGCACCTACAATAAATTGTCTATTCCAAGTTTATGACATTACCAGATGCTAGTCTCACACCTAATCTAGACAAAATGATTTCCCAGATTATAGATGTGTTCTAAGCCTACTTTTTTTTATTCTAGTGTAATTAGCCAATGACACATGAAGGCTTATAGAGCTCTATTTGCAGGTTTTTATGGAACTGGAAATTACTTGTATAAATTGAGGAATTCTATATAATCATTAAGAATTATGAAATCATCAATTTGCCTACATAGCATAACTTTCTGATAGTATATCTTCACTGATTTGTAAAAAAAAAAATCTACCTGTTAAGGTGGGATAATAGCCAGGAATCATTAGACTATGTAATCCTGATGGGAAACACATATCAGTAGCAAGAAACAATCCTGGGACGAAATATCTGAAGGCCCTACAATTCAGAGTTTACCCAACTCAGTCATGCAAAGTTGTGGGCCATCTCCAGAAAACTCCTTACAGAAAGAAACTTCATACACACACAAACACACCCATACATATACCCCCCCCCACACACACACACATACACTGAGTTGGTGAAGCAAAAGGCAGATTCCAGTAACTTCATACATATAAATACATACATTCATGCATATAGACAGATGGGCAGACATACACACATTCACACATTGAATGGATGGAGCAAAGATCCTAGTAGGTAGACTGAACAAATTTCCAATAAGCAAGCTCCAAACATTTCACACAAATACATATATACATATATATACATATACACACTGTTGGTGGATGGATTAAACTCCAAGAACTTTATTTCTTCTCCCACAGCTTATATATCATAGCAAATCCTTCAAGTAGTAGAAAATTACAATGTGATTATGTTCTATTTGTTTTAGTGTGTGAGTATGAAAAAACAGTGTGTTTCCCAATACTTTTATAAGGAATAACATTACATACAAACAAATTATTCCCAAGAACCCACATACATTCATAACTAAGCAACTTGTTATAGATTAACAAACTGTGAGCAAGCAAGGTAATTTTCTCAGCTGGTTTCTCCTACTGGCAGGCAGCAATTTGCTGTTACAAAGAAAGAATTAATTACTTTATTACTTATCTTTAAAAGTAATCTTATAAGAATTCTTAAGTAATCACAAATCGAAATTTTTATATAAAAATCAGATATATCTACTTTAAATCCTCAGAATGAATTCTTGCTCTTCAGCAATTTTTATTAAATCATATTAGGAAGCTGAAGGTAATTATGAGTATAATAAATCAATCATCACCAATCCAGCCTCAGTGAGGGTCATGTCAGCCAGTGAGTGCTGCCATTGCTTTTGTTCCCTGACCTTAGGAATTTTCTAGCTTAACTATTAAGAGTGTAGCTTTCTGAACTTCAAATTGTTTTCTAAGATTTTCTACATTAGGAGCAGAAAGCACAAACAACTTAACCTAGCTTCACTAACAATATTTTTTTACAAATACATTCTAAGGGTGGTGGCCATTGCTGACAATCTACATTTCTGTGTTCTTTCTTAGAGTGTTAATTGTTTCATTCATCTGCTCCAGCAGCAATGCCTGAAAGAGATCCAGCATTATTATTGTGAATGTCAATGATGCTTCCCAGTGAGGGGCTGGAAGTCTCGTCAAATTCTTAGATTTAGGGGCATGTGAAGGCAACAAGAAGAACAAAACATGAAAAAAAAATTAAAAATTATAAAATATTGAAGATACCTTTATTGTTTGAAATTTTCATTTTTAAAATGCCTTATGTGAATTTTTGTTGGGTTTAAGTAATTGCAACAATGACACTGAGTTTAGCCCTTCTTCCAAACACTCCATTCCCTACCTTGACACCTGAGATATTTTCAGATCTGAGAACCACTACTGTTAGCAGAATTAAGCCTTAAAATCTCATTTGTTGTTGGGCTTTGCTGTTCTTTTTGATTTCTCTTGAGGCAGTGGAGGGCAAGGAGCTTCAGCAGGGATAAGCTTACAAGATATTTAGGGTTGCTGTTTAATAATAAAACATTATTAAGTCTTTTTTTTTTTTTTTA
>NW_022196898.1:61157629-61186138 GCF_008632895.1 Mastomys coucha | reverse complement strand
TGGTCTTCCTTCTTCTTGAGTTCCTTGTGGAATGTGGGTTGTTCTTCCTGTATTCCAAACTTCTGGTAAGTCTTAGTCACTTTGCTGCTGTAGCTGAACTGCCTGAGTTTCTTTGGGGCCAGAAACCGCAGTCTCTGATATTTAGCACCTCATCTTAAAAGAGCAGGTGATTTAAGTAAGAGATCATGCTGGGAGCCTCCTGGTCTGGAGAGGGTAGTGGCTGGGGGTGAAGAGTAGGACTCTGGTGTGGTTAAAGAAACTAGGAAAGGAGATATCTAATAAAAAATAAAATATCATGTATAAATTTAAAATAAATAAATTAATTAATTAATTAAATAAAGTCTGAGGGTCTCCGGACATTCTAGCATTATAACTATACTGAAATGCTGATGATAACTTCTTCTTTTATTTATTCATTTATTTTTATTTTTTTATTAGATGTTTTCTTTATTTATATGTCATACAATATCTCCTTTCCCAGGTTCCCCTCCGAAAAAAAGAAAAAAAACAAAAAAGAAAAAACAAAAACAAAAACAAACCCCTGTTCCCTCCCCTCTCCCCCTGCTCACCACCCACTGTCTCTGGCTTACTGGCCCTGGCATTCCCCTACACTGAGGCATAGAATCTTCACAGGGCCTCTCCTCCCATTGATAACTGACAAGGCCATCCTCTGCTATATATATGCTGCTGGAGCCATTAGCCCCACCTGTGTACTCTTTGGTTGGTGGTTTAGTCCCTGGGAGCTCTGAGGGTACTAGGTAGTTCATATTGCTGTTTGTCCTAAGGGGCTGCAAGCCCTTCAGCTCCTTGGGTCCTTTCTCTAGCTCCTTCATTGGGGACTCTGTACTCAGTCCAATGGATAGCTATGAGCCTCTACTTCTGTATTAGTCGGGTACTGTCAGAGCCTCTCAGGAGACAGCTCCTGTCATTCAGCACTTGCTGGCATCCACAATAGTGTCTGTATTTGATGATTGAATATGGGAAGGATTCCCAGGTGGAGCACATGGATTAAACCACCAACCAAATAGTATACACGGTGGGACTCATGGCTCCAGCAGCATATATATAGCAGAGGATGGCCTAGTTGGTCATCAAGGGCAGGAGAGGTCCTTGGCCCTGTGAAGGTTCTATGCCTCAGTGTAGGGGAATGCCAGGGCCAGGAAGTGGTTTAAAGTCTGAGGGTCTCCGGACATTCTAGCTTTCTAACTGTACTGAAATGTCCATGATAATTTCTAAAAAATCCTAAACAACTTTCTGACTCTCTGAGGGTAAAAAAAGCTGCTGGCTCCTAGCACTTTGGAGGCAGAGGCAGAGGCAGGTGGATTTCTGAGTTCGAGGCCAGCCTGGTCTACAAAGTGAGCTCCAGGACAGCCAGGGCTATACAGAGAAACCCTGTCTCGAAAAAACAAAAAAGACAAACAAAAAAACCTTGCTGACTTAAGCAGTTGACATGATTGACACGTGCAGCCTAACGGTGGGGGATTAAGTAATGTGGTCAGCAGGAACTGCTCAGCTCTTTCAGCCTGCTAGTCAGAAGTCGCAGGAAGAAAAAGGGACACTTTGAAAAGTGATTATAGCCTTCATTACTAAGTTGTAAAAAGTTTCCTATTAAAGTTATCTATTAAAGAAAAAGGGGAAATGGGAAAGATCCAAAGTGGGAGAAAGGGAAAAAATTCTTATGTAAGAGAGGAAAGGCAAAAAATTCTCTCTCCTCATCTTTTTCCTCAGCACTTATACATCTTTCAGAATACATGGTCACATTTTAAAAAGTTCATCACAAGTTCATACGCAAAAACATCAAGTCATAAATTGAAATAAATTTTACAACAGAGAATGTTTACATGCATACAATTAGGAGTAATTATCTGGCTAAATATCTATCACCTGTTAAAGCTCCACAGACTCACTGAAGGTTTAAAACCATAAATGAGTTATTAGTGAAGTTTTGTATAGGTAAACCCAGTCAATATTTTATCTTCTGTCCCAGCACCTATAATAACTCACTAGTTCCCTTTTTAAGACCTTTGGTTAGCTGCTTTACATCCTGTTGGAATGTGCTCTGAGTAGGAGAAAGTCTGGCTACTATCTAAGAGCAATTAACTGGTCACACTTCGGAGACGAGACTGACAGAATTTTCACTGGAGTTTTGACTATCAGAAAAGGACCTAATAGCAGTCCCACTATAAAAGAGCTTAATCACTGGTATAATTTTAGGAATTCTTATAGGATCATAATTAAGACTTAAGTCATCTATCTGTCTAAGTAGCATCTCTGTAAAAGAGTACATCTTCATGGATCTACAGAGATCTGCTCCAAACGGTGGGCTAATACCTAGTTATTGTTATATATGTTTAATAATAACAGGAAATGCATATTAATAGCAGGAATTTTTTCTAAAATGAATTCTCTTAGGCCTTGCCTAAAAAGAGCAAATCTTTCACAAATTATATTATAATCAGAAGCAGACCATCTCAGGAAGATCACCTGCTAGTTATTAGCATGTCCTATTATGGCTCCTGATAAGATTGATTGCTAGAGCCTTTTCTCTCTCGTACAGATATCTCACATGTTAGGCTAGGGGGAGGAAGGTTGGAGCCATAAACTTCTATTGAAGCAAGAGAAGATAGTCATGCTTGCAGAAGGAAAAACTTTTACATAAGCAAATATGAATTAAACTCAAAAAATTTGTATACAGATTCATGTGTTCACATTCATACATTTCTATTCAAACCAGTTGGGCTCTGATTACATACTATCTCATAATTACATACTTACATACACACATCTATACTTACCTATGTACATGGAGAAAAAGACCAGCACCAGGGAAGTAAGAACTCCCTTATTCTGGATGAAAAATGAGCTCCACAGACTTTGGGTGCAAACTCCACAGCCAGTTCCACAACACCAAGAGGAAGCTCCACTCCCAGGCTCTCTAACATGCCCAGGACCAGAGGTGAGGAGGACACAACATCTGTCCCAACACTGGGAGTAAATGGTACCAGCGGGACCCAGGCATGCGGGAACTCTGCCAGCCCAGTGGCACTGGCTCCTTCAGGTTTGTCTGGGCCAGTGTCCTGAGCAGACCTTTGGCACAGACTCTGCAGCCAGTTCCACAACACCCAGAGGAAGCTCCACTCCTAGGCGCTCTAGCAAGCCCAGGATCACAGGATCACAGGATCACAGAGACAGCTTGACTCTGAAGAGTTCTGACACAACCAGGATCACAGGAAGGACAGGCTCCAGTTAGATTTAGCAAGGGCAGGTAGCACTAGAGATAATCAGATGGCAGGGGTGGGGGAGGGGGGCAAGTGTAAGAAAATAAACAACATAAACCAAGGTTACTTGGCATCATCAGAACCCAATTCTCCCACCATAGCAAGTCCTGGACACACCATTACACTGGAAAAGCAAGATTCAGATCTAAAATTACTTCTCATGATGATGATACAGGACTGTAAGAAAGACATAAATAACTCCCTCAAAGAAATACAGAAGAACACAGGTAAACAGCTAGAAGCCCTTAAAGAGGAAACACACAAATCCCTTAAAGAACTAAAGGAAAACACAACCAAACAGGTGAAGGAAATGAACAAAACCATCCAGAATCTAAATATGGAAATAGAAACAATAAAGAAATCAGAAAGAGAGACAACCTGGAGATAGAAAACCTAGGAAAGAAATCACGAGTCACAGATTCTAGCATCACCAACAGAATACAAGAGATAGAAGACAGAATCTCAGGGGCAGAAGACACCATAGAAAACATTGACACAACAGTCAAAGAAAATGCAAAAAGCAAAAAGCTCTTAACCTAAAACATCCAGGAAATCCAGGACTCAATGAGAAGACCAAACCTAAGGATAATAGGCATAGAAGAGAGTGAAGACTCCCAATATAATGGGCTACTAAATATCTTCAACAAGATTATAGAAGAAAACTTTCCTAACCTAAAGAAAGAGATACCCATGAACATACAAGAAGCCTATAGAACTCCAAATAGACTGGACCAGAAAAGAAATTCTTCCAGTCACATAATAATCAAAATGCCAAATGCACTAAACAAAGAAAGAATTTTAAAAGCAGTAAGGGGAAAAGGTCAAGTATCACATAAAGGCCGGGCTTTACACTAATGTGATAACTCTCAAGTTCTGTCTCTAAACGTTGTTGTACTGCATTATCTTTTTTATAACATTGAAATATTTTTCTTTTGTAAACAAATTTGTAGTATGGACTTAGAAGAGTTATTGTTTGTTTAGCTTTAGTAACGCAGGACAAAATGCTTAAAACTCTAGGTTATACATTATTTTCCTCAACAAAAGCAGAGTTTCCCTTTGCTAAGATGTCCTTTGAAAAACATTGTTTTTATGAGCAAACTTGGCTTTCTTTGTGCTATTGAAACTTTTTGCATTCATCTCCAGAAAAGAGATACTACATACCGAGATGAAAAAGTTATTTTCTTCCCATGTGCCATAACACTCTTTGTCTTTCTAGTCTGCCTCAGAAATTCATGTGTAGTAGGAAATACTGATCATAGTACTGAGGTGGGTTTGAAAAAATACTGATATAGTAATCTCTAACATTTATCATTATACATACAAAAATAAGAGAAAAGGGAAATACAATTTCTTATTGTGAAATTGGTAGACATGATTCCAGGATAGCAATCATGTTCTCCTTGAATCCCATCTCAAGCCCTATATCTGTTTAATTTTACACGCTAGCCCATCATCATAGCTACCCCATCTCAAGCCCTATATCTGTTTAATTTTACACACTAGCCCATCATCATATCTACCCCATCTCAAGCCCTATATCTGTTTAATTTTATACTTTAGCCCATCATCATAGCTACTCATAGATGCCATCAGAGCACTAGATAACCTTGACAGTTTTTATTCTGCTTATTGAAATTTTTACATGGAATGAATACCATAAACTGAGATTCAGTCAATCCATGTCATTTGATATTCACTAATGAAGCTGTGACATAACAATTATTGTAATTTCCTTTCCTTATATATTTAATCTATAAAACTAGATGGCTCAGATGTCATTTTTGAGCACTTATTCTAAATAAGTCCATTAGCTTTGACCATAGCAGGAAGTCTGTATCCAAAAATTGTGCCTACAATTCATTCCTTGGCACAGCAGACCTGTCAACTCTCAGCTTAGCTATGATCTAGTGCTCAAACCAACCTCAATACTTGAGTTTCGAACACTTTCCTCGCATTACTAAAGCTAAACAATAACTCTTCTAAGTCCATACTACAAATTTGTTTACAAAAGAAAAATATTTCAATGTTATAAAAAAGATAATGAAGCACAACAACGTTTAGAGACAGAACTTGAGAGTTATCACATTAGTGTAAAGGTATTTATTTGCCTGCCATTAGAAGTCCATACCTATATTTTCAGATATGTTTTAATCTTTTATTCAATATCATTCACTGTTTTAATAAAATTCAATTTTATGTTATATTGATTTATTGTGAAATTCTTTTCTTCAGAGTCACAAATCCCACTTTTGCCTGTGTGAAAGTCACTGAAATGAACGCCTGCGGCTGCTGATGGTGACTTATTGTGTTGGCCTCTGTCTCTATCCCACCAACCTTTCCACTGAAATTCCCATATAAAAGTCATCTAGAAATTAAATTATCAAGGCATGATAAAAACTTCCAAAGACTGTAAATAGCATCACATTGTCTATCTTTTCTGCTATCTGAAACTTTAGGTGGGATTCCGACTCAATTCTGAATGTTAATGATATACTGAGTATCTAGATGAAACTGCAATACAGCACTGACGCCTCTAAAATTACCCAGCCTTTCACCTATCCTTTTGTAATGGTTTGAATATGGTATGATGCCCCCCTACAGGCTCATGGATTTTGAATAGCAGTTTTGTTTTGGGATGTTGTAACACATTTAGAAGATAAGAATACAGTTAGAGGACATGGATCACTTGGAGCAGGCCTTCAATTTTTATAAACCCTCCCTGTTTTACATCAGTTCTGCTGCATACTATGAATAGATGTGAGGACATTATAAGTGCTCACTGTACACAATAGTTTCTATACAGTTCCACTACATGTAGACTATAGTGTTCTATGAGACCAATTAGCTTCTTGTTGAGTGTGTCACAAGTAAAAAAGAAAAGGAACATATATATCCTTGTGGTGACTGCTCTTCTCATTGCCAGTAACAAAAGAAAGGGCAAAGGCAATTTAAGGAAAGAAGTTATCTTGGCTCCTACTGTGAGAGTATAGTCAACCATTGTGGGGAGGCATGGTGATAAGAGTGTGAGGTAGATGACACCAGCTTATCACCCATCAAGAAAGGAAGAGAGAGAGAGAGAGAGAGAGAGAGAGAGAGAGAGAGAGAGAGAGAGAGGTGCGAATGCTTAACCATCACCATCTCCTTTTTTATTCAGTTTAGGACTTCAGTACCTTAAGTGGTGTCAATCACATTAAAGTTGGGACTTCCCATATTAAATAAACCATTCTAGGAAATTCCTCACAGACATGCTCTAAGTTTTGTTCTTCTGGGTAATTCTAAATTCTCTCAAGCTGAAAATCAATGGTAACAACAAAGCTGTCAAGGCTTAATATACCAAAATAAGAACAACAACAAAAAAGGGTTTCAAGAGATACAGAGACAACCACCAACTTTTACAACATCTGCTACAGACCTACAGATCAACACATAGAAGTTGGTGGATATTAATTTAAGCCTGAAATAAGACTCAGTCACTGTCCTAACTATTTGTTTCTCTATCATTGTCCTAACATCATTGACTCCTTAACCCATTCATTATGTTAGTGTCATTTCTCCTCTCCAGTTTATCACCAGTTGCAGGTCTAATAATCCTTGCAAGCATTCTCTCCCTGAATACCAGTAGAACAGCTTTATCAAACTTCTTGAGCTTTTCTCCATCTTGTTGCCTCCCCTCCTTGCTCTTCTCCCTCTGAAATTTTGGAACTTGTGTCAGTGCCCCAACTAGAGATATTAGACAACAAGAAATTTGTTCTTTCTAGCATGCTGATACCAAGACCAGTTAATCTCCTGTTTTATTACTACTTGCCTTAGTCTTTTTGTTATATCATAGTGACTACCTGAATCCATTCTGCTAGGAAGTCTTGAATGAACTCCCACCCCAAAGAGGTCTAGGATTTCTTATAAATAAGTACACTGTAGCTGTCTTCAGACACACCAGAAGAGGGTGTCAGATCTCACTATGGGTGGTTGTGAGCCACCATGTGGTTGCTGGGATTTGAACTCAGGACCTTTGGAAGAGCAGTTGGTGCTCTTAACCGCTGAGCCATCTCACCAGTCCTTAGGATTTCTTAATAAGTGGAAATAAAACATCTGTCTTGATATCAGTGTTTCTAATGTAGGACTGATAGGACTGACTCTCAAAACTCAGTCTCTGCTTTCTATATTATCATCAGGTATCTGACATGTGATGTGGGGTCACAAGTAAAGACTAAGTGAATATATTGTGAAATTTCACACCAACCAATAAAACATACACATTCCAATTTGCTGCAGTGCTTAAAACCATTTCCTCATGATCATATATATAACCCAGATGATAAAAGGGTAAGTAAAATACATATGTTAATAAAATAATGTAAATAATAAATGAAATAATAAAGAGTTCAAAGTATGTTGCTTGTTTTCAAGTGAAGGAGGGTAATACATATACTACAGTGACCTGAGAAAGTTTTATGGAAAAGGAACTTCTATTTGCTTGCTTGTTTTTGGTTCTCAGAGATAAAGTCTCATTAAAGAGTCCTGGTTTGCGTGGGACTCACTATTAGACCAGTATGGCCTTGAACTCACAGAATTTTTCTGGTCTTTCCTTCTCAATGCTATGATTGACTATGTTCCATGGATGTCCTTGATGTGGATCCAGGACTTTTCTAGAGAAGATGCAGAGGAAAGGATCCTCCATAGGAAGCGAAGATATGGAGTTGCATAAAGAAATAAGAGATTATCTAGCAAGAAATGCACTGATTGAGGTCTGAGGAAACACATTTGTGAAAAACAGGCAGACATAGAACTATAAAAGGCAAAATAATACCAAGAGAAAAGTAACTTCCTATCACGATCTTCTTATTAGACTTGATATTTTCAATGCTATTTCTGCATTTCCAGGATAGGCTATAGCCATGCAAGAAAAAAACAGTATATTGCCATGGAGACATTGTAGGAATCACTTGCTGTTAATCTCTGTATTAATATTGTTACTGGGTTGGTTTGTCAAGTGTTACTGTATGAAATCTTTATATTTTGCTTTCATTCTCCCTCATACCACACTTTGTAAGTTTAACAAAACTGAATTCCATTAAAATCCCCTGAAAGGTCTCGAGTTTCTGAATGTGTCACTTGTGCACAGTTATTTGATAGTTCTAATTTTAGTCTTCTGTTTGCATCTCTTGAAAAAATTAATTTTGAATGATATCTTGTTTCTTGCTTATTATTTTTATAATAATGGAGATGACAAAACTAGCCATTTATTTAACTGTCAGTTGAGTGACACTTCATACATATTTTAAAATGAAACAAAACCTCCCAAATTTGTCAAAAAAAATTCTAGTAATAATGCTGTCTCTGAAGAACATTAGATACAAAATAGGTTGCTGGCAGTGGTGGCTCATGCCTTTAATCCCAGCACTTGGGAGGCAGAGGCAGGCGGATTTCTGAGTTCCAGGCCAACCTGGTCTACAGAGTGAGTTTCAGGACAGCCAGTACTATACAGAGAAACCCTGTCTCAAAAACCAACCAACCAAAAAACAAAAAACAAAACAAACAAAAAAGATACAAAATAGGATATAAAATACTATTTATATATTAATAAAATATATAATTATAATATATATATATAAAGATAGAATATCATCAGCATCTTTTCATCAGCATCAACATCCGGATAGGTTAAAGAGGTCCAGATTATGCCTTTCCAAATTTTACCATGTTGGTATAAATGTCTTTCGAGCTAAAGACAATTCACTTTTTAAACTAACAACTCGACTTGAAACCTGCTATGTGTTAGCCACAGATACATCATTTTGCACAGTTCCTCCAATTTGAATGAATCCTCTTAACTCTGGCAATTTGGTTTCTAGAAATTAAATAATGGTTCTCTAGGTCTCTGACTTTTTACCAAAGGAGCTTCCTGTCACTGTCAGCCAGGAAAAATGCTCCTTAATCTCCTATCACCTTCCATTCTTTAACTCACTATTTAGCAAGCAGTGGTGATCTGACTCTTACAGAGACCTTCCCGTGCAATTTCCCAGCCAATAAAGGGCC
Organism: Mastomys coucha; assembly: GCF_008632895.1. NCBI lineage: Eukaryota > Metazoa > Chordata > Mammalia > Rodentia > Muridae > Mastomys > Mastomys coucha. Next base: position 61,176,824 of record NW_022196898.1, on the reverse strand, counting down.
TCCATAGAAGTAGAACCACTCATTACCTTGTCTGCATTTGTTTCTTGTTGGACTTTAATTGCATTGTTTGGGGGGAGATGTTCTCCCATAAAATCCAAGCATGTCTTAGAATTCTGGAAGTCCACAGCAGTGTTCAGTTTAGTCAAGTTTTCTTTAAATAAGTTTCTCACTTCATCACCATTTCATCAACAGTGAGACTTTCTGAAACCTCTTCTTAGCTCCTCATACACACCACTGAAAGAACCAGAGGAGACCCATAGAGTATAACGTAACAGATAGGTGGCTCATTGTATAGTGAAACACAACCCTAAAGAGCGAGAATGTTCAATGATTAAAAACAACCATTATCATCAAGCACACTCAGTAGGCTTGGGAGGACAGATTGGAAAAAGGAACACTGCTCTAATCTGCGCTTATTTGGGTTTTATGTTATTTTAAGAACAGGCAGTTTTTAAGAGAAGTTTTTAAATTTTCATGTGATTGAGAGTTTCATTTGGTTGACTCTTGGGGTGGTGGTAATCATATGTCTTTGCTTATTATCTGAGGGCCTCCTACTAGGTAATATTCTTGTAATGTTTAAATCTCCTGTGCATGGTTCTAGATAGTTAGCAATATCCTTTTGGACAGTCCAGGATATTATGTCTCCTTCTATATTCAGACACATGGCTCAGGTCCCAGACCTACGACAAGTAATTAGAGCTTGGCAGTTCTTGTTCTTGGAATATAAGCTCTTGGTTTATGATAATGCAAGGGTCATGTTCCAGTATCCTCCTAAGTGTAATACTATCTAGATTCCTTACAATTTTTCTTTTTTGTTAGCTAGACTTTACAGAAGCGGGTGACAAAATCCAGTCTGCTAGAGCTCCCAGAGTCAAACATGTAACTCAGGATCTTCATGTCCATGTCTATTGTCTCATAATTTGCCTCTTTATACATAGAAACCTCATTTAAATCTTTTTGTTTTATTCTAAGGCAATGTATACTCTTCACACCTAGCTGCATATCTAAAGCCCATTTCTTTTGAACTCATCAAACAATGCAGGCTGTTGCTAAGGAAATGAGTTGATCTCTGAAAACTAACATCAGACCCCCATTTGTGGAGGACAGCATTCACACAACTCATTCACTGTGGAGAAGTCATGCTGATGGCTACATGGAGCCTTTACTGCTAAGTTCTAGTGTTTTTGATGCAGGAAGGAACTCTGCAGACTACCTTCGCAGAAACATAAACATTAAAGCAGTCACAAAACCTTTGACCTAGAGTATGTTGTGCCTCCAAGATGTGCTAGGAAAATGGTGAAAAACTCGTGGCAGTAGCCAATCAATGTCTGATTTGATGTAAGACCCCCTCCACAAGACTGATCCTATACCTGACAGAGTTTACGTGACCAAGAATCAGAGACTTCATAGCCCAGAGACATAGGGTAAAACAAAACACTACTGGTCTAAAATGGCCTTGAATGGCATTGTACTATACTTATAGATAAGTGTTTTTTTTTTTTTTTTTTCGAGACAGGGTTTCTCTGTATAGCCCTGGCTGTCCTGGAACTCACTCTGTAGACCAGGCTGGCCTCGAACTCAGAAATCCGCCTGCCTCTGCCTCCCAAGTGCTGGGATTAAAGGCGTGCGCCACCACCGCCCGGCAAGTGTTTTATCTATTCATCATTAGAAAAGTTTTCTTTAGAAGCAAAGGGCAACAGATAGATATACCCATTGCCAGGCATTATACAGACACACACACACAGAGAGAGAGAGAGAGAGAGAGAGAGAGAGAGAGAGAGAGAGAGAGAGAGAGAGAGAGAGAGAGAGAGAGAGAGAGAGAGAAAGGGAGAGAGGGAGAGTCTAAATGGAAAGTCACCATCAAATCCATTCCCTCAGAGCTCTTGAAACCTGCCACAAGAGGATGCAGAGAGAGTGTAAAAGCTAGAGGGGACACAAGGCAGAGCTCCTTTAAATCAAATGAGCAAAGTGCATATGGGCTCATAGAGACTGAAGCCTCAAACAAATGGCCGACAGAGGTATACTGCAGGTTCTCTGCATACATATTGTAGCTTTTAGTGTAGTATTTTTTACTGGACTCTTGAGTGTGAATGTGTAGGTCTCTCATTCTTATACCTGCTCTTGATGCTCTTTTCCTTCTTCTGGGTTGTCCTTTCCATCCTCAATGTGATGGTTTTATTTTATTTTGTCATGATTGGTTGTTATCTCTTGGAAACTTGTTCTCTTCCAAAGCCAGAAAGGGAGTGGTGGATCTGGAGGGGATGGGAGGGGAGAGAAGCTGGGAGGAGTAGGAGGGGACTGCAGAAAAGATATAGTATACGAGAAAAGAATCTATCTTCAATAAAAATATGTAAAAAAAAACCAAAAAATTAAATCTTAAAAAATTTTTTAGCCTGTTATGTGCCTGCTTACTTTATAGGGGATTGAGATAATTGGAGAGTAGAGGAAAGGTGTTTCACTTTCTTCTGCTTTTGGCAATTACAAAGAGATGCCTAGGTGCCATTCTCTTCAGATTCCACAGGTGAAGTAAACGGAATATTCAACAAAGCTAATAAATACAAGAACAGTTATCGAATCAATACCCATGACTTCTGCCTACAACAATGTCCAATAAAATAGACTTTAATAGTATGTTTTTATTTTTTTTTCTAATTTAAATTAGTAAGGAAAGAATCCAGAGTGGTGGTTCAGCAGTAAAGAAAGCTAGTTTCTCTGGATTCCCAATGCTCAATGTAGCAGATCACAACTGTCTGCAACTCTGGTTGCATTGGATCTGAAGCTCTCTTCTGCAATTTGTAGGTATTGTATGCATATAATGTCCAGGCAGTCATTCAGGGAAGTATTCGTGTACATAAGATAAAATTAAATAAATTCTTAAAGTTTTTATAAATATAAATTATAGGAAATTATAGGAAAATATCTTAAGACAAATTCCTTGGATTATGACTTTTAAACATTTTAGAGTTTGGTGTGAGTTAGTTCTAGATCCTTTCTTCAAAGCAGCCATTTCTTCCCTACTTGTCTCATTTTGTCTTCTGAACACTTGATTTGCCATTCTACCTCTTCTACCTAGAGGGTGGAGACAATCTTTGTGCCAAATATGTTGGCAGCCTAGAGAGATAAATCTCATTACTTTTCTTTCTTATTCTCTTTTCTTTTTCTTTTAATTAATTAATATTTCATTAATTTATAACATGTAAATTAATTCATGAACCTCACAAATGGTTGGTAAAATTCTTACAATTCAGTTAGGTATGTACAAATATCAGGGAGGAGATGGTAATTTCTTTTTGTAATTTTTAATATAGGATAATTTTGTAGTTATAAGTAGGTTACAAACATACTGTTTCATTAAAGTTAGGATATAAAATAATTGGCTTCCTCATAAGATTTCATATATGTGTGCCATATTATCTTCTAATTCTACTGTCCTGCCCCCTCTTTTCTGGTTCTAATTCCCACAGTGTGCCTCTCTTCTGTTTTTAATGACCTAATTATTCTAAGTATCTCTTTCCTCATACCCTCCCACTTTAATCTTTCCTTAAGTTTATCTGTAACTTAGCTAAATGTTTCACTGCCCCTGTGAAAATTCTATGTGTAATCCCAATGTCAATGAGATTTATCTTTTGGAAGTTACAGTAAAGGTAGATTGGAAGCTGAGTTGCCAGCCTTACCATCTCTCTCTTACCCTAGAGAAACTGAAAGTATTTCTAACATCATTCTATGGTTGCTCTTCTATGTGGGCACAGAATAAAAGAATGCAAAATGAATTATTTTAATTTTTCTTTTCATGTGTTATATTAAATGTTGTTGATAGCTCTGATAGTTAAGTTTTCAGAATTATAATTTTTAGCATATAAGGAAATAGATTTTTTTGTGACATTTTTAGGCACCATTATATTTTGATCTTACTGCTCCTTTTCTCCATTTGCTCTTGATAATCCTGACTATCCCAATAATGCTGGTCTCCTGTCTAAGCCTAAGGAGTTCTTTTTCTACTTCCATGACTCATATTTAATCACTCTTCCTTGCTTCTCCTTATTCCCTTATCTCCCATTTCATACCTGTTGCTCTGTGTTCACTATCTGCATTCTACATCCAATGAACACAAACAAAAACATAATATTTGTAATTCAGTCTGACTTATTTCAGGGAAGATAATAATATTCAGTACCATGACTTTTCATGCACATATCATCATTTCATGTACTTTTTTTTTTTTAAAAAAATTGAACCAAGTTCCACTAAGTTTATCTGTTACAGTTTGTTTATCCATTCAGGTATTGATGGGCATCTAACCTGGTTCTTTCTTAGGTGTGATTAGCACTTGGAGCACTTGTGATTAAACATGGAAGTGCAGAGATCTATCTCTGTGTTGTGCTGACTTAAACTCCTTTGGGTAAATATCCATGAGTGGTATGGCTGGATCACATAGCAGTTCAACTTTCAGTTTTGGGGGCATACTTCCCTCCAGATTTCCAGTGTCTGTGCCATTTTAACTTCCCAGCAGCAGTGTGTAAATGTTCACTTTTTCCCACATGAGCTAATACATGCTGTTTTTTTTTTTTCTTAATGATAGATATTCTAACTGAGGAGTGGAATGTCAAAACAGACTTAACTTGCTTCTACTTAATGGCTAAGGATGTCACACACTTTAAAATATTTATTGGCAGCCATTACTTCTTTGGAGCACTGCCTGTTCAGTTCACTGTCCTGTTTCTAGACTGGGAGATTTATATTTTGGGATTTCTTTATAAACTCATTCTAGATACAAATCAGGTGTATACATGAGAAGTTTTCTCCCATTCTGTCAGTCATATCCAATCTTTTGTCATTTTGACATGATGCTGCCATTTACAAATTTTATACGTGAGATCTCCCAATGCAGTTCTCAAGCCCCTCATGTTTTAAGTAAGTTCATAATTATGTGTGTGGCAGCATTTATCCCCATGGATGGCCACAAGCAGCTCTTGAGCTGCAGGTCGGACACACTAGTTAGGCTGTTTTTTTATTCATTTTGTTTTTCTTTGCTGTGCATAGGATTGTTTCATTTATGTCACTTCATCATCAGTTAGGAAGTTATTTCCTGATCTATTGCAGTATCCTTCCACAAATGTGAAAAAAATTAAAGATTTTATTTATGTATGTATATTAGTGCTCTATTTGCATGTATGCCTACACCAGAGAAGAGTGCATCAGAGCCCATTTCCAGTGGTTGTCACCTATCGTTTCTTTTAGCAGTTTCAGTGTTCCAGCTTTTGTTCCACCTTCCAACCATTTTGAACTGAGTCTTGTACAAGTTCATTGATATGGATCTAGTTTTACTCTTTATTCTTTCTTTTTTCACCCATATTTGGTATTTGGCTATCCTCTCTTGGAAGCCTGTTCTTTTCTGAAGAGGAAGGGGGGAGTGTGTCTTGGAAAAAAAGAAGTGGGGATCTTGGAGGAGTTGAGGGAAGGTAAATAGTTTTCAGGATATATTGTGTGAGAGAAGAATCTATTTCAACTAAATGTGGATATTGAATTTTTCTCATCACTACATATGGAAGATGATCATTTTATTCAGTTTGTGTTTTAGACACCTTTTTAAAAGGTTAGGTGGATGTGTCTACGTGAGTATATTTCCAGGTCCTCTATTCTACCCAACTGGTTGTACAAATTAATATTGATTAACCTCAGTATATAAAGTCCTGTTGAAATTGGACAGGGATGTTGGGACTCTGCTAAAGATGATTGCTTTTTCTGATCCTGTGGATGTAAAATACAACTTATATTCCTGGTGCTACATTTAATAAGTATTGGGTTGATTCTATTGTAGGAACTGTCCTTAATTTTATCTCAGATACTTGTATTCTATGGATGTCAGTTTTCAGTGTAATTTAGCATGTTCATGACATTGAAATTCTTTTTCTTTCTTTTTTTGTTTGATACCCAAATTTTCTGAAGATTTGCCATTCTTATTACAAGAGAACATACATATTTCCTGAAGAATACATTTATGTCCTTAGAGATGAATGGTATGATGCAAATGAAAAACAAAAATACTGTATTGACATAATGATGACAACAAAATTAACAAAAATAAATTGCTTTAATATCTCTAACAACATTGACAAGGTACTATATGCACTCTGTTAGTTATAATGTTAGATATGAGAGTAAATAATTAGATGTTACCTTCTGGCTTGAGGATCTATCATTGAATTGAACTGCTTTCACAGATATTTGCATCTATTTCTCCAATTTAATATAAGTTACACCAGAGGGTCATCTGATATACATATTTTCATATGTATGTAATGTATAATGTTTATTACACATACATAATAAGGTGAGCTATTTCCATTGTATTCTTGAGTTAAATGTCTGTTTACCTTAGTTTAGAGTTGAGACTATAAATGTTTATTTAAAATAAGAAAAGATTATTTAATGACTAATTGTATGTTTTTAAGCACCTTAAATATTTTCTACAATAATATACTTTTTTGAACTCAAATTCAAATAGAAACATCCATCACCTCATTTTAATAAAAGATTCTTTCATTTTTTTTCCAAGTTTATAGAGGGACCTAGTTAATATTTGCTAGTAAAACAAAGATTTTATCTCTAAAATTTCCCTTGCAGTATATCTCACCAATCAATATTATTAAATAGTTAATAATCTTAAAAATATTTAAGATACAGCAAATGACTTAAAAACTGCATGACACTCTGAGATATGAAATAGACATTTTCATATTGTAATGCTCTCATTGTGTGAAGAAATGTTACAAGTCCAATTTAGATGTCAAGCAATAATTATGACCTAGATACATGTATGTAATGTGTAGGTTGGGTCTAGGTCACTGAGATTAAAATCTGGGGTCTATCTTGACTTTGCCTGCATCTCTTGACTAGATTAGAGATCATTAGTAAGTACAAAAGTTATATTCAGATCTCTGGTTTGCATCTTCTACTTGGAGAAGATAGTCTGTGGATTACATAATGAAGAAATAAAATTCACTCCCATGAGCCAAAACAACCCCTGACAAAGAAAACTTCATAACTAACTATCTCGACTTTCAGTCATCCAGGCAAAGGATACTGAGGTACTATATGCAGAATTCTGAGGTGAAGGCTGAGTGTGTATGTCACTTGCAAAACAAGTATGAAGATCTGATTTTGGATCCTTACAACACACACTAAACTAGGAGTGCAAGTGTGCAACTGCACAACCCCAGTGCTTCTATTGTGTGATAGAAGGTGGTGATGGTGACAGGAGATTCCCCAGAACCTGGTAGGAGAGCTAGCCTAGTGTACAGAATGGAAAATATAACATCCTGTCTCCATCAAGGTGGAAACAGAAGACTGCCACTGGGACAGTGGATGCCAGCAAACTTGATGAGTGAGTGGGTTCAGAGACCCTGGCACCAAGCACCCATTGGAGGATGGTAGGAGTTTCCCAGCTCCCTACCAGATTCTTAGTCTGAAACATGTGACCATATTCCCCCCAGAGGAACATCACTAATGGCCACGTAGCATGGAACAGAGTTCTGCTTGCTAATGAGGTACCTAGATGGTCCCTGAGAGTTTAGGCAATGAGCTTCCCCCACCAGACACTCCTTCTTATGAAAAGTATTAAATCTCTGGTCCACCCCGAGGAAGGAATATGCACCCATTTTTCATGAGGAACAATGAATAAGCAGTATGGACAAGCCAGGACTGTTTCTCTCATCAAGAACCACTGTGGGAAGCATGGAGAAAGCCTTCATCTTCACAGAGGTGAGTCTCCCACAGATAGCTCCTCCACATTCCCAGACATTCACCCCCATAGCTAAGCCAGAGTTGCCCCTCCCCATGGACCTTGGCTCATCCTCTAGAGGCCCCCTCTGTTATGACTCCTCCTTGCAATTTTGAGCAACATCTGGATGTTCGGGAGTTTGGGAAGCCCTGAGTCTTCAGTCTCAGCCTGTGCTGTTTCTCACCAAGGCTAAGGTCCCCCCACCTTAGGCTGCATTCTACCACCCATAAGATCATCAAATCAGTGAAGGAATAGGGTAAATGATATTTAGAGTATATATATGTGTGTGTGTGTGTGTGTGTATATATATATATATATATATATATATATATATTCACAAAAATGCATATATCCCGAGTTGTCCCAACTCATTCTAACCTAATGCCTATATATATATGTGTGTGTGTGTGTACATATATATGTGTGTATATATGTATATATATATATGTATAGCTTTAGATAAATAAAGAGATCTACTCATAAAAAATGAATAGTAATGAAAAAGAAAATTATGTATCATCTATGTTCAACGTTCTTCAAAGAAGGAAAGGAAGATGAACACGATAAAGAAAACTTTCTAGCAGTGTAGCATGAACATAATCTAAAATATAAAAATAGTATGAAGGAGGATTTAACAGTGGGAATTTATATCAACAATAGAGTGATAATGATATTTAAACCTAAACAAAATATGTTGGCTAATAAGAAAATTCTATGAGGACTTTTATAGTACAAAACTAAGTTGATGGAAATATATTTTATGATTGAGACTATTGAAATTAAATATGTTGCAATTGAAGTCAAAGTTCAATAGAATGACTGAAATCTAAAAATCAAGAAAATACCTCTGATAATTTTGGAGGAAATAGACTAAAATAAGAACATATACATTTAAATTGTTGACCCAATAATTTATTTTTTAACTAAAAAGATGATAGGTTATAGTAATTAACATAATATCTGCTCCCTACACACATTAATTTCAATAAGTAAATGACTGTCCATGAGCTTAAGGAGGCTCACATGGGCAATTAATTTTTAACAGTTATATGATAAAGGGAGAGAGAGAGAGAGAGAGAGAGAGAGAGAGAGAGAGAGAGAGAGAGAGAATCAAATAATTTCTGAGAGAATGGCATAGAAGTTCTAGATAGATTTAAAAATGGTTAGAAAAAACAATAAGACACTTAGCCATTGGAGTTTTCTTCAAGAAATTGTCCTGTGCCAATGGGTTCAAAACTATTTCCCACTTTCTGTTCTGTTTGATTTAGTGTATATAGTTTTATTTTGAGGTCCTTGATCTACTTGGACTTATGCTTTGTGCAGGTTGATAAATACTGATCAATTTGCATTTTCTACATGCAAATACATTGTGTGTAGCTTTCATTACCCTGCCTTGTATTCCTGGCAAGTCGCATGCTCACACTGGCCTAGGAGTTATCTCAGATCCAAAGACTGAAGAAACACGCACACACACACACACACACACACACACACACACACACACCTCAGTTATTCTCACAATGCTTTGGCTAGCAATGACTGTATATACCTAATTCTTCCCCAGCTACCCCAGACCCAGAGGGTAAGTGGCCAAAGGACACTTTTCCTAGTTCTTATATCTCTAATGGCTCCTTCTTCTTTCAAGGACAGTATTAAAAAACTTCTGCATCTCCCACCTTTTCCGACCAGCCATTGGCTGACATTTTGTTGATGGATCAAGAACCAATTGGGAAACAGCACCTTCAGCCCCAGTACTCGAAGGTTCCCAATTAAATAAAAGTATCAGAACTAAGCCCTACACAGACATCCAGTTAGACCAGCATCATTTGTTGAAGACACTTTCTTTTTTCCATTGTACAGTTTTGGTTTCTTTGTCAAAAAGCAAGTATCCTTAGGAATGAGAGTGCATTTCTGAGTCTTCAATTTGATTCCATTGATCAGATAGTTTGTTCTATACCAATACTATGAAGTATTTTTTTTTTTTTATCACTCTTGCTTTGTAGGACAGCTTGAGATTGGAGATGGTGATCCCTCCAGAAGTTCCTTTTTCAGGATTGTTTTGGCTTATCCCAGGTTTTTTCATTTTTCCATATGAAGTTAAGAATTGCTCTTTCAAGGTCTATAAAAAATGTGTTGAAATTTTTATGGGAAGTGCATTGCATCTGTAGATTGCTTTTGGTAAGATGCAATTTTTACTATATTAATCCTACCAATCCATTAGCATGGGAGGTATTTCTATCTTTTGAGGTCTTCCTCAATTTCTTTTTTAGGGACTTGAAGTTCTTGTCATACAAATCTTTCACTTGTTTAGTTAAAGTTACCCCAATATATTTTATATTATTTGTGGCTATTATGAAGTGTTGCTTCCCTAATTTCTTTCTCAGCCTGTTTATCATTTGTGTAATGGATGACTACTGATTTCTTTGAGCTAATTTTGTATCCAGTCACTTTGCTGAAATTGTTTATCAGCTCTAGGACCTGTATGGAAGAGTTAAGGGAAAGATTGAAGGCCCTGAAAGCAATAGCACCCCACAGGAAGACCTACACTGCCACCTCACCTGGATCACTGGGAGCTCCCAGAGACTAAGCTATCAACCAAAAGGCTGGTCAGAGGCCACAGGCACTTATGCAGCCGAAGGCTGCCTTGTCTGGCCTCAGTGGAGAGGATGCCCTTAATCTACAGAGACATGATACACTGGAATGAGTGGATTCTCTGTGGTATGTGGCATCCTCTCAGAAGGAAAAGAAAGGAGGGATTAGAAGGGAAACTCTGGGAGAGTGCACTTAGAGGTTCAGCAGCATTTGGGATGTAAATATACAAATTTAAAAAAGAAGAAGAAAAAAGTAATAATATGTAACCAGTGTCATTAAAGTCTCTATGGGCCTGCTCTGTCAATGACACTAACATCTTTGGCCAATGAAACAGCCAGCAATTATTGCTTACCAGTAGATAAAGAAGCAGTATTCACCCATTTGCCCCTCCAATAGGAAAAACTAACTAACTAACTAACTAACTAACTAACTAACTAACTAAACCATTTTTATGTTGTTATGTGTTTTAAAAGATTTTGTTGTTAATAAAGTCATATTATAATATATTGAGACTTGGGAAGGGGTAATGCTTCTTTCACAAGAGTGAACTTTTAGTCTCATGATACTAGATTCATTATTGTGATAGTAGGTTGATATAAACAACTTGACAACTTCACCACATCTTTGAAGTCACACACTTTGTTATGCTGGGATCCACTGAAAAGCATTACCAGACACCAGTGCAGTGTTGTTTGTTCATTTACAAAAAATCATAAACCAAATGAGCATCTGTTCATTATGACATACCCGACTTTAGATAAATCCTAGGGGTAAATACTGGTTTTAACTTCTAACATCTTCAAATTAGGTGAAGTAATGTCAAAAGAGGTACATATCACTTATATTTTGAGTTTAATATTATTTATTTATATTTTAATGAATGAATTTTGAATTTTGAAAATATGGCAGGCTTATTTGAGAAACATGGTTAATTCTGGGAATTATGGCAAGCTCACATAGTTAATCATCTGCCTTGTGTGAATACTGTGCATGCCACTGGGTCAGATTTGCTCATGTTCTCTTATTGCCGCCAAGTCTGTCATTATATGTCAACCAGAAAACTGCTGACATATTGCCAATTATGTTGAGGCTTCCTGTCACCCTGTCCTAGATTTTATTGCTCTAGGATGAATGCTGTGCAAGCACAAATCAATATGTTAGGGACAGTGAAAAAAAAGTTAAGAAAATTCTTTGCTTATAATTGGAGCAGTGAGTTCATTTACAGTTTGAGCATTCTTGTATTCCTGAGATTTTTTTGTAAGTAAAATATTAAACAAGGAACTAGCAATATTTTCAATGGGGCCATACATCTCAAACAACTATTTAGAAAAAATGTTTAAAAACATTATTATTGTACTCCTAATCAGGTGTTATCTTTTTAAAAATTATTATAATTTGAGAAAATCATACAAAAGAAAAAAGTGTTAGTAAGAAAAGTGAATGCATGCCACGTGGTTGTGGCACATGATTTTAATCCCAGCACTCCACAGGCAGAGGTAGGTTCTGAGTTTGAGACTGGCCAGGGATACACAGAGAAACTTTGATTTGTAAAAATGAACAAACAAGAAAACCAAAGAAGCAACAAAAGCAAGACAAATCTTTGTAATAATTCAAGTATCTGAGAGCACATTACATGACATGCCTTTTGCACTTTGGAATGTTGTAGCTGTGATTACCTGGACAAATAGATGCTACATTAAATTTGTCAACCCTCTGCTATAGATAGGGGCAGTCTAACAAGGCCCCACACCTTGGAGATTTATATGCAGTTAATGGTTAATGGGGGAGGAAGACATATTCTTCACTAATGTAATCACTGGCCTGGTGCCTGTACAAATCTTTATAAACCCTCTTATAAGCAATCTAAATAAGAGTCACTGCATCACAAATCAGAATACAAGCCATGAAAGTAGAAGAGGAACTAATATGGAAGAGGAGTGAGTGGGGGAGAGGGAAAGAAAGTAATGGAGGTGAATATGCCAGAAATAAATGTGAAACAGGTTTGACAAAAGTAACTGCAGTTTGCTCATTGCTGAAATTTGCAATTTGACACTGGAATATATTTTTATTCAATGTAATTATGTTATCTTTGTATGCATTTTTTTACTTTTTGCTAATAACTTATTGATTCATATTCGTAGAGCATTGGGGTAATAGTTTATAGATATTGAAATCTGAGACTAAAAGCAAATTTTAACATTTTCCTTTAGAAATATATTAGTACTAAAGTATCAGAATATTTTTAGAATTCAAAATAGATTCTTATTTCATATAATACATCCCAAGTACAGTTTCTCCTCCCTCCAACCCTCTTTTTCCAAGACTCACTCCTTCCTCCCTTCCCCCTTTCCCTCCAGAAAAGATCAGGCCTCCAAAAAATGCCAGCCAAACAGGTCAAAAGAAGACACAATAAAACAATGCCCAAACTTGGTATCAAGACTGGAAAAGGCAACCTGATAGGAGGAAAAATGTCCCAAGAACAAGCAAAAGAGTCAGAGACAGCCCCAGGCCCACTGTCAAAAGACCCAATAAACACCAAGATAATGCACATAAGTGCAGAGGACCCCATGAAGACTATTAGAGGCCCCATGCCTGCCTGGGAGCCCATATGTGCCTTGCTTAGTCAATCAAGCAAGTTCTCTTTGTGTTCTCCATTCTCTCTGACTCTTACTCTCTTTCCTGTTCCCCTTCTCTGAGATTCCCAAGTGCTAAGAGAAGGCACCCGACTCAACTCTGATTCAACTCTGTCTTTACATAAAGTCTGGCTGTGGATTTCTGCACCTTCTCCCATCTGCTGCCCAAGAAAGTCGTTCTGCCGATAGCAAAACCAGGGACCAATCTATGAATAGAACATAATATCATTAGAAATAATTTCATTTATTTTTTTTCCAGTCAAGTTTAGTTCTACCCTAGGTCTCTGCGGTTTTCTCTTCATCTATGAAACAATAGTCATTTCTCAATAGGACTTTGAAGTACAAGGAAAAGTGGATTCAATATAACAAATGGCAGTGACCATTTCAGATGTTGGGCCAGGAAGAAGCTCCAAAGGACTTTCCAAAGTAAACAAACCAGAAGAAAGAGTTTGGTCTTTGCTGGGTGGTTTGCTGACAATTTGATCCACTGCTGCTTTCTGAATCCTACAGAAGCCACTGCATGTGAAGCCATTGGATTTGCTCAGAAAATTAGTGTGATTCTATGAACACTGCAGCATATGCAAGTGCTATTACCAGGGGAAAGGGTTTCATTCTCCATGACCATTCCTGACACATTATATACCAGTACTTAAAAAATAAAAGAATTGTGGCATGAAGTTTTGCCACATCCACTTTATTTATCTGACATCTTGCTGACTGGTACCACTTCTTAATCATCTCAGGGATTTTTTTTTTTCATAAAATGATCCTACAAAAAGCAGGATGCAAAAGTACTTGCCAAGAACTCCTTGTGTCTCAGAACATGGAGTTTTAAAATACAAGGTTAAACAAATTAATTTCTCGTTGAAAAAGTTTATTGTTTATAAGAATATATTTATTAATAAAGATATATATATATGTTTAAGTATGAATTAAAATTAACCCTGAACTAAAATTCTCATTACAATAATCTAACAGATGTATGAAGGCACATTACTATGTAAAATTAATACTTGTTAATGTTAGAGTGACATTAATTTAGTAGTAACAGGAATTAGCAATGAATGAAGCAGTACAAAGATGATCATTTGTTCACATTTGAACACAAGAGTTTCAAGTTTGTGACATTCTTTGAGTAATTAGATATGTATGTTTAGATTGAACAAAGCTAATTTATATAATTATGAATATAACAATTAAAATATAAATAATGTATAACTCATAAATTATATATGGAAATGTTCCAATATTTAAATAGTAAGTAAGACCTTAAATAGAGCTTCACTTCTAAAGTGAAAAAAGAGAATGAGCTATGAATATGACTTGGTGCTAGAGTTATTGTCTAGTATTCCTGAGACTCCTTGATCCCCAGCTCTGTAATATATAACAACCAGCTACAGTAAAAATAGAAAAACAGAAGATACTGAACAGGAGGAAAGAGATACAAAGGTAAGGTGTTAATAAATGGAATAGAAAGTTACTTCAAAGACTAAAACTAGAATTTATCACAGAGACAAAAACAATTGAGTTAGAATGGAGGTAAAGAATAGGAGGCATAGTTGCAAAAGTATGTAAGGATTAATGGTTACCTTGTCATCAGTGACCTGGTGATTTCAGTATTGAAAGAGGATATCTATCTGAGATGCTATTCAAGAAAATAAATGCTTCCAGATAACTATATTTTGATACTTGAATCATTAAATAAGAAAATGAAAGTAATTTAAAAATAATCAGACAATACGGGTTTTGTGGAACTTAAATCATTTTGCAAAGGTTGCATATTTATAAGGAGATTAGTTAGTAGTTGAAAACATTGTTTTTAATATGATTAATAGATCTGTACACAACTGTGGTTTTTGTAGCATTAGAAATATTATATTTTAAGCTTCCTAGAATTGTTAGCTGAACTGAAGTTAACAGCTTAAATTCTCTGACTTTCTTTTAAATGCTTAGTGAACTGTCACTAGAAAGTACTTTTTCACGGTTCCCAGCACTGTGAAAGTGTTTTATATGGATATAGTATACTAACATAGACTTGAACATACAGTATATTCAAATTGCTTTCTATATGAAAGAGGATGAATTATAGCAAACATTTGTTAACATATTCTTGCAGACAAGAGCCTAACATACGTGCCTACTGAGAGGCTTCATCCAGTAGAGGATGGAAACAGATGCAGACACCTACAGGCAAACATCAAGCAGAACTAGGAAAGTCCTTTGGAAGAATTAGGTATAGGATTGAGCTAGTGGGAGGGGTAAAGACTCCACAAGAAACCCTAGAATGTCAACTAAAGTGGGCCCATGGGGGTCTCACAGAGACTTAACCACCAACCAAAGAGCATGCAGGAGTTGGACATGGACCCCCTACATATTTGTAGCAGATGTGCAGCTTGGTCTTCATGTGGGTCCTCTAACAAATGGAGTAGGGGATGGCTCTGACTGTTGTCTGACATTGAATCCCCTTCCTCTAGCTGGACTATCTAGTTGAGCCTCTGTAGGAGAGGATGCTGAGCTTAGTCCTGTTGTAATTGATGTTTCAGGGTGAGGTGGTGTTTTTAGTCAGGGTTCTCTAGAGTCACAGAACTTATGGTAGTGTCTGTGTAGTAAATGAATTTATTGATGACTTATAGTCTGTAGTCCAACTCCCAATAACGGTCAGCAGCAACTGTGAATGGAAGTCCAAGGATCAAACAGTTTTCCAGTCCCACAAGGCAAGCAGGCGAAGCAGAGCAAGAGAGGGCCTTCTCCCAATGTCCTTATATAGGTCTCCAGTAAAAGGCATGGCCTGGATTAAAGATGTGGTGGCCCACACTTTTAATCCCAGATGACCTTGAATTTGTAGATCTTCCTATCTTAATCTTCTGGGATTCATAGCCACTATGCCTAAAGATCTCCATGCCAAGATTCAAGTAGGAAACTTGTATCTCTCAGCCTCCAGATTAGGGCTACAGGTGGATTGTAGTTCATTTCAGATATAGTCAAGTTGACAACCAGGAATAGCCACTACAGGTGGTATCCAAGTGGTGTGGTTCTTCTTCTCTTAGGAGAAGGGGAGGGGATAGTGGTATGTGGATATTATTGTTGGTGTTTTCATATAATAATATGTCAGAATTCATTCCCCATATAAAAGTACACAATTGTTTTTAAATATGAGGTCGACCTTTAAAACAGAGACAGAAGGGGATACTTACCTCACATAAAGATACTCATAAAATATCTTTTAAATTTATGCATTCTATAAATATTACATCATTGTTGGCCAACTAAATTTCAAAATACAGGACAAAAGAAATGATGAATTTTTGAATAGTCATTAATTTAGTCTTGTTTCTAAGTGTTTTGTACACAAGAAATATGGAAATCTGTAAATGGAAGGGCTAGACTTTGTATTTTTATTATAGCCTTACTTCACAGTTCATTTGCTTTTTGTTAGTTTTCTGATACAACACTTTGAACAAAAGCACCTTGGAAGGAAAGGGTCTATTTTGATTACAATTAAAAATCAATCATTGTAGAAAGTTAAGGAATGAACTAAAACAAGAAACTGAAGCAGAACCAAGGAGGAACACCATTTGCTGGTTTCATCTGACAGCTTCTTATGTAGCCCAAGCCTATCTGCCTTGTGATGGTGACACCCACACTGAGCTGAGCTATCCCATAGCAATCATGAATCAAGGAAATATCTCACAGACATAGATAGCCATAGCCAATCTGAAGGTGGAATTTCTTCAGCTGAGGTTCTCTGCTTAGGTGTCTCTAGGTTGTGCCAAGGTGGCAATAAAATGAATTTATCATGTCTTTAAAATAATTTCTTATTTAAAGAATATAGCATAGAGTTATAAAATTCTATATTAATAAGTTTTGAATTAAGGTCTGCTATAGTTATAAAATTGATAATCTCAAACCTTCACATGATCATTATCAGTTTGATTGTTAATTAGTGAGTACTTACTATGTTTATTATAAATCCATTAAACATGCAAATTTTATTATTTTTATTTTTCCTATAATAAACAGTATAAAATACATGTATATTAGAATAAAATATAAATTTATATTACAGCCATCAATATCTTGAGTGGATTATCTCAAAAATTCATTTCAACATTTTCTATCAGATTTTGCCCTTGAGTCTCATTAGGTTTTGTTCATTTTCTTAAATATGCTTTCTTAAAATTTTCATTTCAAATCCTTTATTATTCTTCTATTTTTAAAGGATATTCTTCATGACTACCACAGACTCCTGTTTACACTAGTAAATGATTCCTTATATAATTAGCTTTAAAATGGATGGAACCATTAGGACCTGAATACTCCATTTTATTTTGATTCTTAATGTATCATTTTTGTGTGTGGGAAAAATTATGTTGAAAAATTGGATGGATACATTGAAGTCTATGGTAGGCAATTAAGATACAAAATTACAACAAACTTTCTGGCATTTGACTTAGTTGATAATCCTACATATATTTTAAGTATGTAGTTAAAATAAAGATAAAACTTACTTAATAGGAGAAAATGATGCAACTTTATTTACTTTTATCATACCATTGTATCTAATAAATTTAATATTTAAGCAATAATTGTTAATTAACTCATTGAAATTTAAAATTAACCTTCCCTAAATAAGTACTGAAAATGATCAGGAAGAACGAAAATACAATTTTTAAAAAAATTTATTTATGTATTCACTTTACAACTTAATATCAGCCATTTCTCTCCTCCTGGTGCCTCCTCACAGAAGTCCTCACTCCCTCCCCTTCTGTTTTGAGAAGGGAAGTCTCCTTCTAGGTGTTCCATCCACTAATCCCACTTCCCTTCACATCAAGTCACTACAGGACTAGGCACATCCTCTCCCACTAAGGCAGACAAGGCTGTCCATTTAGAGGTACAGGATCCACAGGAAGGCACAGGGGCAAGAGGGAACAGCGTAGTTGTTGGGGGGGGGGGGCTGCATGAAGACTAAGCTGCTCATCTGTAACAGATGCATAGGGGCCCTAGATCCAGTCTTTTCTTGCACATTGGTTGCCGATTCAGTCTGAGAGCTTCTACACATCCAGATTAGTTGACTCTGTTGGTCCTTCTGTGGAGTCACTGTCCTCTCCAGTCCCTCAATCCTTCTCTCAACTCTTCCTCAAGATTCCCCAAGCTCCATTATATTGACATTGCAAATGTCTCTAGAATTACTTGTTCTTTCCTTCCTCCTTTTCCTCATATTTACTTCCTCTATTTCCTTCCTCCCTTGTCTCTTTTTCTATTTGATCTATGTTGAGGATCAGGTCTCAGTCCTTATCAAAGTTATGTAAGTGCTTGGCCACAGAAGCATGCCTCCAACCCTAGAATTACTCATTTAATTTAATTTGAACCAGATAGAATTATTGAATAATAATATGTAATAACTCCTGGTGTCTTAATAGTCATCATTGCATATTCTTGGGTTGTTTCTGCCTCTTGTTATCTCTGCCCTTCTGTTACCACATATACTTTTTGCCCCAGTAAGTAGGTCTAGAATATCCAAATGACGCAGCTGATGGCTTGTGACCATATTTTAGAATAGAAACCTAAGATCTTCACTAATTTTGAAATTTCCATTATTTGTGTTCTCATTATTTCTTCCACCCCAAATAAGAAACTATTTTCTTGAACTTAAAATTCTTAAATTTCTGAATATTTATATTTGAATTTTATTTTGATATCAATACAGTTAGATAATAAGTCAATAATACAAACTGAACTGGTAAAAACCAAGCCTAATTCTTTTCTTCTTGGTACATTCTGATTGTCCTGTTGGTTTATAAATATTTTACCTTATGGTACTACTGTCGAATAGTTTTTTGTCATCAAGAGAAAAAGCATATCTTCAATGTATAAATTTCTAGGGGAAAATGTTCTTTATTCTTCCAACCTACATAATGATTTTTTTCTTTTATCTCTTTCACTTCTCCTTAATCTAGCCTAGGGGAAAACATAATTCTTTTTAATTTTCTTTCATAAAGTAACATGGAATACAAGAAAGAAATTCATATCTAGCCATCTTCAGGGGATAAAAGTCCTAATAGATTATTTTACAATTATGATTAAGGATGAAATATAAGACAACCAATGCATGAAAACAGTAATTTTCCACAAAAGACTCATATAAAGAATTATTTTTTTCCCTCAAGTTTAATGGTAGCTGTATTTTTTT
>NW_022196898.1:61154189-61157619 GCF_008632895.1 Mastomys coucha | reverse complement strand
GGCTTCTGGTTTAGCCCTGGCTGTTCTGGAACTCACTCTGTAGACCAGGCTGGCCTGGAACTCAGAAATCCACCTGTCTCTGCCTCCCAAGTGTTGGGATAAGAGATATGTGCCACCACTGCCTGGCTTTTTTTTTTCTTACTTCCTATGTAATAAAATGTCTTTAACTTGTTTGAAACCTATTAAGATTATGAAAGAATTAAAATGTTTAATTAAATGAATCTTTATAACTATGAAACATACACTGGTCTGTGAGAATAAAATACTCTGTTTTCAAGAAGCTTAAACTTTGAAAAACAAATTTGGAGAAATCATTTATTATTCCTTTACTTTTATGATCAGTTTGTGACATGATTAGTGCCACATGAGATAGTACCAAAATAAACTACCCCAGAATACTGACAACTGGGAAGAAGAAAAAATAATTGGCCATAATTTTAATATTGTTTACCCTCTATTTTTAGCACAATAATTTCAAAGAAAGAAATGTAACAGGAATGGATTCCTGGGGAGAAGAACTTTAATTTCTCTTGGTACTATCAGGAATTTGTTAAACTGGATTCAGAAAAAGAGATTTGCTATTAGTTTTCATTAATATGAATAGAAACTTTTAAAACAAGTGTGACTAACACTTCAGAGAAATAGGGAAGTTAGGATTTGTTTTGGCTTTCTAGTTCAAATACTTCAGATTATAATATTCTGTGTTTACAATTTCTGACCTGTGATGTAGGACAGTAGTGTACCAATGATGATGTGTTAGAGCAGAGGTGGTCATACCATGGCAGCCTGGAGATGTAAGGGACAAGGCACATCATTCTAGAGCATAATCTCTATGATCTACTTCCTCTAACTAGGCAATTATCTTCCTCATCGGCAACTGTCAACAATGCCTTCTTATCATGGATTCATCAAGGAGTTAATCGAATAAATGAAGTAATTAAATCAAGAATGTGCCCAGGACCAGCCTTGGCTTGGAGAGGTGTTCTGAGGAATGGGAGTCTTGAGGTGGTGGAACAAATGACAGAAAGTCAAATCTTGGGTCCAAGCTAATGACCTATGTCCGCCTTGAGACAGCTTTCCAGACACCTCTCTCTAGGTTCTGCTTGAGACAGCTTTCTCTTACTATTCTTTTTTTTTTTTTTTGTAAATTAGATATTTTCTTTAATTACATGTCATACAATATCTCCTTTCCCAGTTTCCCCACCAAAATACCCCCAAAAAACAAAAAACAACAAGAACAAACCCCTGTTCTCTCCCCCCTCTGCTCACCACCCTACCCTCTCTTGCTTATTGACCCTGGCATTCCCCTACACTAGGGCATAGAACCTTAACAGGGCCAAGGGCCTCTCCTCCCATTGATGATGACTTGGCCATCCTCTATTATACATATTCTGCTGGAGCAATTAGTCCCACCATGTGTACTCTTTGGTTGGTGGCTTAGTCCCTGTGAGCTCTAGACAAGGCTGTCCACTCTCTCCCTACCTATTCAATATTGTACTTGAAGTCCTAGCCAGAGCAATTAGATAACCAAAGGAGATCAAAGGGATAACAAATTGTAAAGGAAGATGTCAAATTATCACTATTTGCTGATGATATGATAGTATACTTAAGTGACACCAAAAATTCCACAAGAGAGCTCCTAAACCTGATAAACAACTTCAGCAAGGTAGCTGGATATAAAATTAACTCAAGCAAATCAGTGGCCTTCCTTTATACAAAGGATAAACAGTCAAAGAAAGAAATTAGGGATACAATACCCTTCACAATAGTCACAAATAATATAAAATACCTTAGTGTGACTCTAACTAAGCAAGTAAAAGATCTGTATGACAAGAACTTCAAGTCTCTGAAGAAGGAAATTAAGGAAGATCTCAGAAGATGGAAAGATCTCCCATGTTCTTGGATTGGCAGGATTAATATAGTAAAAATGGCCATCTTACTGAAGGCAATCTACAGATTCAATGCAATCCCCATCAAAATTCCAACTCAATTTTTCACAGACTTAGAAAGAGCAATTTGCAAACTCATCTGGAATAACAAAAACCTAGGAGAGGGAAAACTATTCTCAACAATAAAGGAACCTCTGGTGGAATCACAATCCCAGACCTTAAGCTGTACTACAGAGCAATTGTGATAAAAACTGCATGGTATTGGTACAGTGACAGGCAGTGATCAATGGAACCAAATTGAAGACCCAGAAATGAATCCACACACTTATGGTCACTTGATCTTTGACAAAGGAGCTGAAACTATCCAGTGGAAAAAAGACAGCATTTTCAACAAATGGTGCTGGCTCAACTGGTGGTTTGCACATACAAGAATGCAAATCTCTTGCTATTCTTAAAACTCTGGGAATAGCTCAACTTTTTCAAGTCAAAACAGCAGTCTTTTATTTACATATCAATTCAGTCATTATTCCTGATTTCCTTTTGATTATCCCATGAAGTAGCATCCCAAGACCCAGCCTCTAGACTCTTAGAGAGAAACAGCAAACATAAGCCCAGACAATGTGATAGGTAGGTGGGACCCCACACTGAAATTACCATTCCTAACATGCCTGAGCCTGCACCTAAAATCCCTCTGTACCAGGCTGATCTTGAACTCAGTAGTATGCTTCCTTTTGTAATCTTAAACAAACAAACCCCACATAGGTGGATGGGATTTTGCCCCATTCTTAACTACTTGCTAGATTTCTTTATTTTCTTCCTTAGTATCCATCTGACAAGATGGCTCATAATGCAGCTGACTCTGTTCCTTTAGGTTTGTGACTCCTTATACAATTCATATTGGATTCTTATATTTTGCATCATAGAGAAATCGTGTATTTTTGAATTCATGTTTTCAGTGTTCTTTCCCTCAGTCTTAAGGGCCGTCCCGAAGGTCACAGCATTCTTTTTGCTGAGACTTTCGACATACCCTTGCATCACAGAGTCATGCTGTCTCTGATTATTATGGAGTCATTAACATTGGCAGAGTGGACATTTCACAAAGAAGGAACATGAAAATATGTACATTTATACAAACATGTTTTATGCTCACAGCAGACATCAACTGGTGGACGTGAACACCCTGCTGGCTCCATACCAGGGGCAGGAACAGTGTTACATGATCCCTACCATGACTAAGCTGGACTTGGCAAGGATGCAATCATTTACCCAATGGTTTTCACATAGTAGCTATGCCCCAGATATATGAATTTGTGATTGACATGTCACATACAAACCATAACAGTAATCAATGTTAATTATTGGTCTGGACTTAGTTTGATGAACTAAGCCTTAATTTATAATTCATATTATATAGTGATATAATTATTTAATATGGTTTATACTCCTCTAAATGTAAGAGTAACATGCTGGGAAATTTCTTTTTTAAAGATACTACTTAAAATTTATATATATATGTATATATAAATTTATATATGTGTGTG
>NW_022196898.1:61100914-61154179 GCF_008632895.1 Mastomys coucha | reverse complement strand
TATATATATATATATGTACTTTTTTTTCTTGATTGTAAATAGATTTTATTTTCATGGTCAACTCAAAATGAAGAACTCAGTGGCATCCTTGATGGTTCTTTGTCTAATGTTAACTAAGAGGAAGTGTTCCTTGCTTACAGGTCCTTTGCATTTATACTATGGCTTCATATTTAGAGTTTTTATGGGATTTCTGAGTATTTGAATGTGTTCGTATCTGCTTCTATATACATTTCTTGTTCTTTTTCTTTGTCTCTTTATATGTAATTTTTTTCTTTAATATCTCACATTAGTCATGCCATAAATTGATCAGCAAAAGTAAAAAAATAAAAAAAATCTATTTCTTCAAAAATTTTTCTTAAATTTTGAAGCTTCTTGAAAGCATAGTACTTTAATTTCACTGACCAATGTATGTTGTACAGTTAAGAAGATTCATTGAATTAAACATTTTAATTTTTCATCAATGTTCTTAATCTCTCAGTATGTTTCAAACATCTTCTATAGTTTTCTCACCCCCTCTTTCTCATTTCTTCTTCCATCTAGATCCATACCTTTTCTCTTTAGAAAATAAACAGGAATGTAATGAATACTAATAAAAGATATACAATAAGTTAAATAAAACCAATAAACAAATAAGAATATGGCAAACATTAAACTGAGAGAGAGAGAGAGAGAGAGAGAGAGAGAGAGAGAGAACAGCAAATGTATATTGGATGCAGGAAAAAATACATTTGCACCCTCACAACCTCAGAGGTCCCATAAACACCCAAAATGTGAAACTATAATATGCGAAGGTGAAAGACCCCTGTGAGGGGAGACCCTCTCTCAAGTCACAGGAGAACACAGCCGCTCAAAGACTCATAGGAGACCGATCTTGATGCAAACAGCATGAGGTTTATTGGGGGAAGCCAGTGCACTGGGGCTGAGCTCGTAACCCACACAGGGGCAGAAGAGTTCGACCCCAAGCTCAAGAACTGTAGGGTATTTAAAGGAGTAAACCACAAACCAGGGGGAGTGACTGGGTAACCAAGGAAACATAACAAAAACAGTGGAAAATTTCAGAGGGAGCCAACCATGACTTAGTCAGGGTCATGAGGAAGGCATCCTGCATACTCATTATTCTCAAAATGTGGTTTTATCATCATCATTGTCATTCACTTTGTGGTTGACCCTTCCCTGGAACCACCTAGATGATTTACATCCTGCCTTTGTGGTCAACCGGTTCCTAGAACTAGCCGGTCTAGGTCTACATTTTTGGCTCGGTTCAGGGAAAAATTTCCATGCCCTTTAAGTAAAGGCTTATATACTATATATTTAAAATTTTTCTTCTACCCTTCAAAGGAACTGTATGTAAGGAACAAACAAAACAAAACAAAATGAAACATTCTCCTTGACTTAACATTTTTAAAAATTTTATATATATTTATTTATTTTATTAGATATTTTCTTTATTTATATGTCATATGATATCTCCTTTCCCAGTTTCCCCTCCAGAAAAAAAAAAGGAAAAAAATAAAATAAAATAAAAAAACAAAAACAAAAACAAAAGCAAATGAACCCTGTTCCCTCCCCTCTCCCCCTGTTCACTTATCCACCCTCTCCTGTTTCCTGGCCCTGACATTTCCCTACACTGGGGCATAGAACCTTCATAGGGTCAAGAGCGTCTCCTCCCCTTGATGACCAACTAGGCCATCCTCTGCTATACACATGCTGCTGGAGCCATGAGTCCCACCATGTGTACTCTTTGGTTGGTGGTTTAGTCCCTGGGAGCTCTGAGGGTACTAGTTAGTTCATATTGTTGTTCGTCCTAAGGGGTTGTAAAGCCTTCAGCTCCTTGGGTGCTTTCTCTATAAGATATAGAACCACAAGGATGCCACCGAGTTAATTTTGAATTGGCCACTGTTGGGCATGGGGGCCTAGGCTTATGAGTGGATTGTTTTCCAGTGACATTTCTTTGGAGAAAACTAATTTTTCACTCACAAGTAGCTATCAATTGGAGAAAGCTTCTGGGTCAGGGGTAGGGGTATATATGTCCATATTTGACACCCTATCCGGTATAGATTTGTGTTGGCTCTGTGTGCATGCTGCCACAATCTCTGTGAACTACCTGAGTGTTTCAGCTCTATCATGGTAATAGGGACTTGATTCCTTGGTATCCTCTATTCTTTCTGTCTCTTAAATTCTTTCAGCCTCCTGTTGGACAGGATTTCCTGAGCACCGAGGGGAGGACTTTGATGGATATGTCTCTTTTAGAGCGGAGTGTTCTAAGGTCTCTGTGGATAAGTTTCAGTGTAACAAAAGGGAAACAATTCCTGGTACTGGAAATAGCCAACTTCCCAGGGTAGTGAAATCATGGATCTTGGAGGAGAACCTATAACCACCATTCTATTAAGGCAGTACATTCCCTCACTGTATTCTTAATATTTTTACTTATGCCCACAGATAAGTGTATTCTCACCCCTCATCAAAGAAGCTTCTCTTTGTAGCAGAGATCATTATAGAAAACTACAACCAGTCAAAGTGGAGAGCTGTGGAGCCCAGTCCCAAGTGATACCTTCAAAACAAAACTTCTGAGAAAAAAAAATTTTAAAACATACAAAACTTTAAAATGTTTTTAAAGTAGCCATTAATTTTAACTACATAACTACAGCCCCTATTGTTTCTATTCTTTTCATTTTTTTAGTAGTAAGTAGTTTCTGCAAAGAAAGAATCTTTAGTTTCCAAAATAATAGATTAAAAGTGTAAAGCAAACACCATATATCTTAGGTCATAGAAAGATTTGTATTCCTCTCCCAGTTTTTGCTAAATCTTCATCATAGTCTTATTAACAAATTCTGGGAAAATAAAAAAATGTTTTTCTTCTCTGTGATGATTTGTTCATCATTTGAGAATTGCTTAAAGTGTCCATCTGCCACTCAGCTTATTTGCTGTGTATATCTCTAACTTGCTTTTGTTTGTCTATTTGATTAAAAGATTATCAAATAGTAGTTGGCAAAACTCAGAATCAGGTATTCAAAAACTTATATAAAGGTTTAGACAATGTATTAAATTGAGTAACTTCTTCAAAACACTAATGAACATTGCTTCAATTTGGAAGTAAAATTCATATTATCTTAAATTAATAATTATAAAATTTAAATGTCAATTATTATTTTCAAATAATTTCTAATACACATCAGCAAAAAAAAAAATTAAAATAATGCCAAAATTTTGCCACAAGGTGGCAATGTTGTCTCAGATATGAATTTCCTCTTTGGGGGATGATCTTCTAAAGTGATGTAATATTTTGTGAATATAGCATATTACCTTAAGGATTTAGAGTTTCGGGTAAACATTAAATGAAGACCATCCACAATTAGCATTACCTTCTGCTTGCAATGTCTGCAGTTTGTCTTCAAACCTCTCAAGGTGTATGAATTTCCCTGTCTCAAACAACAAACTTTGATTGAATATTAGATATTTTAATCCAATCTAAAGCCCTTAGGAGAAAAATAATCAGACAGATCTCTTTCAGTTCATAAAATTGCCACTTCTGATTGTCATTTTTTGGTGTGATTTGATACAGGGAAGAATTAATTCCAAAATGTTTTTATTAGGATATGAAAATCAACTTTTATCCATTAGCCATTAGTGACTGATCATGATTAGATTTATAAAATAGGAACAAATGAAAGATGGTAATTTTTTTTTTAGGAAAGAACTCAGGAACACAGATTTATTACCAAAGTATATCTTATATGTACAAAGTAGAAATAAAAGTGAGTAAATTAATATTGCATGCCCATATTCTTTGAAATAAATACTTACTAGGTTTACTCTATCTATATGCACAGCCCATTGTTTTGCAAGTATAATTTGAGCTTGAGAGCATTATTTTCTTTACATGACAACAAGACTCTTAAAATAAATTATCTGAGCTATAGAAGCCAAAGGTGAGGGGTGATGGTTATTAAATATGCTAAAAAGATTAATAAGGATAAAGTTTGCCAAAGGCAGGCAGTCACCTTCACAACTATAAAAAGGAAAGAAAAAAAATACACAAACATTCTTCTGGCTTGGACATAGCAACAGATAAAGAATGAACATAAAAGGGAAGAACATCACAGTAGCTTGAAGCTTATCAAATTGTA
The DNA here is from genome assembly GCF_008632895.1 of Mastomys coucha. NCBI lineage: Eukaryota > Metazoa > Chordata > Mammalia > Rodentia > Muridae > Mastomys > Mastomys coucha. The sequence goes on along the minus strand of NW_022196898.1, from coordinate 61,150,052 downwards.
TCTTCCTAAGGAATAATTACGTTAACTCCCAGAAGGACAAATGAAAAGGGTGCCAAAGTCATTTTAGTCTATATTTTGTAGTCAAAAAACATTCTTTCCATTAGTCACATGGAAATGAGTAAAAGAAAGAAAAGTCTAGAGTTGTTCATATGTAAATGCAAAAAAAAAAAAGAAAGAAAAATGAAAACTTATTCTCCAGTTAGAGACTACTTTTTACTATAAACTGCAATCAAAGGAGTTCTTCATAAATGATTCCCTTCCCAACACTTCATTAATGGTCCCCCACATACTTCATAAATGATTCCCACAACACACACATTATTTGACCCTGTGGTTTCTCACCTTCTCCCACTGGAAACCATGTGTCAATCTTTACAACTGCATGCTAGTTTTTGAGACTGCACACAAGATTTGTCTAAAGAAATAGTTTTCGAGTTAGTTCATATTGTTCGTCCTAAGGGGCTGAAAACCCTTCAGCTCCTTGGGTCCTTTCTCTAGCTCTTTCATTGGGGACCCTGTGCTCAGTCCAATGGATGGCTGTGAATCTCTACTTCTGTATTAGTCTGGTACTGTCAGAGCCTCTCAGGAGATAGCTATATCAGGCTCCTGTCAGCCAGCACTTGCTGGCATCCACAATAGTGTCTGGATTTGATGACTGAATATGGGAAGGATTCCCAGGTGGAGCACAGGGACTAAACCACCAACCAAAGAGTACATGTGGTGTGACTCATGGCTCCAGCAGTGTATATATAGCAGAGGATGGTATAGTTGGCATCAAAGGGCAGGAGAGGCCCTTGGCCTTGTGAAGGTTCTATGCCTCAGTGTAGGGGAATGCCAGGGCCAGGATGCAGGAGAGGGTGGGTTGATGAGCAGGGGAGGTGGGGTAGGGAACAGGTTTTTTTTTTCTTGTTTTTTGTTTTTATTTTATTTTATTTTTATTTTTTGGAGGGGAAACTGGGAAAAGAGATATCATATGACATGTAAATAAGGAAAATATGTAATTAAAAAAAGAAAAAAAGAAATTGTTTTCATTATATATATGAACTTTTACATATCAAGAATATATAGATATAATTATTTTTCTGTGTAATAATAGACAAATTACAGTAGATATAAAATTTAGACATTATTATCATATAATTCCTAAAATTTGGGATTATCTGCCAGAGTACAACATTTAGATGTTCAGGGTTATTTTTCTGTAACCATTCTATATGATACATAGTATATGAAAAGTATACACAAATTTGAAGAGTCAAAATATGTGGGCTGAGGCAAGTGTTTGCTATAATTCATTTTCTTTCATATAGACAACAACTTGAATATACCACAAGTCTATGTTAGTATACTATGTCTGTATAAAACACTTTAACAACAAGTATTATTAGGTGATCCACTTTCATTATTCATATAGGTTTTGGTTCTAGTTACTCGGTTTAACTCTCATAATAAAGCATTATATTACTATTATTTATATTAATATTCTTTTCATGTTCAAGGGCACAGGAGTCTTTCTTACAACTTTCAATACCCACACTCACATTTACCATCATTATTATGAATTTATCAAAATTCCTTCCATTCTGTAGCTGTTGTCCTGTGGGACAAGTTAAGGAAAATGATTAAAGGCACATAGGTAAATTTATATTCATGTTTTGAAATTCTCTGTTTCTTAATATTGAGGGCAATATCATCCACTCTAAATATGGACAATTATATCATTCAACAGTTAATGTCTACATTTAAGCTTCAATGGAAGTCATTAACTCACTCTTCAATACATGATAAAGCCAGGAGAAGGAAGATATGCTCCTAAAGAACTTTATTACTTTAATAATTAAGTAAAATCATAGGAAGTAATACATCAGCTCACCAGAATTACTGGAATTGAAAAGTAGGACTTCCAGTGGAAAGAAATGGACATCAATACACCCACAAAACCTTCAGTGTAAAATTTGTCCAGCCTACAAGATGCACAGGGATAAAATGGAGCAGAGACTGGGAGAACAGCCAACCAATGACTCACCCAACAGGAGACCCATCCCATGGGAGAGAGTCAACCCCAGACATTATTAATGATGCTCTTCTATGTTTTCAGACAGGAGTCAAATATAGCTGTCTTCTGAGAGGCTTCATCCAGCAGAGGATGGTAACAGATGCAGAGATCCACAGCCAAACATCACCAAAAGCTCTGAGAGTCCTGTGGAGAAGTGGAGGATTGGATTGATTGAGCTGGAGGGGTCAAGGACACCAAAAGAAGACCTACAGAGTCAACTAATCTGGCACCATGGGGGCTCACAGAGACTGAACCACCAACCAAAGATGATGCAAGGGCTGAACCTAGCCTCCTCAATCCCCATTTGTGGCAGATGTGCAACTTAGCTTTCATGTGAGTCCATGAACAACTGGAACACGGGCTGTTTCTGACTCTGTTAGCCTCCACTGGACACTCTCTTCTACCTGGACTGCCTGGTTCTGCTTCAGTGGGAAAGTATGTGCTTAGTTCTGCTGGGACTAGATGTCTCAGGGTGAGTTAGTATTCAAAGGGCGTTTCCCTCTCTTTGAAGAGAAACAGAGGGGAAAATGAGGGGAGGGACTTCTAAGGGCAGGACAGGGAGGAGAGGATGGAAGATGGGGGCTGCTATTGGGATGTAATGTGAATAAAAAAAATAAATTATAAAAAAATAAAAGAAAAGCTGAATACCTGCCAATCTAAAGATTGTTGAAAACTGAAAAAGATAACATAATACAAGTATGCTATGCCAAACTCTAAGGTTGATCTCAAAAGGGGTCTTGTGGGTATGATGGGATAGTGACTTCTAGGATGATCTCATATTATATGGCAGAACAATTTGTAAAGATGAGTGTTGTCTGTAGTGTATAGTTCCTTTCTAAACCAAACAAAATCAAATAAAACAAACCCTTAAAAGAAGTAAAGCTCTTGATCAAGAGAGATTTCAGTATGAGAGAAAATCAATCTGAGGTAGGATTTGTACTGCTGGCTTTGAGCATGGAGGCGTGGTGCATGTAAGCACATTGGGAAACTGTGAGTGCAACAGCCTTATTCAACTCATACACACCAGGCAGCATAGACACTTTGACCTTAGCCCTAATACTGCAGGACACCAAATCCTACAAGCACACGATCTCAGAAGAGAATAGCAAGTTCCCACAGCTTGGATCCAAGCAGAAAACTCGATGTTAGCATTGATTTGAGGTAGTGAGCTGAGATACTAAATATTCAGATACTTGACATACTGGACAGCAAGAAAACAAGTGAATTTCATTTTGAGTCACTGCATTTGTGATACCTTGTTGTGTAGGAACTCTACTATGGTGATGAAGACCCATCTGTGTAATCAAACTCTGCATTCTTTCTGAAAGATTCTTCCATTTCAAAGCAGGTGGTCACTTCTGTTTGGATTTTTGATTTAAGCATTGTTCTTTCCTAACTTATGAAAATAACATTTAGTGACCATGTTCATTGAGCAGTTGTGATACATGTCATTCAGCTGTCTAGCTGACCCCATGACAAAGAATTCTAGAGTAAGGCTGGTAAGATGGCTCAGTAGGTAACAGCACCAATTGCTCTTCCAAAAGTCCTGAGTTCAAATCCCAACAACCACATGGTGGCTCACAACCACCCGTAATGAGATCTGACACCTTCTTGTGGTACTTCTGAAGACATCTACGGTGTACTTATTTATAACAATAAATTAATCTTTGGGCAGGAACCAACCAGAGCAAGCAGAGGTCCTAAAAATCAATTCCCAACAGCTACGGTGTGTACTCATATACACGAAATAAACAAATATATCTTTTTTTTAAAAAAAGAATCCTAAAGTAAAAAAATGAAAGCAACATGATCAGAATTCTCTTTAAATGATTGCCTAAGTAGCTGAATAAGGGAAACACCAACTGGATGCACTATATACCAGCTAGTAGTTTGTGATAGAGGTGCACATAGGAGAAAATAGATGAGAAAAGGAGTAATGGGTGATGGGAAAGGAGTAAATGATTGAAACACAATTAAAGAACATTACAGTTTGATTGGGCATGACAGAGGAAAGGGAGTCCAGCATAATTCCTTGTGGAACTATACAGACATTGGGTCTTCTGGTTGCCCTGTAGTGATATATCTTTTCTCTTTTTCTTCTCAAGCTTGGAAACAGCCTGGAAGAAAAGACTCTGAGTTCATTTCTATCTCTAAGTGTTAGCAATAACAGCACAGATGTAGGCAAGTAAACTCAGAGGTGGCACAGCCAAGACTGCCATCTGTTGTAACTCAGCATTTGAAGTGTTCTGGAATTGTATTTGTGTGCTCACCCCCACTCACTTCCACCTGTTTAGATTTTAAGGGGAGCCATGGTTTTCTGTCCTCTGAGGAATGGTTCGTGTCACATTTCTGCTCCATTGCAGTGTTTTCTACATCTAAAACCAAATACTCTTACTACTCTTACACAGGAGTAATGATCTTTGTTTTAGGAAATGTATTGCAGTAGAATTGCCCTTTTCATGGATTCTGCCCACTGTTTGTGTCTTAGTTTTGGATGGGAGTTTTGGTTACACAAAGGAAAGATTCAGTGATGCCCAAGCTATGGAGCCCATTATAAGCTAGTGCTTTTCCAACTGGCTCACTGAGCTCCTTCATTAACTTTTCAGAATTTGATGGAACAATTCTTCTCTCTAATAAAGGCTAGCCACTGGGTTGGATACTCTCCTAAAAAGAAATATATTGTAGCTATATTTAAAAGCTTGTACTTCTGATGGCAAAGAACATCAAGGCCTGATTACTAAGAACAGGGAACATGAGAACACTCAAGAATGCAGAAGTAAGCAAAAAACATTAATGTTCTACTATGAAGTTTAAGTGACAAACTGGTGATCCCTGTGATTTTATTGGCTAGTTTGTATTGGCAGAGTGTAATTGGCTAGTTTGCAAGCTAGCATTGAAATTTGGGGATCTCTTCTGGAGAAATTTACTTTATCTCTTTTGGAGATAAAATAAAATTTGGAAGAAAGAATCATATGAATAATAAATTTATCATTTTTTCTTGTGAATATCACTTGATCATTTTTCCAATTTCTTTTAAACTTTATGATGAAAAAACTAGAGAGAGACAAATATATACAAGTATATACATAAAAATATATCAAAATAAAAAGGCAAATATGTATCTTTTCATAAGTGTTTCCATTTCCTTTGCTTATAAACAGGAGTCAAAAAGAGAAAATAATGAAAATATATCATGGAAAGTATTACATGGTAAAATGAACAAATGGTGAAATTACAAGAAACCTAGATAAAATTTAGAACTAGGAGTAAAATTTCAATCTCCCTCAAACAGAAACAAATCAGCAAAGAACTGTACTCAAGCTTATTAAATAGTCCTATTATCAACAGTGTATACTCACTAACCTCTGTTAACCACCACTTCACAGTATAAAGGGATGCCCAGCAAAGTTTTCTCTGCCCAGAATATGTTTGATATTGTGATCGGAGACTTCTGTTAAATTTTTATATTGAAAAAAAAAACTCAACATGCATAATATTATGCACAACAGACTGCCCATCCCTCTGCTTTAGCATTCGGCATTTTTAAATTTAGTTTCACATATTGTCATCACTCATCTTGTCTGTGCAGTTGTAATTTGAAGTAAATGTGACAGAATGTCATTTTCAGTGAGAGAACCCTTCAGTGGTGCAAACAGTTGCAAATACAATGTCTTCTTTCATTAGCTGAAACTTCTACTGAGCCCATTCCATTGTCATAATGCACACATCCAAAATGTATAAAATATTTCCAGAAAACATAGCGTGATACAGTTCATTTGATTTCAGGAAATGTTTATGAGTATTAGTTCCTGGGTTGGGAAAATACACATTTTTAAAAATAACTCTCAACTTTGATCAAAGCCCTGTATGACACACAATTTATTAGGTAGTTTGTTGCTAGAGCGTATACCAAACTTAAATTGTACAAAGCCAAAAGAAAGTCTCTGTGAAGCACATTGGAAAATGTTGTGGAATAAACAAACACAACACAGACACAGGAACTCATAGACTGGAATATTGAAAGGGTACTCCAGAATCTCTGCTTTAGTTAATGGGTTTCATCTCTTGTTTTCACTGCCATTGACTTTATTTCTAAATGATAGAAAGCACAGCTGTTAACACCTTTATAATTTAGAATTTATCAACACCTAATAATCATTGGAAATATACCAATTCCTGTAACCAGCAACTGTAGCCAAAAGTGAAATGAAATCATTTAAGCATGGCGATGTAGAAATCATGTGGGTAGACTGAAAAAAAATGTGGTTCCCAGAGAGGCTTAAGGGGAATACATGGTAGAAACCATTACACACTGATTCTCTATGGCAAATCTGAACCTGTCTATCATATTAAATCTCTGAGTTCCATGACATCTGAAATACCTGTGCCTTCCACATCCATGCTGCTTTCCAAGCTCCCATATCTGACTTGTAGGTGCTTTGTTACTTTGGAAGGTCAGGAACAAAATATAAATAAGTAATAAGATGTCCTGCAGTAGGAATGTATCCACAATCCAAGACTATAATGTGACATTTTGAGCACCCATTTTAAATTGACAGACCATTAATATGAAATTTTAATAAGGGTAGGAATAAAAAGCAGATGGCTTCAGTTCACATTAAATGTGTCTTAGCTGTGTCCTCATACTGACGTTATGGTCAAATGAGTTAAACTAAAGAACAAGACAGTTTGGGGTGAAATTGAAAAGAGTGTCTAAATCATGTTGATTCACATTTTTGAAGTCCTTGGTTTATTTTAAAACTCATCTTGTGGGCTTGATGGTTTGAAGGAAATCTAGAAATTTGTAATTTGTAGAGTTTTCACATTGAAATCTCCAAATAAATGACCTCTTTTCTTTTCTTTTTTTTTCAAGACAGGGTTTCTCTGTGTAGCTCTGGCTGTCCTGGAACTCACCCTGTAGGCCAGGATGTCCTCGAAAAGGTCTATGTCACCATATTTGGTTTTACAAATGCTTTTGCTTTTTTATTTTTATTGAAAATATATTTTTGTACCTATATTCTGATTATGGTTTTATCTCCATTTTTTAGTAGTGAGAACACAGTGAGGTTGGGCCATTTGTAAAGAAACCACAGCTCTAATAGATCTCTTAGATTTTTGATCTTAGTATTCTTAGCTCAGAGTTGTGACCTTGTTTATTCGTTTATTCTTCTCTAAGACACCTGTCTTTTTCATTTTTCTTATAGCAACTTGGGCTGACTAAGAAAACAAAACAAAACAGAACAAAATGTTTTCTACAGTTGAATCAATTTTGGTAAAAAAGTTTCCCTAAATGGGTCATATGATGAGGCTTCACATCCCACTAAAGATGTTATTTAAAAGTAGCTGAATAACAAAGGCACAGTCATTGATGAATTCATCGACTGATGAGTTCTTAATAAATACACTATTATCAGGTAGCCCTGACTTGAGAAGGTAGATAGATCACTAGGGACATGTGTTTGAATGTAATACCCTTCTGCATTATTATTTTATAATTTCCTTTTCATGTTTTATTGTATTTTTCCAAGACTGGATTGTTCTATGAAGTCATGGCTCTTCTGATACCCACTATGTAAAACATGTTATTGTGTTTCTAGCAATTATCAATTATCAATCGATCTCTTGATTGCTCAGAATGTTGGTGTGATCCACCGTGATACTTAAATCTTCCAGCAGTATTATTCATCAGTATTTTAATATCAGTTTGACAATATCTACCAAATTTCTTGATAGGATTTCATTCTGATGGCATTTGTTATTCAGAATAATTATAGGAGAATTCACATTCTTATTTCAACTTATTTCAATTATCAGGGTACCAGGTCATTTCTATGCCTTCTTTAATTTTTCCTTAAATATTTTTTGACATCTTGATATGGGAAAATTTCAAACTTCTATTATATTTACTTCTAAATATATCATGATAATATGTTGAATAGAATCATCATTTGTGTATGAATATTAATAGAATCCTTATTCCATTTCTCTCCACACAATGAAATTATTTTAATGTCAAGTCACCATATTTTGTCAAATTTAGACTTGCTCTTAAAGGATATAAGTTTATTCATAAAAAACCACTGAAGTGGTTAGAACAAGGCCTGCATCTGTCTGTAGCAGGTCCTCTGCATGTATGTTGTGGCTGTTAGCTTCGTGGGTTTGTGGGACTTCTAATAGTTGGAATGAGTTATTTCTCTGACTCGTTTGCCTGCTCTTGAGAATTTTGCCTTGGTCAGCTTCAATAAAAAGGCTCTTGCCATAGCTTATTGGAGTATTTTTTGTCATGTTATGCTGTCCTCTCTTGGACTCCTGTGCTTTTCTCAGGTAGAAGGTGTGGTAGGGGCCAGCTGTGAGAAGTAGAGAGAGGAGGAACTGTGGTTCGGACATTTGTTTTTCTTTCCACTTAATTGAGATATAGTTACAGATCATATATTTTTAGAATGTAATGAATTAACACATTTATTATGAAATAATTATTCATAAGTTAAAGGAGTTGACAAATAGTTACTATTTTAATTATCTTTATTTGTCTAAAATATAAAAACATTGGGCATTTAAAACACCAGCAATTCATAGTATGGTCGAATTTGAAAGAAAACCTGTAGGAACAAAGAGATGATGTCCTCTAAGGTTACTTGTTGCCTTAAATTTAAAAACAGTATCTGATCTCTTGCATGAGAGCTGATTGCTTGGACTAGGTGCAAAATGGAGTTTTTAGCCAGGAAGAAACAACAACAACAACTATAACAACAAAAACTACTGAAAAACCTATATGTGTGTATGCATGTGTGTATGTATATATGCATACATAATAACACAGTATAGTAAATACATAAGCTAGTTACAAAGCTAATCATTTTCATTATTACAAATTATATATAATTGTATATACTCTGGACTTTATTGTCTATAGCAGGCAGCTGAAGAGGCGTGATTATACCAGCAGCACTGGGAACTTCTTAATTACAGATTGCGTGATGATATTAGGAGAGTTTACAACAACAGTGTTGGAGATTTGATAATCTTTTGAGATAATAACTATTGATTTGTTATTTACTTAAACTCTCTTAACAACTGTGACTAAATTGATAAGTTAAATTCAATAATATTATACATATTGAATATATATAATATATACTCCTATATATAGGAATATATATTATAAAATATTATATATTGAATATTGTATATATATTATATATAAGCATATATATATATATATATATATATACATATAAACTAATAATACTACTACCCTATGATCTAGTAACTGCAAGTCTGACAATACTACTAGAGAAAGGATGATGGTCATACAAATCATGTATACAGATGTTTATATTACTGTTACTAGCCCTATCCCAAAACTGCTTATACCAGATTGTTTTTTACAAGCAAATTGTTAAGTAAACTTCTACATACATAGAACAGAATAGAGCAAAAACTACTTTACCTTTAATCAAGGACATACTCTAAATAAACTTCCAGAGCTGTTACAGTGAGAAACACACATTTATATAATGCTCTTGAGAGATAAAACTTTATAATATATAGAATTTTAAAAGGCTACTAATTTCCAGATTCTTAGGAAGGAAAGGAATGTGCAGCTGTAAAAGGCAGCACGAGTGTTATTATTTTAATTGGAAATATCTCCTAGAGGCTCATGATTTTAACAGGTAACTCCCAATTGGACACATTGAGGCAAGCTATGAAGACTTTAATGGAAAGGCCTAGCTGGGGTCAGAGATCACTAGGGGTGAGGCCTTGGGTGTTTACTATCCCTAAGTTTATTCTTTCACTTTTTTGCATCTTCTGTGTGAGTCCACCAACTTCTGAGCTCTACTCCTCAAAGGTCTCCCAGCCACAGTGGGCTGATACTAAATTGACCTTCGCCTCATCACTTGCTCATAGTGATACAAGACCCATTCATACAATAAGGGTTCTTGATGAGGTCGGCAATAGATATATTGTAGATTTTCACAGTATTAAGGCTGAAATTCTGTCTACAGTATAATTTTAGGAAAATTTGTATATAGAATATATGCATCATTTCTGTGAATCTACAGTCTTGCGTAAGTAAACAATTAAATGAAAAATCCAATCATTTGATAATTAGTAGCCTTTTGTATTCTATGTTTTTATTTTTCAAAAATGTTATATAAATGTTGTTTCTCACTTAGAATAGTTATGGTGGTTTATGTAGGGTATCTCCTTGGTTAATAGTTAGTTCTTTTTTTCTTCTTCTTCAAATAATCCTGTCTTTAAAATTTAACCTTATTCCATTGGTGTTTAACTTGTAGAAAGAAGCTACATGTTGTGGGGAGTGTTGTCACTATATAACTTTCAGTTGTTCTTGTCCTTTATGAGAAAAATGTGAAAACTATTTTTGGATCAGCAAACGAATATCATTACTGAAGAGGACTGAATTTTTCTTTTCCCTATTGAATAAAGGTGAGAAAATGTGACTCTAATGAATTAGAAATGAAGGACATATTCTGTATAATATATAGACAGCATGGCAGCCACGATTTTACTTAGCAAATATGGCAATGGGAATGTAATACTTTAAATAATAAAATAAAATTGTTTTGGATTTTCTTATTAAACTTTGGCATAACATTCTATTTCCTAGTATAATATAAATCAGCTGATATTTCTTTTTTTAAATAACAAAGATAAAAACAGGTCATGTAAAATATATTGGAGATTCCTTACTTCAAGTATTTATTGAATTCTTAAATGTATAACTCAGAATTAGAACAATGTATTTTCATTTTTAAGATTTCTAAAATCTCATTCAAAGCAAGAGATATATAAATTAAATCTATTTGTATCTCTTTCATTTATGCAAAGAACTAAGACATCATTGATTTCTCTAGTCCATTGATTTCTTGAAGTGATATCAAAAGTGGTCCTTAGACACAAGAATTTTATTATATATTTTATAATTACCTTTATACTCAATATTAACTTTCAGAGAGCATGAACTAATGATTATATTTTCTACATTTTTGATTAAACCAAACAATATGTTTTATTAAAATTATTTCAATAAGATCTAGTTACTTTTATCTTGTGTATATAAATGTTCATGTGTGTATGGATGTCTATCCTGTGTATGCAGTTCATGTGGATGACAGAAGTGGACATTAGATCAAAGATCTTCAGAAGCTGGAATTGCAAGTGGTTCTGACTTCATATGTGGGTATCAGGATTCAAACTTGATATTTGTCAAGAGCAATACTTGCTGTCAACCACAGAGTCATCTCTTCAACCCTCTGTAGGTCTCTTCCAAGCTAATTGGGCATCCTTAGCTTTAGATTTGAAATTTTTCTTCTATGATTTTTATTGAAAACACTGTCTACTATTTGCACGGTGAGTTTCTTCTTACTATGCTTATAATTTGTATAGTTTGGTGTTTTAAAAATTTCCTCACAGATCTCCTATGCCATTCATACTTTGTCACTGATTTTAGCTGGATGACTGAATTCCCCTACCTTATCCTGGAGCTGTGATATCCTGTTCTCCATATTATTGATTCTATTGGTTAGTTCTTCTGCTCAGGATTATATTTTGTCATTGAAGTTTTCATTTTTGGTGTTCCTTCTGCTTTTTTATTTTAGTTTACTTTTTTGCTAAATTCTATTTTCATATTGTTTATTGACCTTCATTCTTCTATTTATATATTTATAAAGCTGCTGTCTTTGTGATTTTCAATGTATAAACACCCTATTGAACTCTTTGTCTGGATTTTTATCTATAGCATTGACACTGATGGCCATTACCTTGTGATTGTTACTTTTGGAGGATACCGGTTTGTCTTCTTATGCTCCCGTTGTGTTACCTTGGGGAGTACCGCAACTGGAGTTAGGCTTGTTGAGACTATCTCCCAAGTCTATCTGCACATTCCTAACATGAAGTGTCAGTTAAATAAAGGGTAAGTGATGCACACAGCTAAACATTTTCTGGTCAAGGTATATCCTACCCTTCATTATCATTTCATCTCCAGTGTTTCCTGCACGGTACTCTGACAATCTATCAAAACTGTGTGAAATTGTTCTGTGAGACAAGCTCCCACACTTGTTTGTAAGAAGGCCTCAGGTTTTTGTTTCCACCAACAAGACATTCCTGGGGAAATTCGAATTATATTGGGTCCAGAGTCTCCACAGTCTGAGAGCAAAATGAGAGAGAACTAAGTGTCACTAGATTCTCTTCATTCTTTCCAGGAGATTTACAAGGGTAGCTGCTGGTTAGTAAATTTCTTAGGCTGAGATCATGTATTGCCTGTCTATTCTTGGTAGCTGTATCATCAGTATTTTGTCATTTCCAGGGTTCACAGCCTCTTGTCCTCTTTGGAGTAGATTCTACTCTTAGCTATTCTGATGATTCTATTCACCGTGATCCACAATTACAGCTTCTCATCCAACATTTTCAAGATTCAGAATTCCACACTGCAAATCATTCTTAGTTTCCATTTTTTGTTGTTTTAATAGGAGTTAAAAGATATCCCAAGAAAGTTTGCAAGTTTCTTTTATCTTTATAATATAAAGTCAGTGCAATTTTCGAATATAACATTTCAATAACAAAGGCATAGATTATTAATTCAATGAGTCACAAAGAAGATTGCCATTAGTTTTACACAGAGGTTTTGCATTGGTTCTACATAGGTTTTGATTAGTTTTAAATAGGAGTTTCAATAAAGATCTAATGGAGTTATACTGATAAAAAAATTTTTTTCTGTTTTTAGATAGAATTTTGGTTTTGGTGATATCATGGTAAAGAGAAGGCATTTTGAAGAAAAGATTTCAAAAACTGCTTTTTGATTTAGATGTGAATTCAGAATGAGAAGATATTTGAGGAAAGGAGATTTAGTTCCATAGATGGAGAATCTAAACTAGGTCAAAGAACACTTTGAAGGTATGTCTACATAGTTCGCCAAGCCCAACAACTTTTTAGAAGGTGAAGATAAACATAAAGGGGAAAAAACTGCAAACCCAGGTAGTACTGAGCAGATGTGCTGAAGGACTATCTTAGTCATGGTTCTCTAAGGAACAGACTTGATAGAAAGAATATAAATATGAAAAGTGGATTTATTCGCCTGTTTTACAGGTAACAGTCTGAATAGTCCAACATCAACTCTAACAACAGAAAGGCAGAGAAGCCAGTAGTTGTTTAGTCCACAGGCTGGATGCCTTGGTTATTACAGTCCAATGACAAAGTCCTAGAAGATTCCAGGGGAATCTTTGATCCTCAATCTACACTGGAGTCCCAAAAACTTTGGTTCCAGTATATGCCGAGGAGTGCCTCAGAAACAGGATAGATAAGTTTTCCAAGCTGGAAAGAAGGCATGCAGACAAAAATCACTTTTCTTCTTTTTTGTGGACTGCCACCAAGAGGTGTGGTCCATATTTAGGGTGGGTCATCCAGCCTTAAAATACTGTGAGGAGGAAGATTCCTTCTGGGGTTGGAGAGTTGGCTTAGCACTTAAGAACACTTGTTGCTCTTGCAGAGGATCAAACTACCTACATGGCAGTAATTACCTGTTCAGGTTCCAAGTGGATACATCACTTATTCTGGCCTCTGAGTGTATCAGGCACACGTGTGGTACACAGTCACATGTAAACAAAACACCACCTAAATACATAAAACATATGGTGATTCCCTTGCAGACTATACAGTAGGCAGGGGAAAATGATCAGGGTGAGATAATGAAACTCGGCTCAGTCTGATGATTTTATTGTAACTGGCATTGGACCAGGACTTCTAGAGTCTGGCCCATGTCATTGTACTTTAGCCACATTTAAGCAAAGCATAATTTTGGAGAAAGAAAATATTCCAGTAACTAATCTCAGTTGTAAACACACAGTAATTTAAGACATGTTCATATAGAATACCTTTGCAAAGTAAATATAGGTTCATCTATAAGATGGTTGCTGTTGACTTAGAAACAGTCAGCAATTATTGTGTGACCTAGGTCTAGAGATAATGACTGAGATAAGCCAAATGCCTGTGGGTATCAGGCTTTTAATGGCCCTAAGATAATGCAGAAGTCACTCAGACTGTTGTCAATCACTAGTGACATCACTCATAAGAATGGAATTTATGATTTAGAAATGCTTGGAAATGCAGGCAGGGTAAGTCTCATGAGATAGCAAAAGATGACCAAGTTATAAAAGTATACCATTCCTGGCATTCCATGAAGTGCAGCCAAGATACCTCATTCCATTGAAGAGGTAATCTGTGTGTTTAACTTTCCTAGCTTCTCAATTGTTTATCTCTGTGTACAAGGCCTTCTTGCCCTCTACAAAATCTTCATTTTTTAAAAAGAAAAATCTTCTTTCCTCTCTAAGGGTTTCTACTTGTTTTCCTGTATTTCTTTAAGGGAGTTATTTATATTCTCCTTAAAAACCTCTATCAGCATTGTAAGGTGGGATTTTAGATCAGAATCTTGTTCTTTGCATGTGTTAGGCTATCCAGGGCTTGATGTTGTAGAAGAAATGGGTTTTAATAGTGCCAAGTTACATTGGCTTATGTTGTTTATGTTCTTGCACTTGCCTCTTGCAATCTGGTTATCTCTGGTGTTAACTTGCTGTAGTGTCTCTAGTTGTTGAAGACCTCGTTGGAGGAAGGTAGAGTTGTATGACCTAGGTTTGAGTAGGCCTCTTGGGAGTCTGGCAGTGCTATTTCCGGTTAGGGTAGACCTCCTGTGTCCCTATTAAAATGACAACATCATGAGCTTTGCAGGCAAATAGATTGAACTAAAAATTATCGTCCTTAGTAAAGTTACTCAGATTCAAAAAGATATGAATGGTATTTACTCACTGATAAATGGGTATTAGATAAAAAGTACAGATTACTCATGAAACAACCCACAGACTTTAAGAAGTTTAAGAAGAAGAAAGGCCCAAGTGAGGATGCTTTAATCCCATTGAGAAGGAGAAACAAAATAATCATGGAAGGCAGAGGGATGGAGGGAACTAGGTGGGAGAGAGGAAGGGGAGAAGGAAAAAGGGAGCAGGATCAGGTATGGAGGGAGATGGGAGAGAAGTCCAGAGAGCCAGGAGAATGAGTGGAAATATACAGCTGCTGGGGGTAGTGACTGGGGAGAACCTCTAGAAAGTCCCAGAGACCTGGGATGGGAGAGGCTCCCAGATCTCAATAAGGATGACATTAGTCAAAATGCCAAATAGTGGGGAGATGGAACCGGAAGAGCCCACCACCAGTAGACAGGCAGGACCCCCAGTGGAGGGATAGGGTCACCAACTGACCTTCAAAATTTTGACCCAGAATTGTTCCTATCTAAAACAAAAACAAAAACACAGGGACAAAAAAATGGAGCAGAGACTAAAGAATAGGGCTTCCAATGATTGCAATGACTTAGGGTCCATCCCATGGGCAGGCAACAAACCCTACTATGTTGTACTTGCAGACTGGAGTCTAGCATGGCTGTCCTCTGAGAGATCCTATTTGCATCTCACTCAGGCAGATGCAGATACTTACAGCTAACCATTGGACTGAGATCAGAGATCCCTATGGAAGAGTTGAGGGAAGGATTCAATGAGCTGAAGGGGATTGCAAACCCATAGAAAGATCAACAATATCAATTAACCCAGATCCCTGGGAGCTCTCAGAGACTAAGCCACCAACCAAAGAACATGCACTGGCTGGTCTGAGGCCCCAGCAGATATATAGCAGAGGACTGCCTTGTCTTGCCTCAGTGGGAGAGGATGAGCCTAATCCTGTAGAGACTTGAAGCCCCAGGGAAAGAAAATGCCCAGGAGAGGGGCATGGGTACACCCTCTCAGAGGTGAAGGGGAAGGGGCATGGGGTGGAGGGGAAACTGGAAGGGAGAGCATCATTTGTAATGTAAATAAGTAAAATAATTGACTTTTAAAAATTATTAAAAAAGAACATGTTTAGTAGTACTGAATGGAGTGCTTAGTAATATTGAGAGGCTATGTTGCTGGACAATGTATGTATTTATATTTATATTATTATCATACTCATTAAAATGCAAAAAGTACAATGAACTCCAAAAGGTGAGCAAATTTCCCCATTATTAATGCATAAAATCCTTGTGAATTCAAATGTCTTCAGTTTTACTTCTTGATATAGTAACATTCCAGGAAATTATATACCTAGTATATAACAATATAGAATAAAATTATTTATTTACACTTCTGAAGTATTCCAGAAGATTTTCCAAACTATGAACATTTATGAAATAGATATCATATATTTTTGTACATAATGATGTAGCACTTTGCATTGAAGCACGTTTTTCTGTGGTTATTTAACAAACTTTATTTCTAGCTCATTTGCTAGCATAGATAATTGTAAAGCAAGTGATATTGTTCTATATTAATAGAATGTGAATATCTAAACATATTACAAATTTGAAGTATTCAGATAGATGATTGACACCAAAAATGTGTTGATTCATATTATAAAGTTCTCCTGTTTTTGCGTATCCTCATGATACTTATTAAATTATTAACTCGGATTATAAGATACATAAAACTCAAATAACTTATTTTTAAGGCAGCAAAGGTAGGTTAGTGAAGAATTTGTTTCCATAACAAGTAAAATTATTTTTTGTATAATTGTATCAGTAATTGGCATACTTATCATGCTGGAATCCCCAAGTTCTATGTCAAATACTTTATAAACTGTGGTATATCCCTATAAACTCAATCCTTAGGAACTAAATGCAGGAGGATCAGAAGTTCAAGGTCATTGTCTGTTCTTTCATTTTTCATGCCAGCTTGCTATACAGAGATCCTGTTTAAACAGATAATCACTCCAAAAGAAACATTCCCCCAAAATTAACAAAATCTTAGTATATGTTATTTTTAACAAGGCGTCTATATACAAATATTTTTCTCTTCACAGACATGAAATAAAGTTACATAAAATAATTGAAAATAATTACCTTTATGTTGACAAGCTTAAAATATTGAAACTTAAGGTGTTTATTCAAATAATACTTTACTCCACACACTGGGCACATGTTTTGAAATGTGTATCAAGCATAATTTGAATATATTATTGTGAATTGTCACATTACTGTGTAGATTTATAAAGCAAATCACTGTAGAGATAAATGGATGCGATTTTCTAAGATTTTTATTTTGATTAAGATGTATTACTAGATTATACAAACATAAAATAGAGTGGCACAAAACACATTGCCATTAAGCTAAATTCAATTGAAGTTGAATGTCAATTTAGTAACAATACAGTGACAAAATGTCTTTGAATGTTTTCTATTTGTAGAGTAAAATTGATGTGTAGTTAAGAATGCCATTTCTTGGTCTGGGCTGGGGTTCAGAGCAGACCTTGGGTGCAAGCTCTGCAGTCAGTCCCACAACACCCACAGGAAGCTCCACTCCCAGGCATTCTGACATACCTAGGATCAGAGGTGAGCAGGAACCAACATCTGTCCCAACTGGGAGTAACTGGGACCAGCGGGATCAGCCACACAGGAACTCCACCAGCCCAGTGACTTGGGTTCTTTCCTGTCTGGCTGGGTTAGTGTTCTGAGCAGACCTTGGGCACAAGCTCTGCAGCCAGTCCCACAACACACAGAGAAAGCCCCACTCCCAGGTAATCTAACAAGCCCAGGATCACAGGATCACAGAATCACAGGATCACAGAGACAGCTTGACTCTGAAGAGTTCTGACACAACCAGGATCACAGGAAGGACAGGCTCCAGTCAGATTTAGCAAGGGAACGTAGCACTAGAGTTAACCAAATGTTGGGGGCCAATTGTAAGAAAATAAACAACACAAACCAAGGCCACTTGCCATCATCAGAACCCAATTCTCCCACCATAGCAAATCCTGGACACACCATCAAACCGGAAAAGCAAGATTCAGATCTAAAATCACTTATCATGATGATTATACAGGACCTTAAGAAAGACGTAAATAGCACCCTCAAAGAAATACAGGAGAACACAGGTATAGAGCTAGAAGCTCTTAAAGAAGAAAGACAAAAATCCCTTAAAGAACTACAGGAAAACACAATCAAACAGGTGAAGGAAATGAACAAAACCATCCAGAATCTAAAAATGGAAATAGAAACAATAAAGAAATCAGTAAGAGAGACAACCCTGGAGATACAAAACCTAGGAAAGAAATCAGGAGCCATAGATACAAGCATCACCAACAGAATACAAGAGATAGAAGAAAGAATCTCAGGGGCAGAAGACACCTTAGAAAACATTGACACAACAGTCAAAGAAAATGCAAAAAGCAAAAAAGCTCCTAACCCAAAACATCCAGGAAGTCCAGGATTCAACGAGAAGACCAAACCTAAGGATAATAGGTATAGAAGAGAGTGAAGACTCCCAATGTAATGGGCCAGTAAATATCTTCAACAAAATTATAGAAGAAAACTTCCCTAACCTAAAGAAAGAGATGCCCATGAACATACAAGAAGCCTACAGAACTCCAAATAGACTGGATCAGAAAAGAAATTCCTCCCGTCACATAATAATAAAAACATCAAATTCACTAAACAAAGAAAGAATTTTAAAAGTAGTAAGGGAAAAAAGGCAAGTAACATATAAAGGCAGGCCTATCAGAATTACTCCAGATTTCTCACTAGAGACTATGAAAGCTAGAAGATCCTGGGCAGATGTCATACAGACCCTAAGAGAACACACATGCCAGCCCAGACTACTATGCCCAGCAAAATTCTCAATTACCATAGATGGAGAAAACAAGATATTCCATGACAAAACAAAATTTACACAATATCTTTCCACAAATCCAGGCCTACAAAGGATAATAGATGGAATACATCAACATAAGGAGTAAAACTACACCCTAGAAGAAGCAAGAAGATAATCTTTCAAGAAATCCACACAAACCTAATTCCACCTTTTACAACAAAAACAATAGGAAGCGACAATTACTTTTTCTTAATATATTAATATGAAATTTAATATTACCAACATATCCTAATCGATTGAAATCCAATAATATGAGGAATTGGAAATTTGTTGATTGTCATCCAATGGTCTCTCTAATTTGGTAATTGGAGAAATAGGTCAAATATTGTACAATCTGTATGCACTGTCAGCTTGTATGTTTGTGACAGTGTCTGGCTGTGTACAACATAAGGGTCTTGAAATCTTGCTTCTCCTATCTCAGCCTATCTATTAGTAGTATTGTTTATTTCATGTTTTCATACTATAATATGGTTTTCAGATCAGCTTATATATTTCAAAATATTTATATACCCAAAAGAAACATAGACGATTTCTAGGGAGGTGGCTTGTAAGAGAACAACAAAGTGAGACTGAATGCTTTGCTTGACATTTGTAGCTCTTGTATCAAGTTTAAAGAAGAGAACTTTATAAGTTACTCTTTCTCTGAGATGAATGCTTTTCCAAATTATCACAGCCAATGAAACAGATTCTTACCCTCACCTAATGTCTGTGCCACCCTCCAAGCAGAAACATTGTTCATTGAAACAGTTGGCGAATGACTTTATGTATAGACCATCTTAATACTTACACCATTTCTTAAATGAATATAACCTGTTCTCTGTGGGCTGAGAATGAAGTCACTCACTCAAGTCAAATAGATTTGACCATAGCAGGAAGTCTGTATCTAAAAATCGAGCCTACAATTCATTTCTTGGTGCAGCAGAACTATCAACTCTCGGCTTAGCTACGATGGAGGTAAAATCCTTTGGTGATGTTGAGGGTCATTGAAATACAGCCTTATTACAATGAAACCCCATGTCTAAAAAATGTTCTTATTTTGGGCTTGTACCATAGTAAGAGCCAAGATTTTAAACTCTATTAAATACAAAACAAACAAAAAGACTTTATATATTCATGTTTATTTAAGAAAATACTAGCAGTGATGTATTATTTTTAAGTATACAGCTAATATGTTTGGAGTTATTTAAAATTTATATTGAGAAAAATGTATTTTCACTATTGCTGTAGATGAGCACCTACATAAGACTGTTAAATTGATTGTTGTTTTATATCAAACAACTTTTATAATACTTATTTTTATTGTTACAACATTTTATAAATTTGAAGGAATATGACAAAAAAGTTATCGTAGGTATTGAAAGGAGGTCTCTGGGAGGAGCAGTGGTACAAAAGGGAAACAAGAATGTGATTCAATTCTATTTAATCAAAATATGTTTTTAAATGTTAAAAAAAGAATGCCATTTCTTTATCTTCATGATATGATTTTTAACACTGATTTACTTTAAAGTCAGATTTTCAGCAAGACATATGCTAAAAAGTTATTATATACTTCTAATGTCATTTCATGGGGTAACAATATTATTTAAGCTGAACATGGTTAAAATTATCAACCAGATATATTATTTTTAGCAGGATGTCTGGTCTTTTTTGCACATTATTTGGCATTTTTTTCAATAGTAATTACTGTGATGATGACCTCTATCAGGCGTATAGGTGAAGCATTTATTTGTGGTCTTAACACAAATTGGCCTAGCTGGTACTCTATTAAAGTAAATTTTTTTTCTATGTATCAGGCACCAAAAGTTAAAAGTATTATACAATTGCTATACTCAGACAATATATAGTCATATCTTGTCAGTAAAAATAAAGGGTATTATATTATTGTCATACTAGGGCAGTATACAGTCAAATAAATCATGAGTAATCTATTGCCATGCCATTACTCATTTCAAACTTTAACACCAGCTAATTATTTCAGATGATTCTATGCATTGATGGGGTTCAGCTAGATAATTTTTAAATTACTTAGTCACAATAAAGTTTTAGATGTGTGAGTGAACAACACAAGGGTTAGAATGCTGAAGTTAAGAGTTCTAACACATTCTTCTATAATCAACCCTTTTTATGTCTTCAAAGAGGCTGTGCTTTCATAATTCTTACACAGAACATGTAGTGCAATTGTTATGTAGACATGGAGGAAAACAATTACTTCTTAGTATACTGTCTTTTTAGAACCTTTATATCTGTAGTTTTATTTTTTTTGCCAGTCATTTATCCTATCATTGTTATATCCCATAGACTATTTTGATTTTAGGTTGCTTAAAACATTTCCCCATTGTATTCATATTTCTTTGATCTATTGGAAAGCCACATATTTCCAAATACTCAGCTTCTTTCTCTGTATCAATTTTAGTTTATATTATTGTAATGAGAGAAGATCCACTATATAACCAGTCTTTAAATTTTGTGTTCAAGGTTATATTGTGGTCTAGTCTAAAGAAAACAAAACTGTGTGTTCATGTGTGTGTGTTCGTGTGTTCGTGTGTGTGTTTGTGTGTGTGTGTGTGTGTGTGCGTGTGTGCACGCGTGTGTTACTGGGTCCATTTAATACTGATTATAAGAACACTTACTCAAAAGGACTGGTACTTGTTATTCAGAATCCAGATATCCTGCTTTCACCTGAAATGCAGGTCGTTTGTGGTAGGGTATAAGAGAACCAATGGGGCTTGCAGTCTTCCAGTATACAGAGCCCATAGTAGCCCCAGGTTCAGAGAAATACCCTGGCTCAGAATAGGCAGAGTGATAGAAGGAAGCACCAGATGTTCTCTGTTCTCCACATGCATATACACATGTGCACCCACTCACATAAACACACACATAACGAAAATCCTTAAAATAAAAATTTTCAAAGGGTATTGTGAATGTTGATGAGTTTTGTATGATTGACAATGAATTTATTGTAAGTTTAAAAACAAAACCCTCAGATGATTCTAAAATATTGGGGTCATGGGAAAAATTTAAAAGGAGTTTGGGTAGTACTGTAGTTTATAATAGAGGTAAATGTCATTCATCTTGTCATTGTATAAGATAATATTGTTTTCCAGGAAACCAGACCCTTATGGTTAATGTAGAGGGCATTAAGACATTGCCAGATGATCAACCAAAAGTTGTCATTATGTCGTTAAGCATTCTCCAAATGGCATCTTAAGAAGAGTTTCAGCAACAACAGTGTTAAAACACAGCTGCAGCAGCTGCGAGTGACCCTTTCTATGACCAGAACAAAATTGCCTCTTCCTCAGATCAAATAGCTATTGTAGATCCCAACTGCTATTGTTGATCTTATTATTTGAAAACAGGCCAAAATGAATATCCCTGATTTTGAAAAATTAATTCTATATCAAGAGTGAATTTCAAAGAACTATTCTGAAGATTGAAGGTTCGAGATCAGACGACTATGCAGCGTCAAACCAGATTAGATATTATATCTGAAGATGTTACTGAATTACAAAAGAATTGAATTACAACTATGGCCAAAATAGCACAAGAAGAAACTTAGGGATCTTTTTCACAGAACATTATAGGTTCTAATAAAAACAGGAAACCGAATGGAAGAGTAGCCACTGCACTATCTATGCCGATAAAGAACAGTTGTGTGTTCAGCTAGATAACTATTCAGGGTAAAAAGTAAATGAACCTACTTAGTTCACAGGTCAACTAAATGAGCTATGTTCCAAATCAGGATGCAGAATCATTTTAGAGCTGTGAAATCTGAAGGAAAGTATTATATAGATGCAAACTACTATGTAAAGTAAACAGCATTTAAAACAACAGAAAGGCCTTAGCCAATTAATTAGCATGGTTAAAGATAACTAAAAGATACACAACTGGTAGCACATGAGTGGTCCTTAGCAGAGGCAACTGACCATTTACAAACTTGTGCAATGGTTTATAAAATGCATTTTTTTGCCTTGTCTTGCCCTCCTTAAAATGGCCACATGAACAGGGAAAAGAATAATTTTCCTGCCTGGGATGTTTGTGGTCACTGAGAAATTACTGTACATAAGATCTGAAAAGTTACCACAAAGCTCTTAAAGAAGAATCTTTGAAAAAGGTATATGTAAAAGCTGAATTAATTTAAGAAAAAAGTATACAATTATACAAAGTATATACACTGTTGTGCATTTTAAAACAGCATTAAGTATAGTCACATTGCTTCACAATTAATATCAATTCTTTTTTCTTTAGTACTGTGTGAAACTTAGCTACTTTCTATACAACAAAATCAACTTCGATTACATGACTGTGGGAGATTATGATTAGGAGTGTAAATGCATTTCAGCTTTTATATTTATAATATCATCTATGGGAGATAAAAAAACACCCCAAAGTATTTAATGATTTGTGTGGTTTTCTTTTTTGTTGTACGAACACTTGAAAATATATTTTTATATTATTTTACTTATTTGGAACATAGAGAATATACTAGCCAATTAGAATATAACAGTCATCATTTCTGCAAATATTTTTAAAACTCTTTATTTATAAAAATGAAAGCTTTAAAGTTAATTGTTAATTTGTAATTTAATACAAACAACAAGAGAAGATAATACTACTTTTATGATGTTACCTTTGCTTAAAAATCAATTGTACTTAGTTCTATATTTAGCAATCTATCTATCTATCTATCTATCTATCTATCTATCTATCTATCTATCTATTTATCCATTGAATAATCTTAGTTAAATATAAAGTAATATAATGCATCAAGGCTTTATGAAAGAACCTTGATGTTGTTTGAGTCCCTCCTCCTTCGGTGTAGGTTTCCTTCAACTTTCCAAGTTGAGGCCTCTATTTGGTAATTCATTTCCTGCTTCATATCACCAGTATCTGGCTATTACCCTCCAAATCCGCTACCAATGCTCCATTTATACTTTTGCGGTTACTAGGATTACTCCATACTGTATACCCACATCTAAAGAGGTGGAGCTAGGAATCACAGATGAGAGAAAGGATGTGGAGTTTGTATTTGTGGATCACTGTTTTTTCCAATCTCTATTCACTGCACTGCAAAGTTTATGATTTCCTTTTTTTGTAGCTGAACATTATTTCATTGTGTATAGTGCTCAATTGTGTTCCACATTTTCCTCATCCATTCATCTGTTGAAGGATATTAGGATTTTTCCATTTCCTGATATTGTAAATACGGTGGCTATGATCATTACTGAGCAAATATCTTTTGAGTAGGTTGTCAAGACCTTTAGGCATATGCCAATTAGTGGCTCATATAGAAGATTTGTTTTTAGAGTTTTGAGGATCCTCGACACAGAATTCCAGAGTTCCTGAACCAATTTGCATCCACACCAATTGTTCCCCTTTCTCTACAACCTAGTCACCATTTATTGCCCATTGTTTTCTTGGCATGAACATTGAGACTGGGAACAGAGTAAACATCAAAGATGTTTTAATTATCACTTCTCTGATTTCTAAGGATAATAAACACCTTTGAGATACTACTTAGGCATTTTTATGTCTTCTACTGAAAGCTTTGCGTTTAGATCCTTAGCCCATTTTTGGAGGTTATCATTTGTTTGCCTGACACTTATTTCTTGAGTTCTTTATATATTACTGGTAGAAGTCCTTTGTCTGATGTATAGCTACAAATATTCTCTCTCATTCTGTGAATTTCTTTTTCACTCAACTGATTGTTTCCTTAGTTGTACAAAAGCTTTATTTATTTTATGAGGTCCTACTTGTCAGTTACTGGCATTAATTATAAAGAAACTTAAGCCACAGGAGTCAATAATACTTCCCATCCTAACCAAAATCCCAGTAAAGATTTGAAAATCTTCTTTAAAAGAGTTGGTCAGGGTAGTCCAAGAGACTGCTAAAACAATATAGTTTACCTATGTAGTCTTTATTTCATCACAGGTTTGAGGCCACCCTCTATTGCTGAAGCCACCACATACTTAGGACATCTGAGTCAGATGAGTAGAATTGAAAATGACATAAAAGTCTCTTTCCTGTGATCTAGCTTTCATGTTCTTAGAAAGTAGTGCATAAGCTGCCATGTGAGGGAAACAATAAAATAGGCCCAGTAAACTGCAGTACTTATGAACCAAAGCAATTACCAACTTGGCAAAATATTCATAAAGTTGGAAGAAGTGACAATTACATGTTGGTAATTACAGTGGTCTAATTAGCTTTTTTGGTTCACTCAAGAGGCCTCAGGAAACATAGAAAAGAGGGTATAAATACTAAAAGAGTCAACATACCAGGAAATCTGCTGTGAAACAGTCTCTCTTAGAAACATTTGCTTAAATAGGCTTGAGGAGTAATTTTATTTTTATTGGATATTTTCTTTATTTACATTTCAAGTGTTATCCCCTTTCCCGATTCCCCCCTCCAGAACCCCCTACCCCATTCCCCCTCCTCCTGCTTCTATGAGGGTTTGCCCCACCCACCCACCCACTCCCACCTTCTGCCCTACACTGGGGGATCGAGCCTTCATGGGACCAAGGGCCTCTTCTCCCATTGATGTCTGACATTTGTGGCTGGAGTCATGGGTCCCTCCATGTATACTCCTTGCTTGATGGTTTAGACCCTCAGAGCTCTGGTTAGTTGATATTATTCTTCCTATGGGGTTGCAAACCCCTTCAGCTCTTTCAGTAAGTACTTCCTCTAACTCCTCCATTCCGAACCTGATCAGTTCAATGGTTGTCTGCAAGGGACCAACGCCTCTGCATATGTCAAGCTCTGGCAGAGCCTCTCAGAAGACAGCTTTATCAGGCTCCTATCAATATTCACAATTCTTGGCATCCACAATAATGTCTGTGTTTGGTGACTGTGTACAGGAAGGATGAAGGACACATGCTCTACTATGTTCATAGCAGCTTTATTTATAATAACCAGGAGCTGGAAACAACCCAGATGTCCCTCAACAGAGGAATGGATACAGAAAATGTGGTACACTTACACAATGAAATACTACTCAGCTTCTAAAAACAATGAATTCATGAAATTCTTAGGCAAATGGATGGAACTAGAAAATATCATCCTGAGTGAGGTAACCCAGTCACAAAAGAACATGCATGGTATGCACTCACAGATAAGCAGATATTAGCCCCAAAGCTTGGAATACCCAAGGTACAATTCACAGACCACATGAAGCTCAGGAAGAAGGAAGACCAAAGTGTGGGTGCTTTGGTCCTTCTTAGGAGGGGTAACAAAATACTCATGAAAGCAAATATCTCCATAGTGTGGAACAGAGACTGAAGGAAAGGCCATTCAGAGACTTGAGGAGTATTAGTATCAGTGGACATGTTAATGTAGAAGGTGAAACATTTTCACTGTTTCTTACCCTTGAAAAAAGAACTACAGGAAACTAATGACTACTGGAAGAAGGATAAGAATCCTCTTCCATGGATGGGCTCTTTTGCTGCCTGCAGCTAAATGAATAAAAACAGGTTCTCTGTCTGGGAGAGTGGTAGCCTGTAGAGAATGGAACTGGATGGTGAGAGAGGATTTAAAAAATGGGACTGGGCCATGGTGTGCTTTCAGTCCAGCATGTATTATTCAACTGACCCTGTAATAAACAGGCAGGCAGAACCCCCTCCCCCAGTCTGTCAGCCTCTCGCGGCCCAATCAGCATCTTCATCTTCCATCTCTGGAGGGAGGCCGTTCTGGCATAGCAGGGACTTGGAGAGAGGCCTGGCTATTTGTGGCAAGGCAAGGTCTGAGAACCTGCTCCTGGTTGGAGGACGGTCGCAGAGACCCATTATAGGTTACCAAATGCAGAGTTGTCAGTCTTAAAGCCATATAGACTAATAAAAACACACTCACATGTATATACCTATACATACATGCATATGTATATGTAGATGTATATAATTTATAATATATAATATAATGTATAATATAATGTATAATATGTAACATATGATATATAACATATAATATATAATTTGTGCATATACACATTTACCAAATACACTTAAAGAAAAAGAGGGCATCCTCTTTAGAGTGGAGGATTTTAGATTGGTTTAAGGAAGGGACTTAGTAGAAGGAACGACTGAGGAAATGATGTAAGTCCATTTCAGTTAAAAGCACTAATACAAGGATACCAGCATACTATAAATTTTATAAACATATGTAAGGGAAATTTCATGCTAAAATTAACAATGGCTACATATGATAAAGACATTTTTCTATTCTATGTTAGTCTACTATAAAGTTATACACTGAAAGAAACCTTAACTCAAGATTTTAAAAAATAGAGATTTTAATCAGGAAATTTTAAATGCTAATGTTTTTAAAAGTCTACTTAATATGATTAAGAAATATTTTTCTATTAGAACAATTAGAGTTTAAGAGGTGATTTCTAGCAATTTTCATATTTCACTATGACTAATGAGGCAATAAAATTCAGGAGCTGAGAGGAGTCAAATTCACTTAGGAAATGAATCAGATAAAACCAGGCAATGGTTCAGAGAAGTCATGTATTGCCCTCTATAGTAAACTGGTTTATAGTAAATTGTCTACTTGTATGACCTAGATAATCTACCCTTTTGCTACTGCAGTCTACAGTTAGGACTGAAGTAGATTTCTTAGTTTTTTCTACTTAGTGGAATGTCAACATAGAATATTTTCTGTGAAAATCAAGTGAAAAAAATTAAATGATGTCTAATAAGGGCACAATATATGTATTTAATGAGTTTATCCCATTTTATCATTTCAGTTTTGCCTATTATATGTCCTACAAAAGTAATCATTTACCCATACTGAAAATATGTCTGAGCTCTCAAGTAAGAAATGAACACCCATCAGTAGGATTATTAGGTTCAAACTTTAATTTTTTGCCTTTTAAAAAAAATATTTCACGTTTTACTTATTTATTTTTTATTAGATATTTTCTTTATCTACATTTCAAATGATATCCCATTTCCCACTTTCCCCTGCAAAACAAAAACAAAAACAAAACAAAAACAAACAAACAAAAAACATCTATTTCCTCTCCCCTCCTCCTACTAACCAACCTACCCTCTCCTGCTTCCTGGCCCTGGCATTCCCCTACACTGGGCCATAGAACCTTCACAGGACCAAGGGCCTCTCCTGCCATTGATGACTGACTAGGTCATCCTCTGCTACATATGTGGCTGGAGCCATGAGTCCCACTATGTGTACTCTTTGGTTGGTGGTTTAGTCCCTGGGAGCTCTGAGGGTACTAGTTAGTTCATATTGTTGTTCCTCTTAAGTGGAGAACAAATTAAACTCAAAACTACTGCTTTAAGTTTAAATTGTGGCAGGTATATGCAAGTGATATAAGACAATATGACTTCAGGAAATG
Organism: Mastomys coucha; assembly: GCF_008632895.1. Taxonomy (NCBI): domain Eukaryota; kingdom Metazoa; phylum Chordata; class Mammalia; order Rodentia; family Muridae; genus Mastomys; species Mastomys coucha. Next base: position 61,121,917 of record NW_022196898.1, on the reverse strand, counting down.
TAAATTTAATCAATATTTTAAAGTATATGTTGGTAAAATAAATTATATTCATAGATTGTATCAATTTTGGTGATTTATGAATTTCAAAAATACATTGGTCCAATTGTATTTCTTTTGCTATGAAAAAATATCTTGACAAAAATAAAATTTAAGGGAATATGGTTAATTTTAGCTCAAACTTCTAAGTTATAGTCTCTCACTTTAGGACATTTTCTTATGAAACTTAAAATAATCCATCAGCATAGTGGAATGAACACACACATATTCACTAGCTTACTCTATTTTTACCCCTTGATTTTTGTACTCTTATATAGTATAAGACATCCTCCTTAGTGAATACTACCAATCACACTAAGCCAGGTCTTCTCATATCAATTTACTTAAAATTATGACCATAATTAGATAGCAAAATGGCTAAAGCTGAATTATTTTAAAGAAAATTGATATAAAGTTCATAATTGTAAATTATGTCTGCAAGTTCCGAATAGCATGGTGCATAGAGTTCTTGTAAGGATTCCCTGGTTAAATTTCAACATAGAAATGAAGTAGAAAGAAACATGTTGCATCTAGAGAAGGAACAGAAAGGTTCTATGTTAAGATAGATAACAAGAAGGTAAAGAGATACTGAGTTTGCTCATTTTGTAAAAACTACATTTCATTTAAACTGAAGAAACCTGGTTCTACTGGGGACATTAATCTACTCAACACATAGGGGTTCCATGGCCTCATCTACTTCCCATAGGCTATGTCTTAAATGTCTTATCCCTCACCACTGCTACACTGAGGAGCAAGCTGCCATCACACAATCCTTGGAGGACACAGCATATGGGACCCTAGGGAGATTATTCTTTCAGAATGACTTCTGGAAACTTTGACCTCTAATCTCAGCAGATATTGATGTCCTTATGCTATTCTTCCCAAACTCCTGAATCTGTGAATCTGAAACATTAGATCTGTTTAGAAACATGATAGTGATTTGCTAAGTTTGCCAGTGAAGTGACCAAGGCTGAGTTTGGAATAGGGTTTTACATGATTTCCAAAACAGATTTTAGAGTTGAAGCAAGCCTTGAAAAGCAAAAGTTTGGACCAGCAGGATATCTCAGCAGATAAAGGCAGATGCTCTCAAGTGTGTTGACTTGAGTTCACTCCCTCAGAATCAAATGGTTGAAGGAGAAAATAGACTTTGTACAAGTTGTACTCTAACCTCTACATATGGACTGTGGCATGTGCACTCATGTCCTCCCAAACACACAATAAATAAGTAAATGTAATACAAGGCACTTATAAAGGAAGACAATTCTTAAAAAAAACTAAATCTCCAAAATCTATATTAAGTATATGAGTAGAAAGACTGGAGAGTGGAAGGTTATGTGTCCCTCTCTTTTTTTTATATATGCTTCTACCTGTAATTTGCACATTAAATGCAAAGTTACTATCTTCTCCGTTTCATACCTTGTAGCCTAAGGAATGGTGGTTAGAATATATTAAGATAGTTGGAATACCCCACACAAGATTCAAAGCCTGGACACACCATCATCTTGTGGATGAGAGGCAATTTTGACAGCAAGGGCAGAATGGCAGGCCATGTTCAGCAAAACAGCTTAGGCTTTGGAAAGAGTGATTGCTACTAAATTCCTTTCCTAACCATTTCAAGAGTTGTCTATGCTGCAGACATATTTGTTTATTTATTTATTCATATATTCTGGTTGAGAGACTGAAAGGATTTACATCTGCATTTAACTTAAATTGATACTTCTTTTGATGTGACTTTTTTCTTACATGTATTTTCTTAGATTATATAATAGTCTTATGAATGGATGTAGGAATTTTTTAAATTTATTTTTATTTATTTTATATGTATGAGTACACTGTAGCTGTACAGATGGCTGTGAGCTATCATGTGTGTGGCTGCTGTTGATCTCAGGACCTCTGCCGGCCCTCTCGCTCTGGCATAATTTACTGCAGCTGTCTTCAGATGCACCAGAAGAGGACGTCCAATCTCATTACGGGTGGTTGTGATCCACCATGTGATTGCTAGGATCCGAACTCAGGACCTTTGGAAGAGCAGTCAGTGCTCTTACCTGCTGAGCCATCTCACCAGCCCCGGGTATAGGAATTTTTTGTGTCTAATAACATTCATTAGATTTGTATGTCCTAAAACGGCATGGTTCCAATAAATATTCGCTTAATACATAAACTAGAAAATAGGTCCTGATATTTTTCCTTATTTTATTTTATATTTTTAATTGAAAATACATTTTTTGTCATATAATATATTCTGATTATGGTCTCCCCTCCCTATCTCTATCCATCCAGATCCTCACCCCTTCTCTCTCTCCTTATAACACAAGCACACATCTAAAACTAATAATAAAATAAAATATATAAATTAAAACAATCTATAAAAGGACAAAAATAAGCAACCTGAAGGAAAAGAGAAAAAGTATGAGAAACATATGCTGTCAGGAGCCATCATAGGACATGCTCATAACTAGCAAGTGATCATTCTGAGATGACTTCACCTTGGTTTAAAAATCTCTGACAAAAACTCCAATTGGCAAGGCCCAGAAGAAAATTATTTTAGGAAATGTTCCTGCTATTAATATGCTTTTTCTGTTATTATTAAGCATATATAACACTTGCTAGGTAGTAGCCTGTCCTTTGAAGGAGATCTTTGTAGGAGAACAATGAAGATGTATTGTCTTAGAGTGATCCCATAGACAAATAGATTATTTCTCAATTCTTTATGGTGATCCTATAAGAATTCCTAAAATTATATGAGTATTTATTAAGCTCTTTTACACTGAGACTGCTATTAGATCCTTTCTGATAGTCAAAATTGCAATGAGAACTCTGTCAGTCTCCAAGTGTCACCAGTTAATTGTTTCTGAGGTAGTAAGCAGGCATTCTACTACTCAGAGCACATACCAGAAGGTTGTAATACCATTAACCAACGGTCGTAAAAAAAGGAACTACAACTTATTATAGGCACTAGGGCAGTAGATAGAATATTGACTGGGTTTATCAATACAAAACTTCATTAATAACAGTTATATTTTTAACTTTCCATGAACTTGTGGAGCTATGAGAGGTGATTTAATGTTTTAAAATTATTCCTAATGGATATGCATATAAACATTTTCTGTTGTAAACATTTTATTCAATTTATGATTTGAATTTGTGTGTAAACGTGTGATTAACTTTTTATATGTGATCATGTATTCTGAAAGATCTGTAAGTGCTGAGGAAAAAGAGACGAGGAAACTTTCTCACACTCAAACTCCTTATTCCCCTTTTCTTGCATTCTCCTTATCCCGCTCTTCTTAGATTCCACTTATCCCATTTTTTTGTAGACTCCTTATCCCTCTTTTACTTACAAGCCCTTTCCCCTGTTTCTTAGAGAGCTTTCAAAGGAATCTTTTTACAACTCAGAACTAAACACTAAAATCACTTTTCAAAGTGTCCCCTTTTCTTTCTGCAACTTGTACTAGCAGCCTGAAAGTTAGAGCCCCACAACTGCTGCATAGATAGAACAAAGGCTACTTTACTTATTCTCTGGCTCTTTTATGATGAAGTGCTAAACAGTTTCTCACCTCAGAGTTGCTCAGAAGGCAGGTTGGCATCTGAGGCAAAGTGACTTAGACAGGAAAACGTTTTATTATTAAACAAAACCCCTAATTATCTAGTAAGATTAAGTCTTACCTCCCCAACCCCTGCAGATATTCTTCCACCTCTACTGCCTCAAGGAGAACAAAAACAAGGAAGAAGACCCACTGGGGCTGGTCCCTGGCAATTTTCAGAGAGGGAGACAAAGACACACACATTTGTACACTTGGAAATCTTGTAAAAACACAAAACTGAATAACATAATGTTTACAATGCCACTGTAAGGTTATTTTAAAAGAAAGCTGTGACAAAGTATGAGACAAAGAACATCAAGATTGGCATTGAATTCATTTTGTGTAGCCCATCTATTACTTGGCATGGTGCATGCCCTTAGGACTTGTTTGTAAACCTAGTGGAAGACACTGGAAGAAAACTAGTTTTTCATTTGTGAGAAGTTATCAATTGGAGGTAGCTTCTGGGTTAGAATTAGGAGCTTGTTTCCAATTCCCCTTAAACCTGGGACTCTGTCTGCCACATACTTGTTCAGGTCCTGTTGCCATGTACAGGTCCTGTTGTGTCTTTCTAGAAATCCTTGTTTTCTTGATATTTTCTATTTTGTTGACTCTTACAGTCTTTGTGCTTCTATTCTGCATAGTTTGCCCAGCCTTGCCTGGAAGGGTTTAATGAAGACATCTTATTTAGAATCCGGTGTTCCAAGGTCTCTCACTCTCTGCTCATGGTCCAGCTGTGGGTTTCTTTTTTGGTTTCCACCTGCTATAGGACGTCTTACTGCATTCCATACATTCAATAACAAATATTTTCCATTTCACACAAAAGGAACTGCATAATGTGTAGGTTTAGTAACTGGTCTAATGTTGAACATTATTAATTATGAAGGTTAATTGAGGCAAGTTGATTCAATAACATGTACGATTTATCAGTCATCAGAAATCTGTAATATGGTGAGTGCATATACCATAAAGAGACCTCAGACTATACTTTGTTATATTGTACAGTGCATCTATAGGGTCAGAGGTGACATGGCTAAGGAACTCATAAGATGTGGATAGGAGTTGGGAGTGGTGAAAACTACAAGTAATGATCCTACTAGGCAGAAATAAATGTACACTCTTGTGGGGCAGTGGACCATGAGGGAAAGCCTGGTAAGGTTGAGCTAGACCCGAGCTAGGGTTTGAAGCCACAGAGACCCAGAAGGGATGGTAGGAGCTTTGCCTGCTCCCACCTTCAGGCCCCTGTCACATAGCCACAGCACCCCTGAGAGAGAATTGTAGCCATCAGTCACATAGAGACTGTGCCCACATTTTCCTCCTCAAATAGACGAGGCATCTCAGGCCAAGCCAATAGGAAGCACTTATTGTCAGACCCAACCCAACCCCAAACTGTTTATCATATCCTATGCAGAAGGAATAAAGGTGTGTGAGAATTACTTCATCATCTGAGAGCATCTGTCAGAAGAGCTGTAACACTGCCAGGAAGAGCTATAACAAAGAAACACAGCACTCCCAAAGATTTGCCACCAGAAGCTCCCCTGCCCTCCACTCATTTGCTAGCTAGCCCTCCACTAACTCAGGCTGGTTCAGCTTGGATCAGTTCAGCACAGCCAGTGCAGCCTGTGTCTTGAAGCAACAAGGGCTCCCAGGGCAGTGGCAGCAGCTATAGAGGCAGAGGCACTTCCCCCCTCCCTGTTCATGCTCTTTCCCCCTTTGCTTGAAACCTTCTACCAGGCCAGACCAGAGATCTCTGTGGACAGCTTCTTGTACACAGACAGACACACACTTAACAGAAACAAACAAACAAACAAACAAACAAAAGATTTCAGATGGAGAAACTCTGAGACAAAATGGGAACTAATAGTAACCAGATCCAGTGGGTTGGAAACAAATGAAGGGGTAGAAAGGAGGGCAGGCCGGGTGTACATTTAAGGAAGTTACCGTGTCTCCTGAGACACCTCTGGAGCATCTGAAAATCTGGAAGAAGATCATGGGTTTTGTTGTTGTTTTTTCTGTTTTTGTATTTTTTCCAACAGTTTACCAGTTATTGACAGAGTGGGTAGTATGCAGACATAAAAACAGGAGGCAGCCAATAACTCCGTGTTATTTTCTTGTTTGATATACTTGAATCTACAACACATACCATTTAAGAGAAAAAAGTATTTATTTATTTTTTTAGCCACCTAGAATTGAGCCTAAATAATCAGTGTGTCAGAGAGACTTAGTTGGCTACCAGGAATCTAGAATAATGCTCTTTTCTTTGCCTTTAGCAGAGTTAGGGGAGGCCATAAAATGCACAACACTGAGAAGATGAAAATCCTTGCTCTGTGCTCTCTTAAGTGTGTAGAATTGTAGGTTGTTCTGACATCCTGTTCCCCTTACCACAGCTTCATTTTTTTTTCTTTGAGTCCATAGCCAACATTTGAGCTCCAAATTTCACAGACATCTCTGATATCACTTGTTTTTCTGGATACACTTCCTGTTCTCAATTCCTCCCTTTTTCCCTAAGGGAGTAAGTAATGAAATGTGAAAAGCCACCTAAGTTGGCAGAAAAAAAAATGGTACTCCAATATTTAACTATAGAGACAAATCTTTGGAAGTGCTATATGGAAAACATATTTCTCAAATTTAGCAAGAGTTATTTATCCAAGTATTCTTCCTTCATTCTTTCATTCATTTTAGTATGATGCAGTGATGTTACGTTTTATTTCATTTTCTTTCCAATAACTGTTTCACCCTGAGAGCAGTGTTCTCTCTCTGAGGGCCAGACACTGACATTTCTGCGGACTTAATCTATAGGTTTGAGGACACACAAAAGGTTAAGTAAATTCCATTTTTAATGCCATGATCACTAAATTGGAAATGTTAGCAGCTTTAAGTTTTGACAACTCTGGCCCTTCCTCTTGAAAAAAAATTCTATATTTTAAAATATCAGATGCTGCATGCTATAAATGGGTTTTTCTTCTCTCTCTCTCTCTCTCTCTCTCTCTCTCTCTCTCTTTCGTTCCTTCCGTTAATTAATGTTTTTATTCCCTTTACATTCAATTGCAGTCCCACCTCCTCCTAGTCCTTCGAACACACAGCACCACCTCAATTCCTTCCACTTCTCCTTCCTCTCTAAGGAAGGGGAGGTCCCTCTTGGTACTAATCCAACCTGGCACATCAATTCACTGTGGGACTAGGCACATCTTTTCCCACTGAGTCCTGACAAGGTAGCCCAGTTAGGGAAACAGGATCCACAGGTAGGCAACAGAGTTTAAAAAATTCAGTCTATTTTTTATTATTATTAATTTCTGCTACATGAATATATGTGTATGCTTATATGTTTTGTTCCTAATCTCAAAATTAAACATGCAGTAAATTAGCTAAACTGCCGTACTTTTTAAAGATATAATTAGGACGATCTATTTGAGAAGAGAGTTTTACTATGTACCTTTGCAATCAAGTTTACCTCTGTGATCTTTGTGTCCTATCAGAGCCAAGTTGTTGTCTAAAGTTAGTGAGTCTTCTGCTTCCTTTTCTGCTGAATGATTGTGTAATGGCAGAAAAATGAAAGCAAAAGTAATCAAAAAGCAGAAGCATGCTCAATAACTGAGCACCAGTGACAAGCCCAGGGTATATCAGATGACCAGAGAATGCTGTTTTGCTGTTAACATCTGGATGTTCTATGGCACATGCATCCAATAAAATTTGGAATGTACAACTGCCTGCAATATCAGGGGATTTTTACCCAATATATTTGCCAACCAATCCATATCAAGAGTAAATCCTTCTGTAGAGTGGACAATCACATTCTTCATAACAGGTACTCTTGCCTAAATTAATAGCATCCCCGAAGCGCTCTGTATGTTTCAAATCCAATACTGCTGAAGTTTAAAATTTACATGTGATAAACGGGATGGATGATTTTTCTTAATAATGACTTAAATAAAAAGAAATTATGTGAAGATCTTGAATTAAATGCTTCCATCCTGCGTGGACTCAGTTTAAATTGCTCTTATTTCTAGATTGCATGATTCCCATTGTCCATATTTCTCTACAGGTTGAAGAAAGTACCAAACACATCTAAAAGTATTATTAGCTTCCCTACAGTGAATGACTGTAGTTGTTTTCTGTAAAGATTGTGTGGGATAACATGTCTCACTGAGATAACTGTCATAACTCATGGGCTCAGCATAAGTTGAAAAGCCCTCCCTCCTTGGAATATTTTTACCCATCCAGAAGAAAATCCATAGTTCCTCTTTCCTTTCTAAACAGTCTCACAGATTTAGTGCATTATTTCCTCAATATTCCTTCTGTCCCTTGATTATGACATAAGGACCTAACACACACTTTATTGTGCAAATATGTACACTATACTAAAGAGGAAACAAACCATATATATGATTTTACTTTGAAGGTCATGACTAAAATGGAAGATAAACCCTGAATGATAAATTGTGTTAAAATTTTGTTTTATTTGACTCTATCTAAGATTCATGTTGGGTGAGCTACAATTTCTTTTTGTTTGTTTTTGTTTTTGTTTTTGTTTTTCAATACAGGGTTTCTGATCTACGATTTTTAACAGTTGTGTAAATGTTTGTACTTAACAGCTATTATCTGTAGATAATGGTGGCAGTAGATAGCAGAGATATTGGTATGGAAGCAAATATATTTGTCCTTAAGGAAATCACAACTGAATAAAAGAGTCTTGCTATCAGAAATCTTCAAATTATTGAAAGGGTATTTATTACATTTTTTAATTTATTTTTATTAAATAACATTAATATGTAGAAAACAAAATATGACTATGGTAACATATATGTATATATGTAAATATATGTATATATACATGTATATATATGTGTGTGTAGTTCTGGTTATGTGTATATATATGTGTATATATATTACATATGTATGTCTATATATATTCTGGTTATATATATCTATATATATAACCAGAACTACAATTACATGACAAATTTAACACAGGGGCAATTTACGTGAATCTGTATTTAAGAATAGCTTCCTTATGAATAACAGCCAGATATTTGAGTGAAAGAAGAGACAGAAACAAAAACGGGGAGGACTGAAGCATTAAGAAGATTTGAAGAGAAATAAAATGCAATAAAAGTGTATAGTCAAAGCACTCGACATCCTCCAATAGCATGTGTGCATACCCATGCTCTCTACTTCTCTTTTATAGTCAAAGCACTCGACATCCTCCTATAATGTGTGTGAATACCCGTGCTCTCTATTGCTCTTTACATGACAACAAGAAAGTGGATCACTCTCTTGTCCATCAGCTGCAGAATGGATGATGAATGTGCTTAGAAATCAATATAGCCAAGGAAGTGAAAGACCTATATAATAAAACTCATAAAACTAAAGATATTAAGGACAGCGAGAGTAGCTTCCTGTTATAACTGAGAACTGTCTCCTTGTTTTTAATGATCAATCACTAGTCTGTGATACTGATTTAAAGACTGCAGGTCCATAAGATGGTGAACACTCCCCGATTAAGACAGGTTACTAGAGAAAAATCTGAAATTGGGTTCTGTTTTCTGGTCTTCACTCTGTGGAATGGAGCCCATCATACTGTAAGCAACAATAACCCCATTTCTCCAGTAAATTGCTACTATTAAAAAAGAGACTGTTGCCACAACAACAGGAAAGTAAGGAGTTTGATTTCTCATGTCCATGGATCAGCATATTGTGAAGTCAGTGAACTTACAAAAGCAAACTGCAGATTTAATGAAATACTTATCAGGCCCAGTGGAATTTCCATCGAGCTAAAATGAATGATTTTGTAATTAATATGGAGTTACAACATGGTATAGATAGTAACAATTGTTGGCAAAAGAGAAATAGTGGAGGCAGTAACTTTATCATTCAACTTCTGCTACATAGCACAATTTCCTCCAGATGTTGTTTTCTAAATGAGCCTTAATTTGATAATTTGTTTCTTATCTCAGCTGAAATAAATTATAAATTACTTCTTGGAACTTGGACTTTCTACCTATTCCAATTTCACCCATTTCACAGCATTAATCACATTTTAGTATAATATTAGGATTTGGGCTCTATTAGGTCAGCTAGTTTGATCTGTTTATTTTCTTTCATTTTTGGATTTTGTTTCTATTGTTTTGAGGGGGGCAGTTGTACTATGTATCCTTTGGCTAGCCTGCAACTCATTACATAGAGTAGGCTGGGCTTTGTACTCACACAGCCTTGAGTCACCCACCAGGTCTCCCATAATTTATACACTTACTTATTTATCTACTGTTCTAAAAATGAATATGATACAGAACTGGAAAAATTATAGAAATCAAATATGTTTATTGAGTAAATTAGTGACATTTTTAAAATTTTATTTAAAAGCATTAAGTAAGGATATATTTGGATAAGTCATACTATAGTAATTCACAATTTAATGAATGTTATTTTAGACAAACTATGATTGGTTGTTGATAACTTACAATGCTTTGATTGATTTCCTTATGTAGTTCAGTCAATTTGATTACAACAAGAGAGCACATCTGTTGTAATTAGTGTTGTAGTCTGGCTCAATTTTTAGTGAGGCAATAAAAAGAAAATAGATCTTCTAATTTTGTCAAATGCTTTAGGGTTTTAAAATTATCTGTTATTGCTCAGGAAATGTTAATTAACAAGTGCTAATTTTTGAGAGATAGGTAGTTCAATGGGTGCTATGAAGTATATCAGGAGTTGTAAATTTCTATGTAAAAATTAAACAGAAAAATTAATGCATGTGAAAACTCAAGTTTTCTAAAAGGTAAAAATAAGGCTAGAGTGGAGATGGTTCATTTAAAAGGTGCATTTAGTGTTCATATCTTCTCAATGTGATCCATTTATTATAAATAAAATTACCTGCATTTTCAGTAGTAATCAGAATATTTCAGAACTCTCTTTGTAACCAGAATAAGATTCAAGGAGCAAAAGAGTTGAATGATGTACAAATGCTTACCGTTTTTCATAAAAAATAGAAAAATAGATAAATATAAAAATAATGAATAGATGTGAGTATATGTTTGTTTGACATTTTCTGATTGATCTTTTGACAACCAATCATGATATTAATAAGAGCAGCAGGAAGAACAACTGTGTTATCCAACTTCTCAGCACTTAACAAATTTATGTGCGGATCAGTTTATATAGCAAAAGAGATGAGAAGCTGATGGCTTCAGAGGGTCTAGTCTGTGAGTTATTAGCACTATTGCTTTTCTGTGCCAGATAGATACATCAGAATGGGGACCACAGGCAGAGTGAAACTGCACACCTCATAGGGAGAAACGGAATAAGATGAAGGTAAGGAATCTGGGAATCCAGAGTTTCCTTTAAGGCATACTCATAGTGATTTGAAGAACTGCTCCACCTCTTGAATTTTTTAGATCACCCAATATTACCAAACCAGACCCAATGCTTGACACAAGGACCTTTACAGACCTTCCATATCCAAACTGCAACCAGGACCAAAATAATACTTACTGCAGTCAACTTATGACAACTGAAAGGAGAATTATTCTTCTAAAGAATAAGGCCAGTAATTTATTTTTCAATATTACATGAGTCAGCCTTGAAGCCATATACATATGAGCAACACCAAGTAAATTTAGTGGTTCTTCAGGTTCTATCTATATATCTAAATGTCTATATAGATTTATAGGTATATTGAATGCATGTTATAGTACATATATGTGTGTGAGACTGTATGTGTGTGTTTGTGTATATAATCATAATCATTAAATAAAGGGAAAGTTGAGCTTGAAAATGAGTGAGGGGATCTATGGAAAGTATTGGAAGGAGAAGAAAGAAGGCAGGAATGATGCAATTATATTTTAATTTAAATAAATACTGCTTGAAAATAAAAAAACAAACAAATAAATAAATATGGGAAAGACACGAGAGAGATCCAGAGAGTCAGGAGAATGAATGGAAATCTGAAGTGGCTTAGGGAGAGAAGACAGGGGGACTATCTAGGATGTCCCAGAAACCTGAGATGGGTAGGCTCTCAGGAGTCAATGTAGGTGACTTTAGCCGAGATGCCTAATAGTGGGGACATGAAACATGAAAAGGCTACCTCCTATAGCCAGTGGAGAAATAGTAACACAAACCATCCAACAAAAGCATTGGCCCAAAATTTGTCCAGTCTAAAAGAAATGCAGGACAAGGACTGAAGGAATGACCAACCAATAACTGGCCCAACTAGAAAGCCAGCTGATGGGCAAGCACCAGTCCCTGACCCTATTAATGATACTCTGTTACGCTTACAGACAGGAGCCTATCATAACTGTCTTCTGAGAGGCTCTACCCAGGAGCTGACCATAACTGATGCAAAAACACATGGCCAAATGTTAGACGGATTTTAGTGAGTCTTGTGGAAGAGTTGGGGAAAGGGTTGGGAAACCTGGAGGGAATAGGAACTCCATAGGAAGACCAACCTAGTCAACACTAACCTGGATCTCAGAGACTGAATCACCAGCCAAAGAACACACACGGGTCAAACTGAGGCCCTCGACACTATGTATCAGATGCGCAGTTCAGTCTCCATGTGGGCCCCCTCACAACTGGTGTGAAGGCTCTCTTAAGCCTGATTGTGCTATCCATTCCTCAACCATGATCCCTTCTCTGGGCTCAGTGGGAGAAGATGTGTCTAATCTTACAGGGACTTGATGCTCCAGGGTAGGGAATACCGGGGGGTGGGGGGGCGGATCACCCTCTCAGAGGAGAAGAGGGGATGGGAGGGGGCACTGGGAGAGGAGCAGCATTTGAGATGTAAATAAATAAATAAATAAGAAGTATCTGCATGAAGGACAGTCCAATGAAATTAAAAACATTTAAACTAATGTATTTATTTAATTTGCTTATGTAAGCAATATATTTGATATCTGTTATTACATACCTATGAAACTATGAAAAGTAAGAATTATGGACAAATACCCACATAATTTATTATTTCCAATTGTTAAAATTACATCTGAATACCAGTTACTGATGAAACAATGAAAATTTCATTACACATAATTTTTTAAAATCTTAGAATAGTAACTAAAAGAGAGCTGTATTGCTTGATATTATAGATCATTCCATATAACAAAGAGCCTAGAGGTAGAATGTCTCACCTGATACTTGAAGCAGCGTTTTGAGGTAGAAAGAATGTTATCATCATTATTAATTGGATTTGAACAGCCATAGGAGAAGTGACCTATGTTATGAAATTAGAACGCTTATTTGTAATTCAGGGATAAGGAACTGAGTTGTATCCAGCATGACAGAAAAAAAAAGTGCAGAATAAAGAATATTACCACTGTGAAAGCACTGGACAAATATAACAAGATAATGCTGAATTAAAATAGCCATAAGTCTATACAATAAACTAGAGTTTTAAAAATTTATCATCATCATTTTATAATTATAAATGTATTTCTGTAATTGCCTTGGCAATATCTGACTCAGATCACGGATGGTTTTAGCCTGTGTCGATGTTCAAGATTTTATTGTTCACTCATTAACTTAGGGATCTGGCCATGCAGACACTATTTACATTGTTGGTACTATTTTAGAAATTTTCAAAAAATTACAGACATGTAACCTGAGTGTGTGTTTTGCTGAAATTAATTTAAATGTTTGAAGGAAGCTAACATGTGAAAAGAAGATTATATATCTGTAAAATAAGATGCAAGCCAAGGAAAATAGCCTAAGGAAGCACATGTTTTTTCATGAAAATGAAAATCCCTATAAAATATAAACATAGAAAAAAAACTAAGAAACAATTTTGTGAAGAAAAAAAAAATATGAGTGATTGGTAGTCAGCAAGTAGATCCAAACTTGCTAAAGTCAAACCAGAAACTTTATTTTTACTTATTTATTTATTTTGGCTAGGAACTTACTCTATTTTAGATAGATGTATATTTGATTAAATATTTAACAGTATCAAATTGAAAAAGACCTATATATTAAATATACACACATATTTATGAATTATTTTCCATCTTCACATTTTACTGACTTTTTGTTCAGTAATCACACTCTTACTCCTTTTTTTTTTTCTGAGATAGGGTTTCTCTGTGTAGCCCTGGCTGTCCTGGAACTCACTCTGCAGACTAGGCTGGCCTTGAACTCAGAAATCCGCCTGCCTCTGCCTCCCAAGTGCTGGGATTAAAGGAGTGCGCCACCACTGCCCAGCTCAAACTCTTACTCTTTTTACAGATATTATTCTGGTTTTATAATTATTTTCAACTTTAAATCTTTGTGTGTGGACTGAAGAGATGGCTCAGCACTGAAGAATCAGCACTGCGCTTGTGGAAGAACTGAATTTGGTTACCAGTATCCATATCAGAAGGTTACAGCCACTTGTAACTCCAGGTTCAGGGATTTCATTGCCTACCTCTTGCATCTAAGAGCACCGACATGCACATGGTCATACACAAACACACACACAAGTACACCTGGACATAGACAAATGAAAGTCTTAGAAAACACTGGTATATCCGGTACATCAGATGCCTACAAATAAATGCGGGATATCAGATATTTACACAATTAACACATTTAGATAGTCAAAGTGTACAAGCTTGAAATTATCATGCAACACACTAATACTAGATTTAAAAGATTTTTCAGTCAAATTAAAGTGTGCTTAGTTTCCAAGGGAATATTTTTACTCTGTTCAAAATTTCTAAAAGGAATTTTGAGATTTCAAAAGTTAGAGTTGCTCTTGTTGGATTTGAGCATTTAGGTGTATGACGATGTGAGACCTTTTCATCACTTGTGACACAAGCTTTTGTTCTGCTTTCAGAATCACACTTTCAGAGACTCTCCATTGTAAAATTCCCAGGAATGTATATATAAAGGCCTAAATGTATCCTGCTGTGCTGAGCGCAATAATACTCATCACCTCTTAGTGCCATCCTGTGGGCCATCACCTTGGCCAGCTGCCTGTTGAGGGGCAGTTCTGTTGATGTATAAATAAACAGGCTATACCTCCTCTTCTCCATTCTTTCAAAAGAAACATTCCACTCCTGCTGCTCAACACGGTTAGAACAAGTAAAACTAAAGCAAAGTTAACAAGAAAATTAAGCAAAATTTGTTCTGGCAGCATCGAGAGTCCATACACCTGGCTTATAGCTCCCAGAGCAAAGCTATTGAATAGGAATGCACTGCTTGCTTCACAAGCAGCAGGACTGAAATAGATGTTCAGATGACTGCATTGAAACTTTATCAAAGTGCTTCAGAAGTAGCTGGAGAATAAATGAGTCTAAACAGAGAAAAGAGAAAATGAGACAGAAACAAGGGGAAAAAAAAGAAAACAATTACCTAAGTATGATGTCATTTGTTTTCCCGGAATGAGAAATTCTGAGCTTTGAATAGTTTCAAGAGAGATCAGGATTGTGAGTTTCGGATTAAAATATGGGAGGAGCAAAAATTTAGCAATTTAGAGCTTGATGTAGAAAGGAAAATAAACATAAATTCAGAAAGCTACTTGGTTTTGGAACAAGATTGTTAGTTTCCATTATCATTACTAATAACAAGAAACTATACTGGTTTCCACTTATAGGAGAGTTTCATAGACTTATAACTCTGTATTGGCACAAATGACAGTTAGTCTTTGATGTTACATTGGAAAACTCAGGCTTATAGTTAATCTCAGGCAAGATTGTATGACTGTCTAGTATGTGCCTTACAGGCAGGTGAGCAAACTCACAGAATTTTGCACAGAATCCTGAGCAATGAACATTTTGATATCATACATGCAAGCAGTCTTATGCTACTTAAGGTTGTGGAGTTTTTGAAAAGTAGACACCTGGCATACGTTAGTGCTTAAATGGTGGCATTCTAGTTTAAGTATCACAAAGGAGAACATAAATGATTTTGTAGTAAATGTATGTAATAAATTCCTTGCCCAGTTAGCACTCATCTGGTACTAAAGTTTCCATCTAGGTAAGCTGCAATTGCACATTTTCTCCTGTCTGTTTTCTTATGCTTTGTTTATGGATTTGGAGAAGGAAATAAGAAAATAACTAAATGACTCCTTCACATTATGGATTATAAAATACATAATATTTTTGATTGAATGGTAATCATATAGAGATTTAGGGACACTTAAGTTTTACATTCAGCCTGATTGTAAAATGAATGTGCTGTAGAATGCTGGTGTTAAAAATATTATATGTGAATATATTACAGCTAATGAGACTCTGTGATGAAAAACTGAAGTTTTTTTTTTCTGAAACAGGAAACAATGTGATCATTCTTGGCATCTAAATTCATCACAGGATTGTAAAGTTTAGTGGGGATTTTTTTTAAAGATTTATTTATTATTATAACTAATTACACTGTTGCTGTCTTCAGATACACCAGAAGAGGGTGGCAGATCTCATTTCGGATGCTTGTGAGCCACCATGTGGTTGCTGGGATTTTAACTCATGACCTTCAGAAAATCAGTCAGTGTTCTTAACTGCTGAGCCATCTCTCCAGCCCCTAGTGGGGATATTTTTAATGCATAAAGATAGATAAGTAAAAAATAAAATAATGCCTATGAATATATGATGCTATTATTTATTTTTTTCTTTTTTTAAAGATATTTTATTTACATGTCATTTGATTTCTCCTTTCCCAGTTTCCCCTCCCCCCAAAAAAACCCCCAAAAAACAACAACAAGAACAAACCCCTGTTCCCTCCCCCCTCCCCCTGCTCACCATCCCACCCTCTCCCGCTTACTGGCCCTGGCATTCCCGTACACTGGGGCATAGAACCTTCACAGGGCCAAGGGCCTCTCCTCCAGTTGATGACCGACTTGGCCACACTCTACTATACACATGCTGCCAGAGCCATCAGTCCCACCATGTGTACTCCTTGGTTGGTAGTTTAGTCCCTGGGAGCTCTGAGGTAACTAGTTAGTTCATATTGTTGTTCATCCTAAGGGGCTACAAACCCTTCAGCTCCTTGGGTTCTTTCTCTAGCTCCTTCATTGGGGACCTGTACTCAGTCCAATGGATGGCTGTGAGCCTCTACTTCTGTATTAGTCCAGTACTGTCAGAGCCTCTCAGGAGACAGCTATATCAGGCTGGAGTACCCTTCCTTCAGTCTCTGCTCCATAGTCTCTGCAACTCCTTCCATGGGTATTTTGTTCCCCCTTTTAAGGAGAAATGAAGTGTCCACAATTTGGTCTTCCTTCTTGAGTTTCTTGTGGTTTGTGGATTGTACTTTGAGTATTCCAAACTTCTGGGCTAATAACCGCTTATCAGAGAGTGCATACCTTGTGTGTTCTTTTGTGATTGGGTTACCTCTCTCAGGAAGATATTCTCCAGATCCATACATTTCCCTAAGAATCCATTCCTCTGTTGAGGAACATCTGGTTTGTTTCCAGTTTCTGGCTATTATAAATAAGGCTGCTATGAACATGGTGGAGCATATGCCCTTATTACATGTTGGAGCATTTTCTGGGTATATGCCCAGGAGTTGTATAACTGGGTCCTCTGGTTGAATTATGTCCAATTTTTGGAGGAACCACCAAACTGATTTCCAGAGTGGTTGTACCAGCTTGCAATTCCACCATCAATGAAGGAGTGTTCCTCTTTCTCTACAACCTCTCTAGCATCTGCTGTCACCTGAGTTTTTTATCCTAGCCAATCTGACTGGTGTGAAGTGGAATCTCAGGGTTATTTTGATTTGCATTTCCCTGATGACTAAGGATGTCGAACATTTCTTTAGGTGCTTCTCAGCCATTTGGTAGTCATCAGTTGAGAATTCTTTGTTTAGCTCTGTACTCCATTTTTTAATAGGGTTATTTGGTTCTCTGGAGTCTAACTTCTTGAGTTCTTTGTATACATTGGACATTAGTCCTCTATCAGATATAGGATTGGTAAAGATCTTTTCCCAATTTGTTGTTTGCCGTTTTGTCCTATTGACAGTGTCTTTTGCCTTACAGAAGCATTGCAACTTTATGAGGTCCCATTTGTCAATTCTTGATCTTAGAGCATAAGCTATTGGTGTTCTGTTCAGGAAATTTTCTCCTGTGCCTATGTGCTCGAGGCTCTTCCCCACTTTCTTTTCCATTAGTTTCAGAGTATCTGGTTTGTTGTGGTGGTCCCTGATCCACTTGGACTTGAGCTTTGTACATGGAGATAGGGATGGATCGATTTGCATTCTTCTACATGTTAACCGCCAGTTGAGCCAGCACCATTTGTTGAAAATGCTGTCTTTTTTCCACTTTATGGTTTTGATGTTATATATTTATATTCATATATGAAACATAATTTTATTTGTAAATATCAGAAACTATTAGAATTAATGAAATTTAAGAAAATTGCAGAATACAAAATCAGTACACAGAAAACAGCTACATCACTAATTAGTGGGACTGAATTATCTGACAAGAAAACTAGGAAAAATAAACCCTCTAACAATAATACATGGATACAAACATAAAATCCCAGGAAAACCGGATGCCCACAATGTCTAATTTTCAAGAAAACTTTTTGCTTTTCAGACAGTTCATTCCATTCTACAATAACATAGCTGTTACTTCTCCCCATTGTGAAGTTTCTGTAATCAAACTTCCCATGTATTTCTTTCTGTTGGCAAATCTAGTAGACATTAATGTTTCCTCATTAATGTATTAACACTAGGCCATTTAACACCCTCTGCTCATAAAGACACTGTCTTCTTTGATTTTTGAAAACCCAAGTAACCTAAAGTTCTCTTCTGTGATAAGGCCAGTCTTCCTTCCGTTCTAGATGTCACTTCTGTCAAGATTTCTACCTATGACTTTCTATTTGTTGATATATCCTATAGCACAGAGTCTACTTTGCCTTCTCATGTTCCTGATCACTGATGACCCAGTGCCATTGGGTCATCTGATGATTGGTGTCACAGATGTTTCCTAATAGAAGTTGTAATCCACTGTGGGCCTACAAACATGTATCTGGATCTTATTACTTAATTTTGCAATGTTAGTGTGGCTTAAAGGTATACATCCAATGAAACCCCTGGTATGCAGGTACTTGATGATAGTGAAATTTCTTCTTTTATCACACAAATGTTTCTTTCAGATCAATAAGCAATAGTGACAAGGCTTAAGAATGTATTCAAAATGTGCTCATATTTATTCTTATAAAGCAGTTCTAGGCAAAACTATTAATTAAAGCAATTTTTAAAAAAATTTCTTTAGATTAGACTTATTTTAGTTTTATGGCAACATGACACAAGCTAGAGCATTTAGAAAGAACAAAATGTAATTGAGAAATATCCCCAAAAACCCTATGGGGAGATTTCTTTATTGACGATTGATGTCAGAGGGCCTCGTCCACAGTCGGCTGTGCTATCTTTCAGTAGGTCCTCAGTCCTATAAGAAAAATAGACTGAACAAGCCATGAGGAGCAATCACCAGAAAGCGATGCACTTCTCTGCATTAGTTCCTGACTCCTGGTTCCTGCTTTGAATGTCTGCCCTGATTTCCCTTCATGAAAGAATCAATAGATGTTGTAAGGTTAAATTATCTCTTCTCCCCAAGTTGATTTGTATTTTGATGTTTTATCACAGCATTAGAAACATTGTTCCAACGTCCAAAATCACACTGATCTCAAATATCCTTTAATGCATAGATAGAATTCTAAGAAGTAAAATTAACTAGTTTTAGTCAACTAATTCTTGCTCCATAATAAACCACCCAAATATATTCACATTATAGTTTTCTTGATTGTCTACTCAAGATTTTCTGTAGTCTTACTATGCCCATATTTGAAGTGTCCACACTGTGGTTAGATCAAAGTAGGCCTCACTTATTTCTAGGCCTCCTTTAGTCAGTAGGCTAACACAGACATTTTGATTAATGACAACTTGCTATAGTTGGAGGACTATAGAGACTGCTACAGGCATAGAGAGGAGAGAAGGAATCCACAGTAAGTGAGGGAAACCTTTCCCAAGGGAGATGGCAGTGATCCAGACAATTGAGGAAACAGAATGAAAAATGTGCCAATTAGAGACTGAAGGGAGAACATTATAATTATTAACAATAGATTTAGAAAAACGATTTTTTTCTATCAACCTGTAATATGGAGCTAGCTGAGAGAAGGTACAAACTGGAGTTTTAATAGAGACAGCAAAGAAACTGCAGCCTCAACTTACAGGTCTGATTTCAAGGGAACTTTTCACAAAGCAGGTAGGCACTTCTGTCATTGAGATGGATTCTGTTAGACATGTAAAGCACATTAAATTAAAGGACATTCAAAGGCAAACTGGATGCTGGAGGCTTGAATAAATTTAACTGAGGTGTTTAGGTTTTCCTTACTTTTAACTATTTGAACTAATATAATTCTGTGTAGGCCAACTTCACCAGAAAGTTCAAGTTTTTAGCAATGTTGTACCTTAGTCATTTATGCAAAGAGCAATACATTTTGGGGATGAGTGAGTGTTCTTTAAAGGGACTCCAGACTTCCCAGGTGAGAACAGATCCTAAGGAAAGCTGTCAGTTGGTACTTCCCATTGATTATGGATTGTTTGCTTCTTGGAGGTAGAAAAACATTTCTTTGTCTACCATCAAAATACAGAAATAAGAGATAAAACAAAACCATATGCGTCAGGAAAGAAAAGAGAAAGAACAAAGAACATTTGTGAGGACCACTTTTCTGTACAATATACAAATGTGAACCTATGCTCTGGTGGAAGACATAAACAGTAAGAAGGCATTTTACAACTTGAGATGTTCTCAGATGCTCTCACTGTTCTGCATAATCATATATCTGTAACATCAAAAAGTTCCCAAACTTCAGTTACCCTAACTGGTGATCTCATTTCCTTATAGAAAAAAAATGTTATTTTCTTTGTGAGCATCTTTTCTGTTAGAAATAAACCACATTAAAACATGTGTATTCAGCCGGGCAGTGGTGGCACATGCCTTTAATTCCAGCACTTGGGAGGCAGAAGCAGGTGGATTTCTGAATTCGAGGCCAGCCTGGTGTACAGAGTGAGTTCCAGGACAGCCAGGGCTATACAGAGAAACCCTGTCTTGAAAAACCAAAAACCAAAACAAAACAAAACAAAACAAAACAAAAAAAACCATGTGTATTCAAACATGAGAAAGCTTTCTGATAGACATTTTGATATGACTCTTCTACAGCATCAACATAAGCCATAGGAAATGTTGGCTTGTAAGGAAGTTTATTGCAACTAATAGTGTATAAAGAAATATTTCATATTGGTTCAAGAATTATTTAAGTATATAAAAGAACCAGACAGTGTTGGAAAACAAGGAAGATTATAGTGTCCATTCAACTTTTAAAAACTTACTTAGTCTATTACACTCAGTGGGTTCACATCTATAGATGAAATGAATATAAAGTACAATCAGAATGAATAGAAAACCAATTGGAGGTGATGTATATAAATG
>NW_022196898.1:61073325-61094499 GCF_008632895.1 Mastomys coucha | reverse complement strand
CTTAGAGCAGAAGCTATTGGCGTTCTCTTCAGGAAATTTTCCCCTGTGTCTATTTGCTCGAGGTTCTTTCCCACTTTCTCTTCTATTAGTTTAGTGGGGAAGAACCTCGAGCATGTGTACTCTTTCATTGGTGATTTAGTCATTGGAAGTTCTGAGGGATCTGGTTGGTTCATATTGTCATTTTTCCTATGGAGTTACAAACCCCTTCAGCTTCTTAATCCTTTCCCTAACTCCTCCATTGGGGTCCCTCTCTGCAGTTCGATGGTTGGTTATGAGCATCCATGTCTGTATTGGTCAAGCTCTGGCAGGGCCTCTCAAGAGACATCTATATCAGTCTCCTGTAAGCAAGCACTTCTTGACATCATCTATTGTGTCTGGGTTTGGTGGCTGCATATGCGATAGATCCCCACGTGGAACAGTCTCTGAGTGGCTTTTCCTTCAGTCTCGGTTCCACTTTTTGTCCCTGTATTTGCTTTATACAGGAGCAATTCTGGGTTAAAATTTTGGAGATGGGTGGGTGGACCCATCCCTCAAATGGGGGATATGCCTAACCTCTGGATATGGTCTCTACAGATTCCCCCTCCCTTTTGTTGGGTATTTCAGCTAATGTCATCCCTGTTGGGTCCTGGGAGCCTCTTGCTTTCCTGGCATCTGGGAGTTACAGGTGGATATCCCCAGTTTCCCATCCCCCACTGCTACATACCTCTGTTCAATTTCCTGACCCTCTGTATATCTCCCCCTTCTCTTCTAACGTCTCCTTTCCCCCCCCTTTCCATCTGCCTCCTCTCTCCCTACCAAGTCCCTCTGTAATTTTACCTTCATGATTATTTTGTTTGCCCTTCTAAGTAGGACTGAAACATCCACACTTTGGTCTTTCATCTTCTTGAGCTTCATATGGTCTCTGAGTTGAATTGTGGGTATTTTGAGTTTTTTTCCTAATATCCACTTATCAATTCGTGCATACCATATGTGGTTTTTTTTTTTTTTTTTTTTTTTTTTTTTTTTTTTTTTTTGTGACTGGCTTACCTCACTCAGGATGATATTTTCTAGTTCTGTCCATTTGCCTTCAAATTTCATGAAGTCATTGTTTTTAATAGCTTGAGTAGTACTTCATTGTGTAAATGTACCACATTTCTGTATCTATTCCTCTGTTGAGGGACATCTGGGTTGTTTGCAGCTTCTGGTTATTATAAATAAGGCTGCTATGAGCATAGTAAAGCATGTGTCCTTGTTATATGTTGTAGCATCTTTTGGGTATATGCCCAGGAGTGGTATAGCTGGGTCCTCAAGTAGTACTATGTCCAATTATCTTAGGAACTGCCAGACTGATTTCCAGAGTGATTGTATCTCCTTATACGAAGCTCAAGTCCAAGTGGATCAAGGACCTCTACATAAAACCAGATACACTGAAACTAATGGAAAAGAAAGTAGGGAAGAGTCTTGAACACATGGGCACAGGGGAAATTTTGGCTTATGCTCTAAGATCATGAATCTACAAATGGGATCTCATAAAATTACAAAGCTTTTGTTAGGCAAAGAATACTGCAAATAGAACAAAATGGCAACCAACAGATTGAGAAAAGTTCTTTACTGTACTGGCTGGTTTTGTGTGTCAACTTGACACAGGCTGGAGTTATCACAGAGAAGGGAGCTTCAGTTGGGGAAGTGCCTCCATGAGATCCAGCTGTAGTTCATTTTCTCAATTAGTGATCAAGGGGGTAGGGCCCCTTGTGGGTGGTACCATCCCTGGGCTGGAAATCTTGAGCTCTATAAGAGAGCAGGCTGAGCAAGCCAGGGGAAGCAAGCCAGTAAGGAACATCACTCCATGGCCTCTGCATCAGCTCCTGCTTCCAGTCCTGACTTCCTCTGGTGATCAACAGCAATGTGGAAGTAAGCTAAATAAACCCTTTCCTCCCCAACTTGCTTCTTGGTCATGATGTTTGTGCAGGACCCTGACTAAGACATTTACCAACCCTACATCTGATAGAGGGCTAATATCCAATATAAACAAAGAACTCAAGAAGTTAGAATCCAGAGAAACAAATAACCCATTTAAAATGGGGTACAGAGCTAAGCAAAGCATTCTTAACTGAGAAATTTGGAATGGCTGAGAAGAACCTATGGGAATGTTCAACATCCTTAGTCATCAGGGAAATGCAAATCAAAATGATCCTGAAATTCCACCTCACACCAGTCAGAATGGCTAAGATCAAAAACTCAGGTGACAGCAGATGCTGGCAAGGTTGTGAAGAAAGATGAACATTCCTCCATTGCTGGTAAGACTGCAAGCTTTCTTTTCCTTATACAGAGTAACTTAAATAATAAAAGGTAATCTCATTGCTAATAATTTTTACCTTTTATCATCTCATGTTTTTACAGAAGTACTTTTTGGCTTATATTTGATTATACTAAGTGAAGAGTATTATTTTTATGATGCTTTTTTCAATTCTCTGAAATATTTCTTTTCACAAGGACTTGAGGGATGAGTGATAGCATGACAAATTTTCAGTAAGTAATGATAATTTTTCAGTAGTGAGACTTAATTTCAAGAGAGTAATAGCTAGAAAAAAGGAAACTTTCATTTCTGAATCCCTAAGACAAAATAGCATTGACAGAAGTGGTAATATTTAGAAGGCAAACTAGTTTGAGTAAGAGGCAGAAATCATGGAGGCAGGTCAAAGATGTACAAAAATGCTTCATACTTTAACATGAATATTTGATGAAGTAGATTGTGGGTACTGAAAAGATTGCTCAGCAGTCAAAAGTATTTATTGCATTGGTAGAGGACCAGATTTGCTTCCCAGCACCCACATCATGGCTCATAACACCATCTTTTGGCAACCACATGCAACAAACATACATGTAGTACTCACACACATATGAAAGGCAAAATATTCATAAAATGATAGGCACATTGTGAAAAAACAATTAGAAAATGATTAGATTGTGGACTTTTATAGTCTTTTCGAGTACATGATATAATGCATTCAATGTTTTGTTCTTTTTTACTAATGCTAAGAAATTTTTGAAATAAAAACATAATAGCCATTGAGAACACTATCTTTGGAGAATTTAATATTTATACTAAAAATTAAATTATATGTTTATGTTATTTAATCATCTCATCCACCAAAAACAAACAGTTGAGTCCATTTGAAAATAGCACTGACTATATATAGTAGAATTTGAAAAGAGAAATAAAACAAGAATAAGAAATGCAAAGCTAAATCAAACATAAGGTTGTTTACAAAGAGTGCAAACTGAGATTGAAGTGCAGCACATCTCAGTAATTGTCTCATACTTGTAAACTTTCCATAGTTTAAATTAATTGCTTGTGTTAAATGAATAGAAACAATAAGCAGGATAAAACATATCCTTCTTTTTTTTTTTTTTTTTTTTTTTTTTTTTTTTTTTTTTTTTTTTGCTTTTTTTCAAGGGTTTCTCTGTGTAGCCTTGGCTGTCCTGGAACAGGACCAGGCTGGCCTCAAACTCAGAAATCCACCTGCCTTTGCCTGCAAGTGCTGGGATTAAAGGATGCGCCACCACTGCCCGGTGATCTTGAGAGCATAATTTATAAGTAATGTCGACTAAGAGTCCACAACATATTGCCTACGAACTTGATTTTCTGAAAAACAAGTGAAAGAAGTTAGTTTGCTATCTGAAATTCTTAGAAATAGGGACTCTATGATGTAATTCAGTACAAGGACCAAAGAGAGATGAGGTGTTTTTGCTGTAGTAGTGAGGCAAAATAAAGGGATGCATTTCTTCTTGTGTCTTTCTGTACCCAATGCAGGTTTCAGTGGATCAGATGATGCCCATCATTGTTGGCAAGGGACAATTGCTTTACTGAGACTTCAGATTCAGATATTAATCTTATGTTAAGCATATCCCTAGACACACTCAGAAGAAAAACACTCTGGGCAGAAATATAAAATTCATAATAACACTATCCAAACAGAAACTCTGACAGACTCTGAAGGCATAAATCTATAAGACAATATAACTTCACAAATTTAACAGGTCTTCATTATTTTACACTGGCTTTTTCCTTTCACCAAAGCAACTTAAAATCGGTATAATTTATCTTTCTTAATAACTACACTGATTGTGATTCATTGCATCCTTAATGGATATCTCCTTGGGATAAGCATATGGCAGTTGGTGTTGAGAACAGAAAGAAAATTAGAAGTATTGTCTGTGTTCAAATACGTTATCACCACATTATTTATCAAATAATTTAAAGGAAAGTGAACTATTTAGCTTATCATTTGTATAACACAGATTAATGGAAGAAAAGGGGCTTGCAAAAGTCACTAAGATGAAACTTTCATAAAGACAATCGAGACTGGATAAATCTGGAAACATGCAAGATGAATGACATTTGGTGAGAAAGAATATTTGGAGGGCTCTAAAATGATATTGCTCCAGGAACATATATGCAGAGTTGGGCTGCTGGCTATGAGAGAGCAGAGCGGAGATGTGCCTGGTAGTTCTCAAGCAAAATTAAAATAGTGTTCTTGCCTTGGGTGGGAAAACACCACTCTAATGAATAAATAGTAGTCGTCATAGATTTTCTGTTTGAAGAAACGATGGATGTATTACTCAATAAGCAGCCTGTCTATAGAAAAAGTCTAGTTTCTTATCACACATCCTCCATATAGGGATGCAGGCATTTGCATAGAAATGAATTGATTTGGGAAAGGGCAGAAAAGGGGAAGCAACTGAGAAAGTTGATGCAGCAGGCAAGAAAGTGCAGAGGGAAATATCCTCA
Source organism: Mastomys coucha (assembly GCF_008632895.1). Classification (NCBI taxonomy): domain Eukaryota; kingdom Metazoa; phylum Chordata; class Mammalia; order Rodentia; family Muridae; genus Mastomys; species Mastomys coucha. The sequence continues at coordinate 61,089,728 of NW_022196898.1, read as the reverse complement.
TGGATTTGTTTAATAAGACCCAATTCTATCAACGGTATAGAGCACCCTTCATAATTTACTGATTTGCAGCCTGACAGTTATGTGATTTTCAATAAGGATAAAAAAATATGATTTTTAAACTGGAGCTATAATTGTTTTGTATTTATAAATCAGTCATCTACACATATTTTAAAAACGCAAAAATGGAAAATCTATACAGAAAATGAATATGATTTTGTTTATATTTCATTTACGTTTTTTAAAGATATTTTTGCTCCCTAAAATGTTTTCTGTTTAGTTAATTTATTTCTGTTTCATGATGAGTTCCTTATCGACATGTCTTCATTTATTTAACCTCTCAGTTTCCTTTTCTGATTTTATTCTATTCTTTTTGCTGTTGCTTTCTGTTACATTTCACACTCATATAATTTGTCTATAAAGGATATTGATATTTTCTGTGATAAGCATGATGATGATGTGTAAGTTATAAAAACTGTTGTCTAGATTTCGATTGTGATTCTTTTCTTTAATGCTTGACAATCTGTATTGTGAGCAATGCACAAATCATGTTTTAACTAGAAGTTAGAAGTTAAGAGCTTTTATATTAAAAGAACTTCAAATAAAAAGAGAATGTGATGAATTGAACAGTATTGGAGCTACAACTGTTTGCTAATAAATATGGCAGAAATTAAATTGTAGAACTCAAAAATAGTTCAACCCATGAGACAAAATATATTTTATTTGTCAAAGAAGAAAGAATGTTCATGGCTAGAAAAGACATCTAATAAGTGTGGGTTGGCTCGGCAGTGTTGGTTCATGCCTTTAATCCCAGGACTTGGGAGGTAGAGACAGGTGGATTTCTGAGTTTAAGGCCGGTTTGGTCTACAGAGTGAGTTCCAGGACAGCCAGGGCTACACAGAGAAACCCTGTCTCGAAAATCCGAAAAAAAAAAAGTGTGAGAGTGTGAGTTGTTCCGGTTATTATTTTTTTCCATCTGTAATTTATTTGACAGTTGATATATGTATATGTGTGTATCTTTTACTGTAAACACTTTATATTTTATATGCTTTTGACCCTCAACAGATACTTAATGTCAAATGCTTTATCTTCTTGCATTCATATTTTACATTTAATAGAAAAATATTCCTTGAATTAGTAAGAAGAGATTTAAAGCTAAAATGTTTTTATACCCCTTGTTTGTGATGATTCTATTTGCTTTTTTTGATTGTTTTTTGTTTGTGTTATGCATGAGGGACAGGTAACTTATAACTGGAATGTATTTAGAATTGATGTGACAACCAAGTTAATTGAAACGTTACAAGACTTTGAGTTTAAATGGAAAATAATTCTTTTGAGAGTAGCAGCTTCCTTCTTAAAAGAGAGATCACAGAACAAGTGAGACACATGAGAGCCGCCATTAGAGAGAAGGATGAGGGCCTGTTTGTGAAGTGCCGCTTCCACTGTCCCAGGAGACCTGCTGCCAAACAGGCTCAAGGAGGAAATACAAAATCAGACATCTGTATGTGTGCAGCATCCACCATGTTTGCTCTGAGCGGGGGAACCATATGAAGCTAGACAGCAAAGGTGAAATCCAACAAGATAGCCTACTTTATTGCCATGGCAACCCAACCCTGATGAAAAGTAGAAAAACAATAAAATATCCACAGGGGAAAAGAAGTAAAGCTGTGCCATGAATACCTACTGATAGGAGGAAAGGTGCACTCATGGGCAGGGTTTGGCTTCCGTGTAACTCACGGGCAGCTATGGTTGCTTCCGTGTAACATTGTCATGGGTGCTGCTCTGATTTAAAAGCAGAGCGTTTACTGAATTATTCAATTCATCTTGTTACTAAATTCAGGGTTATATGTGAAAACTGTAGCTTCAGATTAAAATCTTAAGTATCCCCGAAGAGGTCAAAGCATAACTCTTCCACTCTTTCTGATGTTTTCTGACAATACCTTGCCATTAGATATAGCATAGATTGTGTGTTCAGTCCGCAGGAGAAGTTCCATAGCATTCTGCTGTGTGATTTAAATTAATGCTGCAGCCTATTTGTCTAGGTTGGCTTTTCAGATTTTCCACTATTGCTGAAATTACTCTCCTTTCAGCCTGGTATTTATTGGTACATAGTTTAATATGGAGGGGAAACATTTTTCTTCCTATTCAAAATTTGACTATTAACAGTTTCTTTCATCCTCACAGACATAGTCAATTCGGAGAATAGGCAATTCATGCTTGTTTTTAATTCTAATAAAACCCCTGATTTGCAGCAGAAGTCTAAAAAAGGTTGTTCATATTTATTAGCAAAATCAGCTTTACTAAAGTATTTACCTACAATAAAATCTGCCATAAAATTTAGATTTGATAAATATGTGCAGACATGTAATAGTTATCAAAAACCAATTTTATTGCTTTATTATTATATGTTTAATCCATGAATAAAAACAAGGCACTTTATACTGACTGACTTTTGGTAATACACACAATTGTGTGTGTGTATGAAATCTTGTATTTATTTACTTTCTAAACTTTTTGTTTAAAAAGTTTAAACTTTGTTTTGTTCTATGAACATGAATTATTAATAAAATTGGGTGGTCATTTTAATTTTGTACTTGCTCTAGTAAACTGTATTAGAAATAAAATAATTTACATTTTAGTAATTGGAAACATTGTTACTCAAATTCCATCAAAAGTAACAATCTCACTGGAATGAATTCTTATTTGATTAAGGTTTTTGTCAGCATTAGAGCATGTTACTTTAAGGTTTTGTTTCCTTTGTTTTTGATTAGAACTTAGCCATTAATCATACCATCATGATGTAGATGAGAATTTTAAGAATTTTCCATTGTTTACATTTGTAATGGGGTGATGCATATTTGTGAAGGTATTTGTTAGTTCATTGAAGTTCTTGGATCTATAGACTAATGTCTCCATCAAGTTTTGGGAATAGGATTTACCATTATACTTTAAATTTGTTTTGACCTTTGCTATTCTTCTAGAACTATATAGATTTGGGCAGTAAGATGTTCAGTATTTTGTCTCATGATCTCTAAATGTCTGGGTCATGATCTATTTCTCATTGTTCTCACTATTTTTTAATCAAAAATCTATTGTTCTATCCCTTAACCAGTTCTTGCTTCATATCTTAAACATCTCCAATTATGTATTATTTAATGGAACGTTTAAATTGAAGTATTATACTTTTTTATTTATTTCTAGAATTTAAATTAGACTGTTAAAAACTAGTTTCTGTTTCTCTAAAGAAGTTCCTTACAGGTTTAGTATTTTATTTTGCTCATTTGGAAATGAATTCTTTAGATGTCTTTAGTATGTAGGTAATGCTACTTTATTATGTGTAAATCAAGCATGTAGGCACAATTCAAATAATTTTCAATATCTGTGTCCTTCATAGCTTGCTGTCTTAATTTATGATTCTTATTAATGAGTAGCAATATGTTACTGAATAGTCATATGTTGGTAATCTTATATGATAGATAAGATTGTATAGTCATTTGGATTCTTTTTGTTCGTCCTAAGGACGTCTTGTTTTGGTGGTGAATTCTGCTTGCGAACTCATGTAAAATATTTCTTCCCTGTTAGGTGTTACCAATTCTGTATAGGTTTAGTATTTACTTTATTCACTTATTTATTAGTTTGACTCATTTAGCATCTTCCATCTACTTATATGTTTCAGAGGCAAATGAATGATTCCCTTAGAGAATATGCTGATGTCTCAAGCTCATAAATTTCCCCATGTCCCTTCTACTTGTATGAGAAAGAAGGCTCACACATAAAAGGGCCACAAGTTCATATTTTCCTTGTCTTCCACTTTCACTGAGCTCTCTGGGGTTCCCTCGATTTTCTCACTGTAGCTGTCAACTAAGGATGTATGAAGAGAATTTATTATCTCATTTCCCCTCTATCTTTCTGGTTTGCAAAGTTTTCTTTTGATTCCCATATGCTCGCCTGACCATCCTGATTTGTGTCTACCTTCAGCAGCAGGTAAAGCTGTGAGAGTTCATCAACCATAGTGATAACATGGGGATGTCGCCAGGCAAGGGGCAGTCACATTGCTCACTGTGCAAATAGCCTTGGAGTTACTGCCTACCTTTTTTGATTTTTACAATGTCCTGAAAACTTCATATGAAGCTGACCATTATTACACTTATTTTTCTGTTGACATTAATTGCTCATTTTCTTTGGAGCAATTGCTAAAAGAAAAGATGCCTTTTATCTATCATACAAGAGGAATATATTTGAGATAGCTAATATCTATGTATAACCCTAGAATGAAACTCTTATGACAAATGTAATATAATTAACATAATTCTCAAAGGACACCCTTATTCTAAATAATCAGAGCAGTTGGACATCTTTATTTTGACATCTATGTGCTTCAGATTTTAAAGCAGGGACATTAACAAAATAAATATATTTTACATAGTCAATATGTAACATTTGGAATGTATTTATATAATTTGAGCATTTCAACTCTATGACATGTATTTTTTTCAGTAAATCTAACTATTTCTATTTATTAGGCACAATTCAAGTATAAACCAACAATGTGAGCTTTGTAGATATGTAACAAGTCATGTTCCATTGTCTACTCTATTTTATTCTCTTTTTAAAAAAATGTTTATTTTTTAATCTCTTTTTACAGTCCAGTTGTTATCCTCCTCCTGGTCCATCCTCTGACAGTTCCTCATCCCATTCCTTCTTCCTACTGACTCGAAGAGGATGTTCCTACTCCCTACACCCCACCCTACCCTGACAGGCTTTCCCATTCCCTGGGACATCAAGTTATGTCACGGATCTTTGCCCAAACCCTGAGGGGCATTCAACGGGGACCTAGGGCAGGGGAGAGAGAGACTGAAAGAGACAAGAGACGTGAGGAATGAGAGCAAGACAGTTGTCTGATCAAGCTCTGAAAAACTTTATTCAGTGTTGGCAAATATAAGTACAAGCAGGAGAAAGCTTAAAGCGAGTGGGAAGAGCCCAGGGTAAGGGCGGCCAGGTAATAATCTTGAGTTCATGGAATGAAGGTCACAGTGTCCTCCACACCCACAAATATTCTTACTGTTAAACTACATATGTTCTCTCAGGGCTTTATGTATAAGCTAGTAATTTTCCACCAGGCCATGGTTAAGGCCATGGCTCCCGGCAGATCTTGGTGCATGATCATCACAGCAGCAATGTGCTTGGTACCTTTGCAGATAGTCTAATTTAAACCAAAAAAATAAATAAATAAAAATAAATAATAAATAAATAAATAAAGAAAACAAAAGGAGGTCTTCTCTCCTGTTACGTATTATTAATGTTTTGAAACAGAAAATTCTTTATGCCTAGTTTTTTGTTTTTGTATATTTGAGATAATTTGACTTAATGAAAATATTCTTGATATCTGTGTAAGTTCCATTGCTACAGTTTAAGAGAGGAAGCTTACAGTTTGATGCTTACAGTTTGAGCGGCTCATTCCATCATGGCAGAAAAGACATGGTAGCAGGTGGGCAAGCTATGACAACAAATGCAGCAGGCCAGTGGTCACATTCCATTCTCAGACATGAACCATATATAAAGCTAGCACCAGCCCACTTCCTTCATTTCATTCAGGACACCAGTTATAACTATTCTCAACTGAATATATATAATCTACACTATCTTTCATATTCATTTTCAGAGGTATTTCTCCAAAGTGGTTCTAGTTCCTGTCAAGTTAGCTTTTATTTTCAACCATTACAATTCTACCCACTGTCAATCTGACATTCAACATAACTTTTATTAATTTATTTATTCGCTTTACATCCTGATCACAGCCTCGCTTCCCATTCTCCCCCTCACATAGCCCCACCCCATCAGCCTCCCTCTTCAACACCCTGGCACATCAAGTCACTGCAGGACTAGGTATATCTTCTCCCACTGAGGCCAGACAAGGTAATCCAGTTAGGTCATCAGAACTCACAGTCTGGCAATAGAGTAGGGTATAGCCCTGCTCCAGTTCTTGGGGGGACCTTCATGAAGACCACTCTTCACACCTATAACATATATGTAGGGAACTTAAGTCAAACCCATATATGTTCTTTGGTTATTGGTTCAGTCCCTGAAAGCCCTCAAGAGTCCAGGTTAGTTGACTCTATTGATCTTCTTGTAAAACCCCTTCCCTTCCAGGTCTTCCCTCAATCCTTCCCTCAGCTCTTCCATAAATTCTGAGTGTTTCACTGTGGGTCTCTGCATCTGTTTCAGCCAGCTGCTGGGTGGAGCTTCTCAGAGGACAGTGTTGCAAGGCTCCTGTCTGCTAGCAAAACAAAATATCATTAACAGTGTCAGGGATTGGGTTTTGCCCATAGGATGGATTTCAGGTTTGGCCATTCCTTCAATCTCTGCTCCATCTTTGTCCCTGCATTTCTTTTTTTTTTTATTAGATATTTTCTTTATTTACATTTCAAATGTTATCCCCTTTTCTGGTTTCCCCACAGAAAACCCCCTATCCTATCTTCCTCCCCCTGCTCCTGTATTTCTTGTAGGCTTTAAAAGTTTTGAGTTAAAGGTTTGGTGAGTGTATTAGTGTTCTTATCCCTCCAGTAGGAGTCCTTATCCTCTAAAGCTAAGAATCACAGCTGAAGTCACCCTTACATATTCCTTGGAGCCTTTTCCTTCCCAGGTCTCTGGCATGTTTTCAGGATGCTTAGCCCCTCCCCCTTCATCAGCTTCCACCAATTTCCTTTCACTCTCTGTGCCCCACCCCCAAAGGCTAATTAAGCTACAACCGCAGCATTTCATAGCTTTTCTATCTCAGATTTCTAAATACTTCCATATTTGTTAGGTAAATGAGTTCTAAGCACTTATGACCCCAATGGTCCAGATTATCTCATTGGTGGCTTCAATTTTCTACCAACTTTTAATATTAGTTAATTGTGAAAAATAACCTAGAAAAGCATCTTAAGGAAAAACAAGTGCAGGGTCTGGCATGTCCTTGGTGGGGACAGAATTACATGGCTCCTGCCCCTGGGACAGGGCCAGCAAGAGCTCCAAGGTGTGTTGATGCAAAGCTTGTTTGTATAAAAATGTACAACATATTTTATGTTCCTCCTTTACAGAATGCCTCCCTGTTAATCAGGTAATGACTCCTTGGTAATCAAAAACAGCAGGAGTCATGGAGGTAAGGTTGTGGATAATGACTCAGCAAAATGTTAAGTGGGGTGGGGTGGGGATGTGGCTTCAGAACAGCCCTTAATGCTGTGGAAAACATGGTTCAAAAATATATAATTTCTCAAAAAATAAGGATGCACTATATAGTATATTGTGGGGAGCCGTGAATCTTGAGAGGCATTCGCCATGGCAAGATGGCGCCTAAACAACTGTTTGCGCATGTGCGTAGAGAACTGTTTGCGCATGTGCGTAGAGTGAAAAGACGCCATGTCACGGCCCATTCTGGGGAATCACATAGGGTAATGAGCGAACAGCCAATCATGGGCAGACACGCCACGCTGTGGTGTATATAAGCAGTGTGGATTACTGGCTCGATCTCTTTTTCCCTCTGGGAGAGGGCAGTAAATGTCGTTGCTGCAGAAGGAACCTAGTGTGTCCACGTGTCTTCTTCCCTGCGAGACGACTGCGCGGGCTATAGTATATGAATTATATGAGGGGCTTCACAAATCTAAAAGATTAAAAGTAGCTGCTGTGTAGATCAATTTATCAGAAAGATACTAAGAAAGAAGATAAAGAGATTTAGGGAGAGGAGATCCCACCCAGATAAGTTTTTTTGTTTATGCTTACAAAGGCAGACTGATTCCTGAATTCATGGCCAGCCTGGGAAAGAGCAAGGTTAGGCCTAGGGGTGGTATAAATGGTCATTTCAGGACAGGGTTCCACCTAGCTAGTTTATAGTCTGTGCTTAATAGAGACAGGAAAATCTCTGAATTCTTTCACAGTATTAAAACAAAATGTGTCCTTACTGTCTTCTAAGAATTAAGGGGCTGGGGTCAACTGGAAGCTGATTCATAGGATAATCAAAAGGAAACCTCAAGTAAATGACTGGATTGATATGTAAGATAAAAGACTGGGCTCATGATCTGCAGGTGGCCAAGCAAGCCAGAGAATTTTTTTTTTTTTTAGAATAACACTAACGAGAGAACTGTCTCCAGCAGAGAACAGCAAGAGAAAGCTGTCTGGAGAGAGAACTGCCAGTGAAAGCAGAACCAAGAGAAAGCAGGCTAGAAAGCTATCTTGAGCAGAGCATAGCTCTCTAGCTGGACCCACGATTTGACTTTGAGTCATTGTTTTTGCTGCTCCCAGACACTGATTCTCTCAGAACTGCTTTCCAAGCTGAGGCAGGTCCTTGGCAGAAAGGGTTTATTTGGACTTATAATTTCAGAGCACAGTCTACCATGGAAGAGCAGTCATGCAACAAGAATTAGAGACATTTATTCATTTGGTATTTGTAGTCAAGAAACAGAGATAGATGCTCATATTAGGTTCATTTTCTGCCCCCCCCCCCGTCTGGCTGATAGTATGGGGATATATCAAAATCACCTAAAGTTAATAACGAACTTTTGACACATGTAATTTCAAAATGCCTTTAAACTTAACTTCCCTTTCTCCATGATTTTTGTGAGTCTAGCATACTCATTATTATGAAGAAGAAAGTACAGAACCTTGATGACATGAGCAGCAATAAATTTTGTGATTGATTAGGGTAGAATGTAGAATAATACCATGCCTAGTGAGGCTGGTCCTGGAAACTAGTTTGGAGTGGTTAAGGAATGTTTAAAAAAGAAAGAAAGAAAGAAAAGAAAGATAGACTTATAGACATACATACAACAAAACTGGGATAAGTTGATTTGCACCCTCACTGATGAAGGGTACCATCTAGCAAGAACTGAACTGTTGGAACCTTATTCCACTTATTATATACGTCATAGGGAAGAGTCAGCTAGTAGAAGGTCTCACTAGTAGCGCAGTCTCAGGCTGCAAACATTCATGTGAAGAAAGAAGATGTATAGGTTGGTTTGAATGGGTTTGTCCCCTATAAAATCATGTGTTTGAAGGCCTAGACCATGGGAAGTGGCACTATTAGAGAGTGTAGCCCTGTTGTAGAAGGTATGGCCTTGTTGGAGGAAGTATATCACTGTCAGGGTGGGCACTGGAACAATAAATTATTCTTGTTTTTTGCATAGATCCAGGCTCCACATGGTTCACTCAGGGGGTCCCCAGTAATCTAAGGCTCGACAGAGTCTTACATTTGGTGCATTGGCTGGGAATCTGACTTCTTGTGGAAACACACTGGAGCGGTGAATCAGAGGTCTCAAGCTTTTACCGCAGTTCCTGTTTGTCTTTCTATCCATCAAAGTCTGAGTCTGTAAGACTATTTGAACTTTTCCTTGTAAGCACTGGGGGGCTTGGAGAGCCTATGGTGTCTGGTGCGGTCAAATGTGATGAGCAGACATGGCTTAATGTCATCAAGACCTGAGGAGGACTGAAGGATGCTTTAGGCCCCCCTGGGGGGAGCTGGAAAGGCTCTGTTCCTTCTGGAAACCGTGAGACAGAATCAGCTGGAGCTGAGTCTTGCTACAACCTGGTTTATCTGGCTCCTACCTTATAGGCAGGAGTACCTAGTTTGTTTTGGTGTGGCTGGCACGGCTGAGCAAATCTGTTATCTGGCTCTTGCCATGTGTGCAGGAACACCTGGTGTTTGTAACTGGGCCCATGGAAGAGGTGAACTGTATGTTGATTGTCTTTCTCTGTGTTCTTGGACCTGGACGCCCACTTATGGCAAGGTCGAGCTATTGTCTGTGTGGTAATTGTTTTTCTCTGTTTTTGTTGGTATCTCGTTCCATGTTCTTGGACTTAGATGGATGACTTTTTTCCTTGGGACATTGGACAGACTGAAAGACAAGTTACTCTCTGATTCTCCGCATGCCCCAGTCCTAGGGACTTTTGACTTGCAGGTGATCAAAAGCAGTAGAGGAAAGAGTCTTCAGGCCAGGATCCTTAGGGCACCTGGACCAAGGGCCCTATATAGCTACCTAGAAAAATCTAGTGGAGGACCCCCTCCTCCTTCATAGATAAAAGCCTTTCTTTTCCAAGACCCACCCAACAGATTCTGGCTGTCAGGAAGAAAGAACACTGGAGGAGAGATCCGGACCTGAGAAACTTCTGATCCTCCAAGACTCTTCAACCATGGACCTGTTATTTCAAGACCCTCTTCCTCTAAATCTCCCTACCCTAGCCCCCATGGCCCTGCCAATACCAGTACTGGCTGGTACTCAGACCCTATGAGACTGGGGCCATTGCATCCTCCTTCACTGGAATGGGAGGAGACCTGAGAGCCAAACCCTTGATACCATGGTGGCTCTATCACTGAGGGCACATGGGCCTATGGAAAGGGGCAATCAGGCTACGCAATATTGGCCCTTCTCTTTGGCCTACTTATACAACTGGAAGGCCCAACCACAACCCCTTTTTCCGAAGAGCTGGTTAATTTCTTTGAGACTGCTTTATTTATAATGCAAGAAGCCAGAAACCAGAGACATGGGGGCACCATAGATTGACCAGGCTGTTATCAAGAGCGGGTTTCCCCTGACTAGACCTGACTGGGACTTTAATACAGCAGGAGGTAAGGGGCACCTGAAGGTCAACCGCCAGGCTCCATTGGCAGGTCTCACCACAACCTACAAATTTGACCAAGGTATGTGAAGTTAGACAGGGATCAGATGAGTCACCTGCTCCCTTTCTAGAGCAACTCATGGAGGCATTCCATCAGTATACGCCCTATGACCCCAGCAGCAAGCAGCACAAAGCTACTGTGACTATGGCTTTTATAGACCAGGCTAGCAGTGATATCAGGAAAAAGCTTCAGAAGCTAGAGGAACTACAGGGTAAGTCATTGAGGGATTTAGTGCAGGTTGCTGGGAAAGTCTACCATAACAGGGAGACAGAGGAGGAGAAGGAACAGAGAAAGAGAAAGAAAGAAGATGAAAGGGAGATGAAAAAAAAGTGACAGGGAAGGAATCTACAGAGAGTCCTGACTCTCAGGCTAGAAGATGAATACAAGTTGTTTGAGACCTTGGACACGGCACCCCAGTACCTAGACTGGTTCGAGGCCTTTTCCCAGGCCTGGACTGGGATGGCAGGGATGGGGAGGGCCAACAACCCAGCCCCCTATCCATGTGGAGCTTAGAGCCCAAGCCTCCCTGGTGTCTGTGCACTAATATCCGATGTCGAGGGAGGCTCAGGATGGAATCAGGCCCCGCATTACCGGGCTCCTAGAAAAAGGAAATGCCAATCAGCTTGGAATACTCCCCTTCTGCCTGTGAAGAAACCTGGGGCCCAAGACTAAGGAGGACTGTCTAGAGGGACAAAACACTTCTTGGAGGAGCTGGGAGGATTGAGGTACACACCTTTAGCCAAGAAGGCCCAAATCTGCCAGGGAAAAGTAAGTTACCTGAGATACCTGCTGAAAGATGGCCAGCACTGGCTCTCCAACACCATCCTACATATCCCTCTTCTGCAGAGCCCCAAACACGTATGGGAATTCCTGGGCATGGCTGGGCTCTACTAGCTATGGATTCTAGGGTTTGCTGAATTGGCTGGCCCCCCCTGTTCCCTGACTAAAAACGAACAGCCCTTCAATTGGGGTGAAGAAGAGCAACAGGCTTTTGATGCGATTAAGCAGGCTTTACTGGAGGCCCCTGCTCTAGGACTGCCCGATGCCAGCAGACCTTTCCACCTTTATGTAGCAGAAAATAGGGAAGTAGCCAAGGGAGTGCTCCCTCAGTGGCTGGGCCCCTGGAAGTGACCAGTAGCCTATCTGTCAAAGAAATTAGACCCTGTTGCTGCTGGGTGGCATGCTTGTCTACGGATAGTGGAGGCAGTGGCTGTTTTAGTTAAAGATGCTGATAAATTAACTCTGGAGCAAAATCTGACTGTGACAGCTTCCCATGCCTTGGAGAATATTGTTTGCTAGCTCCTGGATTGTTGTCTGACCAACAACCACATGACTCATTATCAGACTCTGTTGCTAAACTCAGATTGGGTGGCCTTCACGTCACCAGTGGCCCTCAACCCAGCCACTCTGCTACCTGACTCCAACCTCAATCTGCCAGCACATTATTGTCAGTAGATTCTAGCTGAGGACCAGGGATGGCAAAAGGACCTGTCAATCAGTTACTCCCCGATGCTGATACGACATGATTCACTGATGGCAGCAGCTACCTAGTAGAGGGAAAGTGCAAGGCGGGAGCTGCCATTGTGAGTGGGTGACAGGTGGTCTGGGTGGAACCACTTCCTCCAGGAACATCAGCCTAAAAGGCAGAGCTGATAGCTCTGACCAAAACCCTGGACCTGGGGGCAGGCAAAAAGATCAACATCTACATGGATAGCAGGTATGCCTTTGCCACAGCCCCCATTCACAAGGCTATATACCAAGAGAGAGGACTACTCACATCAGAGGGAAAAGAAATAAACAAGCAGGAAATCTTGGATCTCATGAAGCCAGTAGCTGAGAGTATTATTCATTGCCCAAGACATCAGAAGGGAAGAGACTTAGTAGCCTGGGACAATAATCAGACAGATCAAATGACTCTGCAGTAGCCTATCCTGGTTATGGGCCTGCAAGAAATACCTGCTGGGAAATGGGATTGGACTAAGGGATGGCTTCACTTAAAATATATAGAAGAAGAATGGACTCAGATTGCTAGCCACCCTACCAACTATTACCAAGAGAAGGTAGGACAATGGCACACACAAGAAGGGAGAACTGTACTCCCCAGAAAGCAGGCAAAGGACTTACTAGGCCAAATGCACAGATGGACTCATTTAGGGGATAGAAACCTTGTCCAAGCAGTTAAGAGACCTAATATATATATACCTCCGATTCTGGGCCAGAAAGATAGTAGAACAGTGTAAGGTAATGCTTATGCAGCCAAGAGTAAACAGAGCAAAAGACCTAGGGGAGAACAGCGTGGAGATTTTTGGTAGATTAGTTTTATAGAAGTTAAGCCAGGAAAATATAGTTACAAATACCTTCTAGTGTTTGTAGATGTTTTCCCTGGATGGGTTGAGACATTACCTACCAAGCAGGAAACAGCTACCATGGTAGCTAAGTAGATATTAGAAGATATTTTCCAGAGGTTCAGAGTGCCCAAGGTAATTGAATTGGACAATGGTCCTGCTTTTATCTCTTAAGCTAAGTCAGGGATTGGCAAAGATATTGGGAACTAATTGAATGCCCCATTGTGCCTACCATCTCTAGAGCTCAGGGCAGGTAAAGAGACCTTGACTAAATTGACCTTGGAGACTGGCTCAGACTGGTTGGTACCCTTCCCCTTGGGCCTGAACACCCTTTACCATTTTAACCTGACCCTTTATGAGATCCTGCATGGGACACCCACTCCCTTGACCCTATCCAGCTCTTGATCCCCCCCAGGTTGACTTTTCAGGCTGACAACAATCTTATTGCTCCATAGCAAGCTTTCCAGATCAGCCACTTGGAATTGTGGCCTACACTCAGTGCCCTGTATAATACAGGCACCCCAGAGCTTCCAAACAAGTTCCAAATTGGAGATTGGATATATTTTAAGAGATGTTGTGATGAACACTTGGAAGGAAAGTGGAGAGGGCAGTTCCTGATGTTGTTGACCACCATGACCTCCATTAAAGTGGATAGAGTAACTGCTTGGATTCACATCAGATCAGCACCTTCACTTGATGCCAACTAGATAGCAGACAGATACCCAAGCAACCCACTTCTGCAAGGCCAGAGAAACCATGAGACAGCTATAGTGTATCTTTCAGTGCTGAGCCTTGGCAGCCTCCACAACCCTACCAGGGTGACTTGGCAGGTGCACTCAGCCACAGGTGATGTGGCTTGGTCTGCTACATGAGTTGTATGTGATTTCTGTGATTTAGCAGTGGGCCTTGACTTCTGGGGTGTCACTGCCCTGGAGACATAGGGAGAGTAATTGCCTGCATGTGGGGGACAAGAAACTTGTGAATCTAAACTATGTCCCAGAAGTGGACTTGGAGGATGAGGCTTAGGGTACTGACACCCAAAACTGAAAAGTGTCCTTTGAGAAATCTCCATATATATGTGTCCCCAAGATGAGAGAAACCAGCACCAGGCCCATCAGTGTTAGGGGGGCAACCATTTCTTCTATGCTACCTGGGAATGTGAAACATCAGAAAGCACATACTGGAGACCATTTTGGGGGTAGTTATATATTCAATGGCCAAGTGGAATAGAGATAACAGAGGGCTGGTTGGAGTCTTGGTTTAACAGCTCCCCCTGGTTTATTACCTTGATTTCTGCATTGTTAGGACCGCTGTTCATTTTGTTTCTGCTTCTGACCTTTGGCCTTTACACTCTAAATCACTTAGATGCCTTTATTAAAGCTCACATAGCTGCAGTACAGTTGATGGTCCTGAGACAAAGATATCAAGAATGAAGTACAGAAGACCAGGGATATGAGCTGCTTAACTACCCACAATAGTTTCAAGATGGAAGCATGCATAAAGAAAAGGGGGAAATGAAAAGGTCAGCTCAGGAACTTTGGGAAGGTCATGGAACACTTGCCCCTCTGGAAGGGAGACACTAATTAACATCCCTCAGACCACAGGGTGGGAACAGACCTGCTGGTGAGGACACATTTCACAGGATGGACTGTTGCCCACCTTCAGACAAGGGAAGTCCTTGCCACCTCATTCCCTGAAGATCAATCAGTTTAAAAAGTCACACTGCTCTGCCAATCACATTGTGTCTAATGGGTGCTGCCCTGAAAACTGTATAAAAGCTCATTGAACAAGCTGTGGATGGTTGCCTCCTCTCCTTCGGGTCTGGGACGACCCCAGTGCACAATAAATTCCTGTTGCTTTTTGCATTGATCCAGGCTCCATGTGGTTCACTCAGGGGGTCCCCGGTAAGTTAAGGCTCTACAGAGTCTTACACTTCTTTTCTCCTTGATCAGAATCTTAAATCTTTCAGACCCCACTTCCGGAATCCTATTTGTGTGGTTACATATACACTTGAGCTTTATTTATATTTATTTTTATATTTTTATATAGAATATGTCTCTTAGTGATCATATGATGCTCTATAGAAACTGAATTTACTTAAAGAATATAAATTTTGGAGTTAAATTATTTATAATGAAAATCAAAGGAATTTTCTCCTTGTTCGATAGTTATTCTTTTTCAATATACTACCTGAAATTCCAGGTCAGTATCTTAGTCATGTGTGTTGTTTCCTCTTTCCTATCTTATCGTTTTGGAGAATCTCAGTCTGAAAGACCAGGTTTGGTGCTCCAAGCCTTTCTGTGTTACTTTGGCTTTTCATATCTTGTGTCTGTACATTTCTCTACTGTGTCAAAGTATTTCCATCACAATTTCTCCTATACTTGAATCATTACCTTCATCTGTCTGCTAGCAGCCAGTCTCTAATGAAAGTCAAACTCCAGATTCATTTCTTTAAGATTATTTCTCCAACTGAGAAAGCAATTTGTCTCAGTTTTATGATACCCTTTACAAAATGTCATGCAGTCCCTAAAATTTTTCACATGCAAGATCTTATTTAATTTGCTCTACAACTTTGTATAGAACAGGCACCAGCAACTCTATTTTATACATGGAGAATTCGATTCATAATTGAGTTCCCTTCTTTCATTTTTATGATACTGGGCTCTGAATATACGGTCTCACATATGCTAGGGAAGTTATCCTCATTAAGCTATGTGCTTTAACTCTAGTTGAATTTTCTAATCATGGTATTGATAACTGACAGAAAAGTATCTTTAAGTCCTCTGTCTTTCACAGCCAATCATTTTCCATTACCATATTTCATGCTTGCTTTTGGGTAGTCTGAAAGGTGAGATAGATTAATACACCTAAAAAATTCAGTTCATTTTCATAGAAGTCGGATTCTTCATTTGTAAAATAGACATTATGCAAATACAATTCTTCAAATGTGAGAAGAAATTTTAGGTGACTATTAACATCTTTCATAGGGTAACTCATTTCTGAACATATGTGGGCATTGTTCTTCAAGTAGTTTGTTAATACCTACAATATGGAAATTACTCATGATAAAGCCTATTGCTTTCCTCAGCCTCAGAATTTTACTCCTTTGAGCACTCTCAAGTATTCTGTATTTTACTAGTCCATTCTTTCTATCTGTTTTCTCCTAATTCCATCAGGTTCTATCTACCCTATCTCCAACAAATAGGCTCTTATTAAAGTTAAGTGGTTTTAGCTTTCATCAAAGTTATCAGTGAACAACATGTTGCTAAACTTAATGGTAAGTCTTCAGAGTCCTCTTTGGTCCATCAGTAGCTTTTGACACCTAATTACTCACTTTCCTTGAAATGCTTCAGAATCTGGCCTCAAACCCTAAGTAAAGCTGTCTCTGTGCTTCTTCATGGTTACTATTTTTT
>NW_022196898.1:61065712-61073315 GCF_008632895.1 Mastomys coucha | reverse complement strand
TTTTTGAGTTGTACCAAGTTTCACATCTGAACCTTGTAAGAATGAGGGTTTGGTATGTTGACTTATTTTGTTCAGTTACATTTATAGTCTATCTAGCTATCTACTGACTCACTAATTAAAAACTAAACAAATATACTGATTGCATTCAAATACATTTCTCTAGCAGAAAACCTCTTCTTGTGGAATTATGGGGTTCATAATCGATTTTTCATCTCAACTTTGATATTACCAAAATAATCTCATAGTTGTCATATTCCAATCTTGACTTCCATGCAAATGTCTAAAATTCATTTCTTCCCAGGGTTGCTCATATGTCTATCATTTCAGTTGTTTAAACCAAATATTAATTGGCAAATACTTTAGTCAGCTAAAGCCAAACCAGTACCTTGAATAATTCTCATTTCAAGAACTTTAACTTAGATAAAGCCAAATTTCATAGGAAAGAATTTCAGGGTAGAGGTGTCATGAATCAAAATAATCAAGTTATTAAAAGGGAGGTAAAGGATGCTTAATGCTTTAGAATTAAGTGCAGGCATGAGAAGGGGGTACCAGAGAAAGGGAAAGTTCTTATGGAAAGTACATTAGTGCAGACAACTTGAGATAATTTTATCTAAGGGTTTAAACAATAACTATGTATGTGAGCATTGTCTATTTTCAAATTGTGCTATTCAAAGTATATAATTTATAAGCAGGTTCAGCAAAAATATTTGAGGATGATACCTATTTCTCTTCAGTAAACTTCTTTCTATAAATGAATCTGCAAGACAGTTTATGGGCTTCATTGTTTAGATTTAAGAAGAAGAGGAAGTGGGTAATATGGTTAAACTCAAAGGTAACAAATATTCTTGTCCTATATATTTGTTGTTTTGAACATCCATTTGAAATATTTGTAGACAAAAGTACATTGTTTAGGTCAATGAAGTCATGTTGAAGTTTTTGATTTTCATTCAGATTATAGAGTCAGACAGACTTTTTTTTTCATTCCAAGATCCTTAATATTCTTTACTTTTTATATTATCTCCCACATTAGTTTCATCATTCCCCTGTATCAAATTATGATACAATTTTGTGTCTTAAAATATTGAACATTTGGTCTTTACTATTCTCTAGATCAGAATTCTGAAGTGTATCTGGAATCCTGGTGTCAGCAGGACAGGATTTTATTGGCAGCTGTCAGTACAATATATTGCCATATCATTTTCCACGTTTCAGGGTCTCTTTGCACCCTGGATCCTCTATAGCATCCTTCTTCCTCTCTGATTCAAAACTGAGCCTGACATGGTAGTCAAGAAAATACCCACTTCAATATTAGTTTATTTTCATCTGTATAATCCAATTTGCCATACCAGGTAACAATTTTAGTTTGGAATGGAATTATTTCAGATCATCATGTGAAAAAACTTAATGTCTTTCTTGACAGTGCACTTTCTTCTCCAACCTAAGTCCAAGATTAGCTACAATTCTTTGTCATTCTAGATTTGAAATGTGTTCATTTCCTGAACCTTACATCAGCCTTGTTGAAAACCTTGCCATGTGAGAAAAGCTAAACTCTGGCTTCTAATCTTGCTTATTGATCCAGTACGTTCTCTACCAAAACCAGGGTGTCCTAGTTAAAATAATGTTATCACATAACTTCCTAATAATTTCAAATCTCAGAATAATATTAAAAATTCACATCCTAGATCATATTTTAGTTCATATCTTTATTTATCTGCCAGTGCTTGACCACTCACTTATTTTATTGGACCTACTCCTGCCTATTTGCTAGATAAGATTTTTGCTACTGTATTTTTTTAAAGATTTATTTATTGTTATATGTAACTACACTGTAGCTATCTTCAGACACACCAGAAGAGGGCATCAGGTCTCATTATGGATGGTTGTGAGCTACCATGTGGTTGCTGGGGTTTGAACTCAGGATCTTTGGAAGAACAATCAGTGCTCTTAACCACTGAGCTGTCTCACCAGCTCTATTACTGTATTTTTTTACTTAGAAAACTTCTCTCTAAATAGTTCTAGAAGACTGCATCTTTTAATACTTTTAAATTACTCTCAAAATAGAAGGCACATTTCCTAATATTGTCATGGTAGTCTTCTGTCTAAATATGTTATCCTAATATATTTTTTTATACATTTAAAACTTCTTTTTTTTTTTCTTTTCGAGACAGGGTTTCTCTGTGTAGCCCTGGCTGTCCTGGAACTCACTCTGTAGACCAGGCTGGCCTCGAACTCAGAAATCCACCTGCCTCTGCCTCCCAAGTGCTGGGATTAAAGGCATGCGCCACCACTGCCTGGCCATTTAAAACTTCTTGACATGTTATATTCTCATTATTTAGTATTTCCTCGAGGTCTTTTCACAAATTTTTTTTTATGATGACATCCCTGTATCTCTATAGCTAGACAATGCTTGGCATATTGCAAACACTTCAACAGTATATGTTGAATGGTTGAATAGATAAGAATGTTAATGAATGAATTCACAGCCGATTGATGGTAGGCAATGCAATCATCTTCCCTCCCTTTGTCATGAGAAAACTAAAGCTATTTTGAGTTTTTCTTTTTGAGGTATTTTCAATGAGCAGAAATAGTATGTCTTGAGATTGAGCTCATACTGTTTTACTTCAGATTGCTTAGGTTGTACATTTTGACACAAGTTTTGTACATATTCAAATCATTATAAAAGAACATGTAGAATTGTTTACACCTTATATTATAAAATTTACCAATGATGGAAAAATAATGCAAGTGTCAAAGGATTGGTTTACAGGTTGGAGATAAAGCCTTGCTTGGAGTTTTTCATTCATGTTGCTTTTTGTACTGGAATGTCTTCAGGCCAGAAGACCAAAGCTTCATGATGTGAAATGTAAATAACCAGCATTATATGATTACTCTGTTTTTATTTTATGAGATTGGTGTGATTAGGACCCAACAGGGAGGACATTAGACAAAATACCAAACAAAGGAGAAAAAGAATCTATAGAGACTATATCCAGTAGATAGGCTTGGTCCCCGGCTGAGGGATAGAGCTACCCATCCACCTCAAAAATATTCAGAATTCCACTTGTGAAAAGGAAAACAAAAAGTAGAGTAGAGACTGAAGGAAATGCCATCCAGAGACTGCCCTACCTAGGGAATCCATCCCATCTGGAGACCCCAAACCCAGACACTATTGCTGATGCCAAGAATGTTTTCTGACAGAAGCCTACTATAGCTGTCCCCTGAGAGGCTGTGCCAGAGCCTGACCAATACAAATGGGGATGTATGCAGCCAAACATTGGACCCCAACAGAGAAGTTAGTGCTAGGACTGTAGGAGCTGAAGGGGTTTGCAACCCAATAGGAAGAACAATATCAACCAACCAGATCCCCCAAAGCCCAGGGACTAAACCACCAACCAAAGAGTGTACTTGGTGGGACCTATGGCTCCAGCTGATTATGTAGCAGAGGATTGCCTTATCAGGCATCACTGGAGGGGAGCCCCTTGGTCCTGTGCAGGCTCAATATTCCAGGGCAGGGGAATGCTAGGGGACTGAGGCAGGAGTAGGTGGGTGGATGGGGAAGCACCCTTATAAAGGCATGGGGAGGGGAGAAGAAATAGGTACTTGTGGATGGGAAACTGGGAAGGGGGATAACATTTGAAATGTAAGATAACCAATAAAAATGAAAAAAATCAAATTAAAAATGTTTTTTTAAAAAAATTGAAAAAGGATTTTGGACATAGTGAGAGAGTTGATAAAAAATGTTGTATATGGAGGATATGGTCAAGTATTTAAGCTAGTGTGACTTCCAAGACATGGGAAATATACATTATTGAGTTTATCTCATTAGCCAGTCTCCTTAGTACAATTGTAAGCTGTTTAAGAATATCTTAAAATACTTCTCACAAAAATATTAACAGTAAACATTTGTTTAGGGCATTCACTTCTCAGAAAATTTTTGAATGTCGAATATACTATGTGTGGTAACCCAAGGAAGAGAATGGTCAAGAAACTGGACTTGATGTATGAACTTATATGAAGAATTGAGCCTACATTGAGTAAAGCTGATAGTTATAGTAAATAGAAAACATCCACTCCTCAGGGGAAATGTCAGAACTTTGAAGAATTGTGTAATCAGTTTAATTAATTTACTTTTCCCTTTAAAGCTAGAAGACTTGATGGTGGTCTCATGAGTTCTGCTGATAATTGGAGTGATCATTCTTGTTCTATAACTGGCTTTACTGAGATGAAAAAAAGGAAGCTTCATGTCTTTTAAATGCAATGTAGAACAAGAAGTTTTAAGTTAAGGACCCCTTTTCTCAAAAACCAATAAATAAAAACTGTATTATTTTAATGATTACATTTCAAAAGACAGCTTTCAGGACTTTGGAATGAGGATCAATATAAAAAAAAGATGACTGGTTACTAAAGGAATGTATTTATTTTTTTATATTGAGAATAGATTTTTCTTTCATATAATAGGTTCTGACCATGGCATTCTTACCCAGCACTTCTCCAAGTCTTCCCCAATTCCTCTGAATTCCAAGATCCACTGAGCCAACCAAAGTCTGGTTTAACTTGAGGCCTATACAAAACCCATTCTGCAGGGACCAGAGACTGGATATCCCAAAGACCTCAGATAGACTCAAATATTATTGGCCCCAAACAAAACAAAACAAAAACCAATAAAATGATTCCTAATGATATTCTGCTATATGCATAGATGATTAGTGTCTTATCCAGTCATCATGAGAGAGGCTTGCTCAGGCAGCAGATGGAAGCAGGTGCTGAGACCAACAGCGAGATATTAGTCTAAATTCTAAGTCCCCATTTAGATCCTTCCCTTTGAATCTGGAACCCCAGAAATAGGGAAGAAAAATATTAGGAGTCAGAGGGGATGGATGACCATGTTCCACTGAACCAATTAAGCAGGGCCATATAGGCTTACAGAGACTGAAGCCATAAGCACAAGGCCTGCATGGGTCTGCTCCAGGTCCTCTATGTATGCTATGGCTGTTACATTAGTGTTTTGTGGACTCCTACCAGTGGTAGCAGGTTAACTTTTAAGTCTCTTAATGAGGCTTTTGCCTTGTCTTATTGTAACATGTTTTATACTGTTTGCTTGTTGTCTCTTGGAAATTTGCTAATTTCTGAGTTTAATTCTTTTGGGAGACACAGTTACACTGTGTAGCTTAGGCTGGTCTGGAACTCAATATGTTGACCAGGCTGGATGTGATGTTTGACTCTGCTTCCTTATTGTAGAAGTTTAAGTCATGAATCTCCATACTTGATTATAAATAGTTTTTAGCTGTGCCTTGATGTTGTATGTGGGAAGACTGGGGCTTCCACATGCTTCAAGCAGAGATATATATGAGAGAGAGAGAGAGAGAGGTGTTGACTTGACATGAGACATATGTACTTAGGAAATACTAATAAATTCACACCTTCCCTCCACTAGGGAAAAGGTTCTTTCTTTTGTGCTCTTTATTTCCCTCTCTAGCTTCAGACAATTCCTACTTACTCTGGGCTCCCATGATATTTTTGCATGATGAGAAGGAATCAACTTCCCAGAAGCTTCTACTTTTCTTACTAGTTTATCAACCATATAAATTTGGGGTTTCAATAATTACTGTAAAAGCATTTATCTTTTGCCAGATCCTCTGTATTCCTATTTTCAAATATAGTCATATTGAGATTGTAGCTTCAAAGTGCAAAGTGGAAGGAACGGTCTTCAATTCTATTCCATTGATCAACATGTCTGTCTCTATTCTAATATCATGCAATCTTTATAACTATTACTCTGTAGTATTGCTTGTGGTCAGGGTGTCAACTGGGTTTTGCAGGCAAATGGATGGAATTAGAAAATATCATCCTGTGTGAGGTAACTTGGACCCAAAAGGACATGCATGTTATGTACTCACTAATAAGTGGATATTAGCCAAAAAAGAAATAGAAAATACCCAAGATACAGTCTACAGAACTCAAAAAGGTCAACAAGTTGAAGGGCCCAGATGATGATGCCTCAGTCCCACATGGGAGGGAGAAGAAAGAAACCGGAAGGGGGAAGGGAAGCACCTGGAAGGGAAAGGGGACTGTGAGTAGGGCAAGAGGTGAACATGATTTGGTATTGGGTGGGGAAAAGGGACTGAAGCTCTGAGGGCCAGCAGAAAGAATAGAAACAGGCAACTTCAGGAGGTAACAGGTTGGGGGAAATCTCCAGAATGTACATGGGAGGTGAGAGGCTCTCAGGACTCAAAAGGAAGGACCTTACATGAAATGTCCTACAGTGGGGAGAGGGAACTTATAGAGCTCATCTCCAACAGAAAAACAGGGCATCAAGTTAGGGATGGGGTTGCCTTCCCACAGTCAAAAATCTGACCCATAATTGTTCCTGTCTGAAAGAACTGTAAGAATGGAAATGGAGAGGAGCCTGAGGAAAAGAAGGTCTAGCGGTCAAGAGGAGGACTCAAGGCCTGACACTATTACTGAAGATATGGTGCACTCACAAAAAGGGACTTATCATGACTGTCCTCTGAAAGACCAACAAGCAACTGAAAAAGTCAGAGGCAGATAATTGTACCCAACCAATGGACAGAGGCTGTTGACCCCTGTGGTTGAATTAGGGAAAAGCTGGAAGAAGCTGAGGAGGAGGGCGACCTTATAGGAGGATCAATACTCTCAATTAACCTGGATCTCTGAGATCTCTCAGACACTGGACCACCAACCAGGCAGCATACACCAGCTGATAGAAGGACCAATACATATACAGCAGAGGACTGCCAGGTCTGGGTTCAGTCAGAGAAGATGCACCTAACCCTCCAGAGACTGGAGTCCCTAGGGAGTTTAGAGGTCTGTGACATAAGGGGTGGTTGGTGGCAACATGCTCATGGAGGCAAGACAGTGTTGAGGATGTATGGGATGTGGAACAGTCAGAGGGTGGACTGGGCAGGGAATAAAATCCGGAGAGTAAATAAGTAAATAAATAAATGATTAAAAAAAAATTGCTAAGTTTCTTTAGTAACATAATAGTAGTAGGCCTTATCACAGGACCCATGGCCTATCTAGTCTCTGGTTCTTGGTTTCTTTATTTGTGTCATAAATGTATTCCATCTCATGGAGTGGGCCTTAAATCTAATCAAACTAGATTGCTTACTTCTAAAAAACTTGTGGTGTTCTTGCATCAATACATCTTGATGTCAGGTCTCTGTTGTAGATTATCGGAATTTGTAACTGGGTGATATTGAAGATTACATTTGTTCTTAAGTAATGAAAGACTGGGAGATTTAGAAATTTGGAAAAATCATGTTAATGGAGATGCATTAATGTATACTGTATAACCTTTACTTAAAGAAGGCATAGGAAGTCTCTGTAATGAGCCAGGAATGTGGACTGGTCAGTTCCAGGAACTTGTTGGTCACAGAGACCCCCTCCAGCTAGGGCCCAGAATAAGAAAAAGGATAGTGGTCAGCCATTAAGAAGATAGCATTGCCCAGAATAAGGAACAGGATAGCGGTCAACCATTAAGAAGATAGCATTGACCAAACCACATTCCTCTTGACAATGTTTTACTTATGGCCCTGACTCAACCAGGAGTTGGGTCCCTTTGGAATTTTCCACTGTTTTTATG
>NW_022196898.1:61061350-61065702 GCF_008632895.1 Mastomys coucha | reverse complement strand
AATACCCCTCACTTCTTGTGTTTGGGGTCAAACCCCTCTGGCCTGCCAGGCTACAAGTTCGACCCCAGATCTGGCCTGAATAAAGCTCATGTGATTGCAGCAAGATCTGTCTCTCGTGAGTTATTGGGTGGTCATGTTATCCCGAGACTTGAGTGAGGGTCTCCTGAGCTCCGGGGTCTTTCAGTAATATACATGCAAATTATCTTCCAGTACCAACCAGTAGGGGTAAAGCTTTCACTTGGGTACCAACTTGATTTTCCATGTTTGATAATATCAGTAAGTTTTATTTTTATCAGTAAGGCCTTGCTAATAGGTTATGGAGCTTAATTAAACTCTTAGCAATAGCTTCAGATGTTTGGGGATTTCTTAGATCCCTTTGTCCAACAACATGACCTGATATAACCCTTTTCTTCTTGCTTGTTCTAAGTCAGATTACTTTCTTTGTGGTAGTTAATTCATAGGAACATAGCATACATTTTGGATACTAAATATTTTATCATCTTTAGTTTGTGTATTTTTATTGTTTATATGGAAATGACCACCTAAATTGAGAAATTTCTACAGCTAATAAATAATTTCAGCAAAGTGGCTGGATAAAATATTAACTCAAAGAAATCAATAGTCCTTCTATATAGAAAGTACAAATAGAATGAGAAAGAAGTCAGGAAAAAAGAACCCTTCATCATAGCATCAAATAATATGAAATTAGTCATTCAAGTGAAAGACTTGTATCATAAAACTTCAAGTCTTCAGAGAAAGAAATTGAAGAGGATATCATAAGATGGAAAGATCTCCCAAGTAACCATGCTTTATATATTTTGGCCATTAGTCCTCTATCAGATGTAGAGTTGGTAAGCCTTCGAATTCTGTAGGTTTATTCTTTGTCCAATTGACTCATGGATTAATAGTATTAACACAGCAAATATGGCCATTCTACCATGGGCAATTTACAGACTCAATTCAATGACCATCAACATTCTAACACAATTCTGCAAGGCTTTAAAAGGACAATTTTCAACTTTATATTGGAACACATACACACCCCTAGGATATTTAAAATAAGTATGAGCAATAGAAGAACTATTGACTATCCCACTAATCCCCATTTCAAGTTTTAGTACAGAGGTATAATAATAAAAAACACATAGTATTTGAATAAAAACAGACACAATGATCAATGGAATTTACCTGAAGACCCAAAGATAAATCCACATACATATGGACCCCTTAATTTCTATTAAGAAAAGCCAGAAATACACAATGGAAAAAAATCATCTTCAATAAATGGTGCTGGTCAAACTGCATTTCTGCCTGTAGAATAATGCAAATAGAATCCTACTTATCACCCTGGGCAATTTTAAGCCCAAGTGTATTATATATTGGGTCCCTCCCTTCTTCCTCAATTCTGAGACATCGGAGCTTGCAATCGGAGACTTAACTCACGCCTGCTATTCCTAAAACAAAGGCTCACTACTCTGAGTTCCGCCTGCCTTCGAGGATTCCAGAAAGTACACCTGCTGGCTGGCACATCTGCAGCCTGAGGACATCTGTTGTTGGACCTCCTCCCCCACAGTGGGCTGTGCCTCTGGCCACTCCCAGGAGTGGAGACCTGCGGGACATCCTGAGCCCCCACCTTCGGGAGCACGTTGGCACACCCCGCAGACCAGCTTCCCTCTGACTTCCCCTTTGACTCTGTTCGGACTCTTCCTGACTCCTCCCGCATTGTTTATGTTATTCAAATGTCATTGTAACCTAGAGATTCAGTTTTGCTTTCTTGTATATAAATGCTGAACCCCAAAAGTAAAGGCAAGCCTTGATTGGAAATCCTCAACTTGGCTTCGTGTCCTTTTGTTCTTGAACTCTGTGATTCAGGTCTCCTTTCTCCCTTCGATCGAGACAGAACTCGGTTCATGAAACTGCGGGACAGTTTCAATCAAAGACCTCAACATAGAAACAGAAGCACTGAATGTGTTAGAAGAGAAAGTGGGGAGTAGCCTTGAACATTATTGGCACAAGCAATGATTTCTGAACAGGGCACCAACTGCTTAGGTACTAATGTCAAAAATTAAAAAAAAAAAATTGGACCTCATGGAACTGAAATGCTTCTCTAAAGCAAAGGACACTATTAATTGGTCAAAGCAGCAGCCAACAGAATAAGACATTGTCTTTACCAACTTCATATATGACACAGGACTAATATACAAAATATATAAAGAATGCAAGAAACTAGATATTGAAAAGAAACAACCAAATATGCTAATTTAAAATGGGGTACAACTCTAAACAAACTATTCAACATAAGAACCTCAAATGGCTGATGCTGCCAGCCTCCAGGCCTGGAGTATTTTGAGACTAGACATGGAGTAGGACTCTGGTGTGGGTTGAAAGTCTGAGGGTCTCTGGACATTCTAGCTCTCTAACTACTGAAATGCTGATAATAACTTTCTTGCTCTTTCTGAGGGTAAAAATTGCAAAAATAGGTAATTGAAACCTGTAGCCTAACAGTGGGGATTAAGTATTGTGGCCTTTGTTCTATACTGCATGGATAAGCCTACTAGTAGAAGTCACAGGAAGAAAAAGGGACACTGAAAAGTAATTATAGTGTTTACTACTAAGTTGTAAAAAGTTTCCTGTGAAAGCTCTCTAAGAAGAAGGGGAAAAATGAAATGAACGGAAAAGGGGGATAAGGGAAAATTCTTCTTTGCCTCTTTGTATAAGAAATGTTCTGTCCGAAAAGTTTACCTCAGCTCAGTTCCGACTCTTTGTCCTCAGTACTTATAGATCTTTCAGGATACGTGTTCACATGTTAAAATTTCATAACAAATTTACACAAATTCAAATCATAAATAGAATAAGTTTACAACGGTGAATGTTTATATGCATATCCATTAGGAATAATTATCTGGGGCTTGCTTGTTGTTATGCAGGCCAAGATGGCGGCACAGGCAGCAGCTGCAGGCCTAGGCAGCCGCGTTGTGGTATCTGGCTCTCCTGGGTTTCGCCTAGCACTTCCGTACATCTAGCCCACCCAAGATCCATTTGTGGATTCATTGCCTGCAGGCCGTGTTCCCTTTCAAGCTGCCTCAGTGAATGAAGGCCCTTATGTATCTGTAGCTCGGCTTGGTGCTTTACCACCACACGAAGAACAGTGAGCAGGCGACCAGCCACCTGGAGAAGGTGTGGTTGATATCACAGCAAATCCCACAGTCTGAAGATGTTAAATTTGAGGCAGCAAGCCTGTTGTCAGAACTGTATTGTCAAGAGAACTCCGTGGATGCAGCGAAACCACTGAAGCGGAAAGCCATCCAGATCTCATAGTGGATGCCATAAGGGTACTGCCGCCTGTTCTTCCAGCTTGCTCAGTTGCACACACTGGAGAAAGACCTGGTATCTGCCTGTGACCTCCTGGGCATGGAGGCTGAGTATGCCCGAGTGTTGGGATCTGAATATACAAAGGCATTATTCCTGCTCAGCAAGGGGATGCTGCTGCTGCTGGAATGCAAACTGCAAGAGGTGTACCCACTGCTCATGCTTTGTGGGCAGATTGTTGAAAACTGGCAAGGCAACCTCATCCAGAAGGAGTCACTACGTGTCTTCTTTCTGGTGCTGCAAGTGACTCACCACCTGGATGCTGGGTTTGTCATCCCAGCATTTGGAAGGCTAAGGTGGGAGAACACTCCCAAGTTACATGACAGTAAGGGTTACACATTGATATATGAACAAACCAATGGAGAAAAGCCTGGGCCAACCCCTGTGCTACAGGGAAGGGAAGGCTTTTTGCTTTTCAAAAAAAAAAAAAAAAAAAAGGAATAATTATGTAGCTAAACATTCATCACCTGTCATAGCTCCACAGGTTTATTGAAAGTTAAAAACCATTTCTAAGTTATTGGTAAAGTTGTACATAGATAAACCCAGTCAATATTTTATCTTCTGTCCCAGCACCTATAATAAAGTGTTAGTTCCCTTTTATGACCTTTGGTTAATGGTTTTACAACCTCTTGGAATTGTGCTCTGAGTAATAGAAAGTCTTGTTACTATCTAGTAGTAATTAACTGGTGACACATGAGAGACTGGCAGAGTTTTCATTGTAGTTTTAACTATCAGAAAAAGACTTAATAGCAAGCAGTCCCAGTATAAAAAAGAGCTTAAAAAATACTGATATAATTTTAGGAATTCTTATAGGATCATCATTAAGAATTAAGAAATCATCTATATGTCTATATATTATTACTACAAGACAGTACATCTTTGTTGATCTGCAGAGATTTGCTCAAAAGGGTGGGCTAAATGCAATCCCCATCAAAATTCCAACTCAATTCTTCACAGACTTAGAAAGAGCAATTTGCAGATTC
>NW_022196898.1:61047011-61059075 GCF_008632895.1 Mastomys coucha | reverse complement strand
GAGGGGAAACTGGGAATGGAGAAATTCGCATGTAAATAAAGAAAATATCTAAAATTAAAAAAAAAGGGTGGGCTAATACCCTAGTGGTTTTCATATATGTTTGATAATAACAGGAAAACATATTAATAGCAGGAATCTTTCCTAGAATGATTTTCTTCTGGGCCTTGCCTATTGGAGCAAATCTGTCGTGGATTATTACAATCTGAGGCAGACCATCTCAGGAAGATAACCTGCTAGTTATTAGCTTGTTCTACGATGGCTCCTGACACACTGAGGAATACTTAAGGAAATGCTCAACGTCCTTCACCATCATGGAAATGCAAATCAAATCTATTTTCAGATTTCATCTTAAACCTGAAGAAATGGCTAAGGTCAACAACACAAATAACAGCTCATGCTGGAAAGCATGTGGAGCCAGGATACTCCTCCATTGGTGGTAAGAGTGCAAACTCATAAGTCACTATGGAAATCAAAATGGCACTTCATCAGGAAGTTAGGATTGATCTATATCAAGTCCCTACCATACCAGTCTTGAGCAAATACCAAAAAGATACTGCATCCTACCAAAAGTGCAATGTTCAACTTCATTTATTATGGCTTATTCATAATATCCAGAAACTGAAAACATCCTAAATGTCCCTTAACAGATGAATGGATAAAGAAAATATGATATGTGTATGCAAAGGTATTATTATTTAGCCACTAAAAAAATAAATAAATCCTGAAAATTGCAGGCAAATGGATGGAACTAGAAAGCAGAAATCATCCTGAGTGAGGTAATCCGGAGCCAGCAATATAATAAATATTAATTTAAAAGTGCAGCTAAACCATTAAGTAAATTGTAACCAAGCTACAAACCATAGGCCCAGAGAGATTAAAGAGGGATATAGGAGTTGACAGATGGATTTCCCTGGTAGGAGGAAATAGAATAGAGCCCATGGGCATACTGGGGCCAGGTTAGGATGGGGGCAGGGATATCGAATGTGGGTGGGTGGTTAGATGGGGTGGATGGACAGTGTAGAAAGAGACAGGTGGAATTGGGGTGGGGGCAGTTGGGGATGTGGTGTGAAAACCTAGTGCATTGGAAATGTCCTGGAAAGGATCAAGGTGCTCCTAATGAAGACCTTCCTAGCAAGAAGGTTACAGGGTCTCAACCCGCCATCTCTTATAGCTAGACAAAGCTTCTAGTGTCAGGGATGTGTTATATTCAATTAAGTTGTAGGCCATCAGGATCTCTTGGAAACCCCCAAACAATCCATGCTTTTGCTGAGACAAAGGATTTTTCTTTACAAACTGATGATGGCGCCCAATTGCTGAGAATAACACCCACACAACTCAGTGAACATGAAAAAGTAGAGACACTCTCTACATGTGACCCTAACCACTAAGTTCTAGTCTCTTTGGTGAGGGAAGGCACTCTGCAGGTTACAGAAATATAAACATGGAATGACCAAGCAACAAGACCTTTGACCTACAATGCATCCTGCCAAAAAGTCTGCGAGGGCAACGTTGGCACAGAACTTGTGGAAGTAGCCAACCAATATCTGGTCTGACTTCAGGCCAACTCCAAGGGAAGAAAAACATACCTGACACAGCTTGAATGACCAAAAATCATAACTTAGACAGGCCAGATACCTAGGGTAAACAAAACACTACTAGTCTAAAAAATGTCCATAAAATGATTTCTAATGATACTTTTCTATATTCATAGAGCAAAGCCTTATCCAGGCATTATCATAGAGACTTCCTCTAGCAGCTGATGGGAATAGGTACAGAGACCTCATAATGCCAGACATTATGAGGACAGAAACTGCAAATATGAGATCTCCATTAAATCCTTCTTCTGACAGTTTAAAGTATCCTAGGGAAAAGGAGACAGGGAGACTGTAAGAGCTACAGTGGATGGTGGATGCCAAGAGAACAAAGAATTCTTAATCAGATAAATAAGACACTTATGAGCTCCCAGAGGGTAAAACTGCAAGGGCCTACATGGGTCTGTAAAAGTCCTGTGGATATGTATTATAGCTAATATCTTAGTATTTTATAGGAATCCTGACTAAGAGAATGAGTAGGTCTCTGATTATTTTGCCTGCTTTTGAGACTGTTTTCTTTCCCTTTGGTTGCTGTGTTCAAATCTTGATATAATAATTTTTGCTTTACCTTATTGCATTTTATTTTGTCATGTGTGGTTGTTATCTCTTAGAAGCCTGCTCTTTTCTAATAAGAGACAGAAAGGGAGTGCATCCAGAAGGGGTGGATATGTGGTGTCGAACTCAGAGAAGTAGCAGGTAGGAAAACTATAATCAGGCTATATTGTTTGAGAAAATAATCCATTTTCAATAAAAGGAAGAAAAATAAAACTGTGAGACTTTGAAAGTTACAATATTTTTTTACATTAACATCAATAACATCTTCGTAACAAACAAGAAATGTTAATATTAAGTAGTAATATCTCTTTGTGCCCAATTGACAAAGCTTCAATTATGCTGTTTAGTTTTTGTCAACTTGACCCAAACTAAAACCACCTGTAAAGAAGGAAATATCATTTGAGGAATTGCCTCTACTAGACTAGCCAATGAGTGTGTCTGGATGGGTATTTTTGTTTGTTTGATTTTTTTTTTTTTTGACTAATGATTGATATGGGAGTACTCAGCACATTGTATGTAGTGTTATCCCTTGGCAGGTGAACATGGGTTATATAAGAAAGCTAGATTTATGTTTTATCTTATTTTATAATATCATTTTATTATTACCCCTTAGCTTCCTGTTTGTTTTCTAATGAAAGGACAGAAAAGAGGTGACTTATGGTGGGTGTGGAGGTGGGGAAGTTCAGAAGACAACCATTGGGGTCAATTATCACTTCTGAGAAGGAGTTCCAGG
This sequence comes from Mastomys coucha, assembly GCF_008632895.1. Lineage (NCBI taxonomy): Eukaryota > Metazoa > Chordata > Mammalia > Rodentia > Muridae > Mastomys > Mastomys coucha. The sequence continues at coordinate 61,056,195 of NW_022196898.1, read as the reverse complement.
AATTAAATTCAAGTCACCATTCTTGACAGAAAGCAACTTTTTCCTTTATATCATTTAACCAGCCCCAAAATTTTATAAACCATATAAAATTCAATCTTGAGTTTGTATGAAACTTTGATGATATTTTACATTAGAGTTAATCATTTGCTTTTATAGAGGATATTTGTACCTTTTTTCTTCAATAACTATTCTTTTTATTGTTGTTCATATGATACTGAAGATTGAAACAACGTCACCACACCTGTGAGGCAAGCACTGAGCTATCGACATTCATTCTTAGCCTTTTTATTTATTGATTTTTAATCTTTTGAAACAAGATTTTATTATGTTGCCAATGTTTATCTTAAACTCTATGTAGCCAAAGAAGGCATGAGATTTACAGTCCTCTAGCTCAGCTTCCCAAGTAGCTAGGATAATAGATCTACACCAAACGTCTTAGCCTATTCTACATAGCAAACCAGATTATCTGTGGACTCACTTTTGTTTCTTTCCTTGAAGCTTCTGCATATATACATATATACATGTATATAGACATCATATATACATACATATATACATGTATATATACATATGAATGTATATATGTGATGTACAAATATATGATATGCATATATACATACATATATATGTATATATGCATGAGCACATGTGTGATGGGACTACTGTAAGTTCAGAGGTTGACATCAGGTATCTTTCTTTATTGTTCTCCATTTTACTTTTGAACCTTGATTTTGCTGATTGTCTAGATTTGCTGGCAAAATGAGCTTTGGGCAGTCTCTTGTCTCTGCCTCCTCAGGACATTAGTTATGGACATATACCCTCTCAAAAGCTCTATATGTGGCCACTTGGACAGCATCTTATGCTTAAGTGAGAAGTATTTGCCAACTAAACAATCTCTTCAGCCCTTCTCTTTTCAGCTTTGCTATTTATTGAATTTCTTGCCTAACTGCCCTTATTGAGGCATTCAAAACTAGAAATATAAATAAAAGGTAGCTGTTCTTATTTTGTTATAGATCTTTAGAGCAGACAAATGAGTGACAGCATTTCACAGATGAACACGGTGTTAACATGGTGATTGTACATGATTGTAACTATTGTAATCATTTTATTCATATTTCATTTGTTGTTTTATTATAAAAAGGTACTGAATTTTGTAATTTTGTGAATTGCTCTTTTATTTGCCCAGCAATTGAAGCCATATGTTTCTCAAGCTCTATTTTGTTAATGTATTACACTTATTGATTTTTGAATGTCAAATCAATCTTGCATTCTAGAGTCAAATTTTGGTAGGTCATTGTATATACTCCTTTTAATACACTACTAAATTTAGATTACTACTTTTTTTGTGTTGAATGTTTTGCCTAGCAGGGATATCAATCTCTAGATTCTTTCTTCTTGTAGATTTTTTTTACTTTTGGCATCAGATTAATTCTTCATAGAATAAGCTTGGAGTTCTTTCTTGCTTCAGTTGTTTGGTAGGGTTTGAAGAGTGATAATATTAATATGCCTTTAAATATTTGTAAAAAAAAGTACCACTGAACCCACATAATTCTGAGGTATTCATTGTTGGTGTTTTTCTGATCACTGATTTGATCTTATTGAATATCATCTTCTTCTAGAATTCTCTTCCTTTCATATAGTTTCTCCTAGAAGTATTTCCCTGTATCCTGTGCAGTATATTATAGTAGTATAGCTGTTTGTTATATTCACCAACAATTCATTTCCTATTTATAGAAATGGTATTAGTAACCATCTTAAGTATCTGATCATTGTTGACTCTCTTCTTTTTACTATGTTCATCTAACTAAAGTTTTGCTCATTTCACTGAATCATTCAAATATAGTGTTTATTGATTATCTATACTTTTACTTCTTATATCAACTTCATTTTTTGTGATTTCTTTCTGATAACTTTCTTTTGCCATAGAGAATACCTGAGCAACTCATAAAGAAAAGTTGTTAATATTGACTTGTGGGTCAATAGTTGAAAAATCTAAGATCAGGTACCTAAGACCTTTATAGTGCTTCAATTCAGAGCAGAAAGAAGGCAGATGGAATGGATGTGTGGGAGAAAACTCACTATTATGAACGATTTTGTGTCATAGACCCTTACAGACTTGAACAATACCTAGTCCAGTTTGGTGAGAAGGAGAGGCATGATGTGCAATTAACACAGACCCATTCATGAGAATACCACCTGTGACCCAAACACATCACTGAAGACCTTATTTCTCAATGCTGCCTGAATCAGAAACAAGCTTCCCACCTTCTCTCTGAAAACATACAGAAATCTCTCTCTCAGAGCCAGTTTTATTGCCTACATACAATATTCAAATAGTTATTTATATAGTTCTTAAGAAAAAACACATGTCAAAGGGCATTTATTGATATTTGAAAAAAACAATTAGGAGTATGAAGATGAGACAAAGGTAGAAACTACTTATAAATTTTGTGGGGAAAAAAAAGAATGTTGAGTTAATGGATGAAAAACTTCCAATATGTCAGTAAACCATGTATAATCTTTAGCATCAGTGTTTCTCCCAGTCATAAGTCTGTAGGATAACATGTAGCTTAAAAGCATTTGAGTTCTACTAAATAGTAAAATGAATAGTTAAACCGAGGTAAAAATTAATTAATTAATTAATTAATTAATTTCCCAATGTCTTGCCTCTCGGTCCCATCTTACAGTTTCTTCTCCATCAATCTCCCCTTTGCCTCTGAGAACGAAGCCCTTCCCCTGGATCCCTCCACTCTGGTGTATCAAGTCTCTGCAGGATTTGGCAATCCTCTCCTAGTGAGGCTAGCAAGGTAGCCCTCTGTTACATATGTGTCAGGAGCCTTGGACCAGCCGATGTTTGCTTATTGGTTGGTCGCTTTATCTCTGGGAGCTCCCAAGGGTCCAGGCTAGTGGTTGCCATTGCCTTGAGGGCCTTCGGTCCTTCCTGTAACTCTTCCACAGGAGTTCTTGACCACCTTTCAAATGTTTGTCGGTGGGTGTCTGCGTTTGTCTCAGCTTCTGGGTAGAGCCTCTCAGAGGGCTGCTATGGAATAATTAGATGACTATCTCATATTTTATCAACAGTGTATGTTATGATCTCTTGGCTTCTGAGTTTTATATGGCTTTTTAAAATATTATATATTGTAAAGTTATGGGACTATTTCTCATATTGTAATTTATCTGGTTCGCAAACTTTGGAAAATAGAAAAATTAAATAGTTAACGAGTGCTGATATCTGGAATCCTTTGCTTACCTGTGAAGCTGCATTTCTTACTATCATGAAGTTCACTGTAGTAGTATTATGAGTGGTGCTGTGAACAAGGTTTTAAATGAAAATTTTAATATCAGCAAACACTTTTGTAGTTAAAGAGCACTACTGATGAAATTTGTACTTAGATTTTCTAAATTGTCTGTTATTTTATGTGAACTTTGCTCAGAAAATTGAGGAGTATAGAGATGTATAACATCTTCATTCATCTACATTGAGGTTAATGTAGAATAGTTTATGCACTTTTGCAGGTCTCAATACTTGTTCATGTATATGTCTTGCTCTTGAGCAGCGATTTTCACATTAGAAAGCAATTTATTCTCATACCATACATTTAGGACATTTAAAAACTACAGAAATAATGAAGTCATAGAGAGTGGAAATAAAGATAACATTTAAAATCACAGAAGAATATTGGATTTAAGAATAGTTAACTTATTTTATTAATATGGGTGAAGAGAATTAATATTCCTCATCTAGTTTCACAAGAAGCAAATTCACCATTATACGAAAGAGTGTATCCCTGGAGATTCTCTCTGAACTGAAATAATTTGACAAATCTGTGGTTAATTATCTTCATCTCTGAGTACACTAGCAACAAGAAAGAAAACAAGGAATGGCCCATGAACCATGTATGCCTTTCACTCTACAAGTGGCCCAGTAGGAGCACTGTTTAGCATGCTTAAAGCCAACACAAGGCACTTGGAATCTCCTTTGCATTCTGTCCTTGCTTTCTGGGTTAATGGAAGGCTTACATGTTTAGAGCTGTCAAGTGAGCATCTTTCTACCAGTCTTGCATCAATTTCACAAGAGGGTAAAAGAACAAAGAATGTAATCTTTTTCCATGTAATTTAAGAGTACTCAATTATTTGGGCACTCTGAGATCGTTATTTTATCATTTTGAAGAGCATGCAGTTAATTGAAGGATAAAGTGATCTGAGTTAGCCAAACTGCACAATTGTCTTAATTGCTTCCCTGTGGTGAATTGTACTGAGCTTTCAAGTTTTTCAAAGAGCTTGTTTTGCTAAAGTCTGATCCTGTCTCTCACTTTTAAATCTTGTTGATATAGTCGTTTGCTAGTTTCCTCATTATAAACATATATTCCTTCTGATTTATGATTGCACCTGCTTTGGTAAACATCTCTTCTTCAAATGTTTCAGAATTCCTTTATTGTAGTCTCTGTTTCATAAGTACACCCGTACTTTCTTTTCTTCATGCAATATTGTATAGATTACTACTATGCTTATGCAATATTGTATAGATTACTACTATGTGACTCATACTCTGATTCTTATACAGTTAATAATCTCACCAACAGTACTGTGAATGGTTTTTGAGCAAATTAAAGTTTTTATGATATTATCTTCTTTTAACAATATCTAACACATTTAGACATTAAACTAGTGATAATCATTGGAAAACACTTATGGAATGAGTATTTAACAACAATAATACAAAGAGTAGATTCCAAATACACTAATTTTTAATATAAGCAAAATGATCTAGACAGGCCACTTTTATATAATTTCTTATAGTTGTCAACAAGTTTATGAGGGTTATTCATAGGGAACTGTCTTCTTGTATTTCTCTTATTTTGTGGTACTGGAGAAAAAAACCCCAGAGAGTCTCTGCCACAGAGCTACAGCCCAGCTCATTTTTGTCTTTCTATTAGATATAGGATCTCATTGAAATACACACAGTGGTCTTGAACTCACAGTCCTCTTGTATCAACTTTCCAAGCAGCTGGGGTTGTAAGATTGTACCACTCCATCTATCTTAGTTCTCTCCTTTCTATATAAACACAAATATCACAATTCTGAATACTTACAGCACCCCGAAACTTTCCAAGTGCAACCATATTTCAGCCTTGTCCTTCTGCTGATATATTTTCTGAGTTCTTCATCACTGTGAGCAACTACACTGTTTGCTTTAATACTTGTGCTGTAAGGCTGTGTATCTGCTAGTCCTATATTGTGATATTGTGGTATTCTCACATCAGTGTTTCTTTTACAGTATCTTTATTACATTAAGTATGATTCATATGTTAAATAAGGCCTTTGTAAGTTGCTCAACCAACTACAATAAAGTTATATCTTGGTTATAAAAATAAGAAATTGAGGGTTAATATCAATGTACCAATGAAAACTGAATAAAAGCAGGAACAAGAAACCACACACAAAAATATAGAGGAAGACCGCAAACTACTGATTCAGGCGGCCATTGTAAGAATCATGAAAATGAGGAAGGTCCTGAAACAACATCAGTTACTTGGTGAAGTCCTCACTCAGCTGTCCTCAAGGTTCAAGCCTCGGGTCCCAGTGATCAAGAAATGTATTGATATTCTCATCGAAAAAGAATATTTGGAGCGAGTCGATGGTAAGAAGCACACCTACAGTTACTTGGCTTAACCCATCCAGCAGAGTCTACGTGACCCACAAGCAGATAGTTCCAGTGAATGAAATGGAAACAACTCAAGTTCATAGCAGCCAGCCTGCCGCCATTTGGACCTTCCTTTTTAAAACTGAGACCACAGTTCCCACCAGCTGGTCTCAGGCTACAGCAGGACTGCTGAGGACTGACACATTTCAGTTTGTAAACAGACACCAAGGCCATTTACCCTAACTCACAGACAGAGGGGAACCGAACCTTCCATGTTGAGGCTGCATGCAACGGCACTTAAATCAATACATTGGCTCCCTGGTTAACAGCTGTCATTTGAGGCAGCACACGAGAGTGAGTCTGAATGGACCCACATGTAATCTGCTATGAAAACCATTTGTATAGTGTGTTTCATTTTTTTAATGTGTGAAAATAAAGAAAATTAAAGGAAAAAATATTATCTGAATATAATGGGACAAATATACAAAGAAATTTGGTAACTCATGGTTTTGTAAAAGGTTGTGATTATTGTCATGTAATCACTGTAAATTTAAACTTCATTCAAATATTTTTAGTTATTCAGTGGCTTGAAATATGTGGGCCAGTAACTTCTTAGTTATCAAGTAGAGCAGAGTTCTAGGATGATGTGTTAGAAATGGCAACTTCCTTTAGGTGCCACTATTTCTCTGTGCATGAGAGGTAAGTATACAGGTACGTCGAACAGAGTAAGCAAAAAATAAGATTACTGTAGGGTGTTGATTATTACATATCACACATAGCCTTATAAACTGTATTATATTTATATGCCCATTGTAAAACGTGACCTTTAACTGGATTTCTTACAAGAGAAACTTATTTCTCCATATGTCTATAGGCAAGAACTTTTATGTTGCAAGCAGCAGCATAACTTCTAACAAGGATGTATTATAGAGTACTTCTCTGTCTCTCCTTTGCCTCTGGTATACACTTGCAATCTTAAGTATCTCTTAGTTTATGGATGGATATTGTATCGGTACACCTGTCATTGCATGAGGCTCACATGGCCTATCTTTGCATCCAAACATTTCTTTTCTGTTAAAGAGATCAGTCATTGAAACAGACTCATTTTAATCCACAGTTATATTTGTGTAACATGACTGTATTGGCAGAGTCCTTGTATACAAATAAGGCTATCTGCTGATGTCTGTATATACTTAGAAAATACAACTCTCTTGAGCATATGAGCTATGGAAATGAATCTGGGTTTTGGAATGAGAGATTAAAGTATTGAAGTTATTTAAAATTTATAATTTTGCTTATATATGCCATAAGCCATAGTTATCTGTTTACTGGGACACTATAATAATTACCAAAATGGTTGTTCAAAGCCTCATATTTTAGAAGATTCGCAGTATAAACATATCAAAGAAACTTGAAGTGATGGGGCTAAAAACAAGGTAAATAGGTCATTGAGGGTGTTGTTCTCAGAAAGATAAAGTTACTTCTCGTGGAAGACTGACTAAGTGCTGTGAGAGTGAGTGCTATAAAAGAGGCAGTCTGATCCTACCTTGCTATCTGTCTAGGTCATTCAATCCCTGAATTTTTTCCAGGATGCCCTCTGCTGTCAGGCTTTCATCATAGGCCAAACTAAAGGGACCACATGATTGTGAAGTTTCACTTTAAAATTCTGTGGTGGGTGAATATAATAAAATATATTATGTATGTGCATGAAGGTGACAAGATGAAAGACAATGTTATGTCTAATTAATATATGCTAATAAAGCATTACAATATGCATACAATTTACATGACAAATGAGAGGATTTTTGCTTCAGATGTATTCAAATGAAGATTATGGATACATTCCTAATTATAATTTGGTAAAGAAAAGTCTTTTGATAATAGACCTTTTTTATTTGTTTTGTTGAGACAGGGTATCTCTATGTAATGATTCTGACTATCCTGGAACTTACTATGTAAACTAGGCTGGCCTTGAACTCACAGAGATCTGCCAGCCTCTGCCTCTCAAATGATGGGATGAAAGGCATGTAGCACCATCCCTGGCTGATAATAAGTCTTTGTATAGAAGAGTCTAAAATATAAAAATAATCAGAATTTTAAAAATTCAATAGTATCTGTTACACTAAGATAATAACTTTTCAAACCTTTTGACCACAGTTCAAAACAAAATAGTACATTTTATAATACTTTATCAATCTTTAAAACTTGGAATTCTAATCCCCCAAATTAACCTTATTGTGTTGTTATTATGACTTTATTAAATTCCACATTCCTTATTCAGGGATACATTTTGATATTTTCGCTTCTCTATTCAACCATCTCTCTTCTTTCATCTTTTTGTTCTTCTCTATTTTATTATCTTTCATTTTATTCTTTTTATTTCACTCCCCCTTTCAGGCTGTGTCCTTTTTTTCCCCAACAAAACCAATATAAACAAAGATATGTAAAGCTAGCAGCTGGTATGTTTGGATGAATGAACTGAATATTAGGCCTAGCACTGGATCACTATTTGGTCTTTGTTCATATACTGTGCCTAGAAGGCTTGAATATTGTGAGAAGCACACTGTGATTCTAGTTAGCAGAGTAATGATGGTCTCTCTGCTTTTCATCATTAACCAGTTGCTTAATTGGCATATTAGGTTGGGTTGTTAAGCCAAGAGTGTTTAGGGACTGGTGGGAAGGACTACATTTATTTATTTATTTATTTATTTATTTATTTATTTATTTATATTGTGTTGAGTGTGATGTGAGTATGAGACTGCCATCCTCCTGTCTCTTATTCTTAATTGCTTTTGTTTTGCATCCTTCTTTTTCAGAGACTAAAGGGCTCACTGATGGTTCCAGAATTTGTTCGTTCTGGTGACACTTCAATCTCAACTATTTGGATGATCTTTTTAACAACTTTTGATGGTGTTAAAATGTTAAAAATGTTCAAATTCGTTTGGATGTTCTTACAATGTGGGTCTAAACACTTAGGTCAGATCTCTGAACAAGGCCACTTCTCCCTGCAGTGTGCTCTGGGGCAATGTTAAGAAGCAATCAGAGGTGGTTGCTCGAAGCCAACCATTGGACTGAGCACAGGGTCCCCAATGGAGGAATTAGAAAAAGGACTGAAGGAACTGAAGGCGTTTTCAACCCCATAGAAAGAACAAGAATACCAACCAACCAGAACTCCAGAGTTCTCAGGGACTAAACCACCAACCAAGGAGTACACATGGTTGGCGTGGCGCCTGGTCGGACATCAATGGGAGAAGAGGTCCTTAGTCCTGTGAAGGCTCAATTCCCCAGTGTAGGGGAATTCGAGGGTGGGGAGGTGGGAATGGGTGGGTGGGGGTGAACACCTTCATAGAAGCAAGGGGAGGGGTGTGGGATAGGGGTTTTCCGGCGAGGGGGACAGGAAAGGGGACAACATTTGAAACGTAAATAAAGAAAATATCCAAGAAAAAAAGAAAAAAAGAAGCCATCACAATACTCTTTTTTTTTCTTTTAGATATTTTCTTTATTTACATGTAAATTTCTCCATTCCCAGTTTCCCTTCCA
>NW_022196898.1:60992394-61046562 GCF_008632895.1 Mastomys coucha | reverse complement strand
CTTCATGAAGTTTTCCCCTGTGCCTATTTGCTCGAGGTTCTTCCCAACTTTCTCTTCCATTAGTTTCAGTTTATCTGCTTTGATGTGGAGGAGGGCTCTGTGTTTATGCTACCCAGATCTTCAATATTCCTTGCTCTCTATGCTCTACTACTCCATATGATATAAACCTTTCTACCACTCATAAATATTTATTCAAAGTCATATTTTATTTTATCCTTGTAGTTGAGCGACTCTGGAGGTGGATTTTGTTGAGGGAAGTGCTTTGAAAATCATTCTGTTAAGATGTTATTTTCTTTTAAAGGTTTATTTATTATTATATGTAAGTCCACTGTAGCTGTCTTTAGAAACACCAGAAGAGGGCATCAGATTTCCTTATTGATGGTTGTGAGCCACCATGTGGTTGCTGGGATCTTCGGAAGATCAGTCAGTGCTCTTAACCATTGAGTCATCTCTTCAGCCCCCTAAGAGGTTCTTCTGACCTCTGTCTGGCAACCCCTCATAGCAGATTGTTCTCTCTCTCTCTCTCTCTCTCTCTCTCTCTCTCTCTCTCTCTCTCTCTCATATCCTTATTTTTAATAAAATACTTCTATATCACTTAAAAGAAAATCCTCTTTCTCTTTAAGGCTCTATCATGTTTTGATCTCTCTATATATTTTTTGCATCTTTTAAGTATTTTTTTCCACCCAATGTCTAATAATGATCTTGAGTTACCTTACTCCAATAAGCTGAATCTTTTTGATGAAATATCCCATAGTTCCTTTACCAACAAACAATGCTGTTTTATCATTATTTCTTTTTCTGTGTTTAAGAGTTGTTCAGAATCTACCAATTCTCTAATCCTGTTCTCAGTTGCTATTTACTATTCTGGATGTAGAATATCTGGTCTGTGTGAAGCTGTGTGTTCATCTTAGCATCCTTTTTTCTCTTTCAACCAAAAGATAAAACATACTGCATCACTTGTATCCTTCCATATGATCTTTCTTTCTTTCTTTCTTTCTTTCTTTCTTTCTTTCTTTCTTTCTTTCTTTCTTTCTTTCTTTTTTTCTCTTTTTGTTAACCTGATTGATTTTTAAAGTTGCTCCTATTACATTTATTTATGCATATTGTTTCAATTGGTGTGTGTGTGTGTGTGTGTGTGTGTCAGGGGGTCATGGTAAGTGAAGAGGCCAGAGGACAACCTGAAATAGTCAGTTTTCACCTTTAAGCATATAAGTTCTGGGGGACTAATTTTAGGATATCAGACTTTCTGGCAGGCACTCATTTTATCTGCTGAGTCATCTTCTGGTCTTAAACTTGCTCCTTTTTTATCTTGTTTGGCCAAGTACCTTTTATCCCACTTATTTGCTGTCTTGTAATATAAATTCTTTCTACCTTCTACCCTTCTTCTCTTAAATCCCATTCTATCTTCCTGAGAACCTAAGTTGAAAATTTCCAACTAGTAGGTAACAAATTATTCCAGAAATATTTACTGTTTGACTTGGTGCTTCAAAACTGAAATATAGCAGATTTTTTTATGTAGATGGTTCCGAAAAAAAGATTTGTCTAAAAAATTTCTTAATGCAGCAATGAGTGATTTTATGGTGTGCATTTAATAAATAAAATTTGTTGGCAAGGGTCCATAATCTTAGTAATTACAAGAAAGAGTGAGAAATGATAGTTTGGCATGGGTGTTTTTGATATCAGTCCATTTACCCTAAAACTCATTTTTAGGGGACAATAATGGTTCCGGTCACACCTGAAGTACAAGAAAGGTATACAAGCAGCTTTTCATTCTGAAACCTGAGTGAACAAGCCTTTGTGTCTGTGGAATTAAAGTCTCTTAAGCTCTTTCATCATGCTGATTTGACATTTCTAAGCCCTTCAGCCATGAGGGCTTGACTTGTTGAATGCACTAGAAGGGATGAATGTGGAGGGAAATGCTTAAATAAAATGATTTGTGTGTTTGCACATGGGAGCACATGTGCATGGGTGCATGAAAGAGAGAGAGAAAGAGAGAGAGTGAGTGAGAGAGAGTGAGAGCAAGAGAGAGAGAGAGAGAGAGAGAGAGAGAGAGAGAGAGAGAGAGAGAGAGAGAGAGAGAGGTGTACTACACTCTGGTGCCTATGAGGAAGAACACAAATCTAGAATGCCTCTGTTTTCTAAACTCATTCATTTATTAACCCAACTACTTTAAAGCTGGCTTTTCCATTTAAAATTATCCATGATAAATGACATAAGTAAGTTTGTATGAAACAATGACATCCTTTAGAGTGGCATTGTTATTGACTGCATGTATGGTCTGTGGCTACCTAACACACAATTGATTATATAGTGATAATGTAAACTGATATGCCATAATCTAATGCACAAGAAGTAGATATGTTGAATATATCTGCTTTAGAATGCCTACTGTCAATGTACTAAGGAAGAAATCGTAAATTGCTGCACTGAAACCTCTTAGTGAAGAGCAGCATGAATAAAACCCCATGATACAACAGCCTTTGTACTTGCTACCCGAAAATGATCACAAGAAGTTAGATGACTATTCTACTCCTTGTAATATTTATTTAGATATTAAGATAATCAACAGAACATACACACACACACACACACACACACACACTCACACAGACACACATATGCTTTTGTGTCTTACTTCCAAAGAAATTTACAGTAGAATTTTATGAACATATAACATAGCTATCAAATATTGCACCATTTTCATTAAAGTTGACTGATTTTAAAGTGATCTTTTACATTCTGGATAGGGCAGTAGAAGTCATTTTTCAGAATGCTCTATATAGTAGTTTAGAGATTAAATTATGTAGAGTGCCATCAAAATTAATTTACTGCTCATTTGAACATGAACAAGAAACTAGCTAATATACCATATGCAATTGATGTTTTTTAGTTTGTTATAGATTTTCTATAAATTATTGCTTTTACTTTTAATTTGGCTTGACCACAACACAAATACAAATGAGGACTTTATTAATTCTCAGTAAAATTGCAGATGTCTAAACACTTAACGCATACAGGATTTCAGCTTTGTACCTACAGTCTCTGATGATCCTCTGGGTTTTATCCTCAGATGAAATTATCTTCAGCTGTTTTGTAATTTTATGGTATTTTTTAACATACTAATATATGAAGGCTATAAACTAATGATTTGATGGTTTCCTTACAGGAATTCCATATTAAATATTTGTTAAAGTAAAAATTCTTATTGGAGAATCACCTGTGTCTTCTATATGACAGCAGTCTGCTAAGTTAAGCAACCTGTTCTGTTTTAGTCTGAGTCAGGCTTACACTCTTAACTGTCTGAAGGATCTATGGTGTACATTCAACAAATGGCCACTTGAACAAGTGGTTATACTCTAAAGCTTGAGAAATGACTCAATTTAAGAAGACAGCAAATGAACTTATGGACTCACACACGGCTAGAGGGCAACCGATATTTGAATGAAAACCTTCTCCATTATTTAATCAGATTACTATTTGTTCTAAATTTCTAAAATTCACAAAATCCTGACCCTGAGAAGCAGGATCAGCAATAAAATAGAAAGAGCATATTCAAGTTAAGGTTATAGATTAAATGTAGAGACACTTTGAATTTTCCTCTTGTGATTGCAGCAAAGCTGCAGGGATGATATTAGAAATTTAAACATCTGTAGACAAAACTAGAAATGCCAGCAAAATGAAGTGAAATATAGAAAATGTAGCAAAAATAGTGGAAACTCGGTTATCAAAAAAGCCCAATCCAAGCATGACAGTGTGACAATGCAAGAAGGCACAACCATCTTGATTTATACTGCTTACAAATTAGGAATCTGCCAAGGCTATGGGCCTGACGGTGAGGTAGACATGGTGAGCAGCTTTCGAATGAAGAGTACTCAGGAAGTCAAATCCTTATGTTTTTCCGATTTTGTAAACCCTATAGAGATCTGAAGCTTCAATAACCAGGGAAATTTCAACACATTCAGATCTAAGGATTCGGGATAGGATATACATATGACTTTGGGTGCATCATTCTCAAAACAGGTAAACTGTGAATGGAGAAAACTGACTTTTGTTTTGTTTTTGTTTTTTGTTTTGTTTGGTTGTGTTTTTGGTCTCAACAGTGTTCCTCACTATATAGGCTGCCAGACCCTGGCCCCATTGGTAAGAGTTCTAAGGATCTAAGGAATCACTTCATTCTCAAAGAAACAATAAAAAAGACACAAGTTTATGAAAAAAGCAGCATGTGCCTTTGTGCTCTATATGGTCTTCATTCCCGCATGCTGTGAGGGAATATTGCAATTCATGCCTCATTTTCTTTGATTTGTACACTGACTTGATAATTTATGGAAGCTCAAAGCTGATAAAATGTTTATATAAACTCAACTTTATGGATAAATTATTTTGCTTTTTGCTATCAACCAAAGATAATAAAAAATCAATCTCTCTCTCTCTCTCTCACACACACACACAAACACTCACACACACACACACACACACACACACAGAAAGAGAGAGCGAGAGCAAGCATATTACTGCCTTGGTAGGGATAACAAACCTGTAAATAATAAATAATTGTGGTTCTTAGTGATATCAGAAACTACATCCATAAAGTCTGACTAATGTAAGTTCTTTCCACTTACATTATAAGTTTGTTTTAATTTCTAAGATTTATTTTTACATTTCAGAACATGTTACTTAAAGTAGGGTTACAATGTAACACATCCAAAATTAGATGGAACTCTGGGAGTCTTGTGGAAGAGTTGGGAGAAGGATTACTGGACCCAAATGGGATATGGACTCCATAAGAAAACCAATAGAGTCAACTAACTGGGACCCTTGGGGGCTCCCAAAGATTGAACTATGAACCAGGGAGGAAGTATGGGCTAAACCTAGGCTCCCCACAGATGTGCAGCTTGGTCTTCATGTGTGTCGCCAAATGACTGGAGCAGGACCTGTCCCTGACTCTGTTGCCTGCCTGTGGATCCTGTTCCCCTAACTGGGATGCCTTGTCTGGCCTCAGTGGGAGAGAGAGGATGTGCCTAGTCCTCCAGTGACTTGATGTGCTAGGCTGGGTTGATTCAAGACAGAGGTGCTCTTCATTCTTAGAGAAGAAGAGGAGGTGGAGATGCAGAGATGGTGTGGGTTTGGAAATGGGTCTGAGTTCTGGATGTGCAGGGAATAAATAACTTAAAGAAAAACTAGTAAAATAAAGACATGTTTTTATATTAAAAGAAATGAAATGAAAAGTTTCAATGTGAAATAGTGTTGTACCGTGAAAGGCAGGCTGTGTTCTTGGTTGAGTGAAGCTTACTGAGGAGACCCCAGTAGAAAATTCTACAAGGGATGGAACTGTAGAGCTATGCCCCCAGACATAGACACCTGACGACGTGAGGTCTCACTACATTATCCTGTGGCTAGACAATGACCTAAGTTCCCAGTACTCTGGCTGGATTCCAACCCCACAGTGACCTGACCACAGTCAGGTAAGCCCTGCCTCACAATTACCTAGGAACAGAAAGGGGCTGTTTGCTCCCTCCTCTCTCTCTTACTCTTAACCTCTTACCTTCTTGCTCTTACTCTCACCTCTCAGCCTCCTTCTCCTCCTTTCTCCCCTCTCTCCATCTGGCCATGGCCAGTCTCTACTTTTCTACCTTCTCTCCCTCCTTCTCCCTCTCCCCGACCCCCTCCCCCTCCCCCTTTCTCTCTCTCTCTCTCTCTCTCTCTCTCTCTCTCTCTCTCTTTCTCTCTTTTTCTTTCTCTCTCTCTTTCTACAATAATCGCCTTAAGATCATGAACTGCTTCCTTTCATCTAGACTAGCCATGCTGGAGCAATGGATTAGGCCTTCCCCTAAAGAGCCATGTCTACTTTCCAGCAGGAAAGTCTCCCAGTATTTCCAGCCAGGAGATGGGACCAAGGACTCTCATCCAGTCCCTCCTTTTTCTCCACGCCCCTTTCTCCCTTCGGCCTGGCCCTGAGCTGTCCCCAGGGCCTCCACTTTGTTCTCAGCTCTTCTGAGGTATTCAGTGGGGTCTGGGATGCCCAAGACTGAGAAACCACAGGACTGTTCCCTTACCACCCCTGTGGACTGGGATACCATGGCTTCCCATAGCCAGTCTTCCTGTTCAGAGTAACTAAGCTCTGGTGGGACAAGGGCCCTTCCCACCCGTTTATTTCCCCAGCACCTGCCATGGAGCCTGACAAAATAGCAGAAAATAGGTAGCATCTGGTTTTGGTCATGGAAATTTGGTGCTTTCATTAACAATACTTTCCACCTGGTCAAGAGCATAGTAGCTGCTGAAGTAAATTATAGGGGATGAGAGGAGAGAATCCAGAGTATTCTCTCTCTCTCTCTCTCTCTCACTCTCTCTCTCTCTCTCTCTGCCTTCCTCCTTCCTTTCTGTCTTCCTTCCTCCCTCCCTCCCTCCCTCCCTCTTTCTCCCTCTCTCTCTCTCTCTCTCTCTCTCTCTCTCTCTCTCTCTCTCTCTCTCTCTCTCTCTCTCTCTCTCTCTCTCTCTCTGTCTGTCTGTCTCTCTGTCTCTCTCTTTCTTGCCATGAACAGGGAAGAAATTCAAGAGATAGAAATCTGGTCACTCTCTGCTTGGGTCCTGGCTCTCCAGCAAACTTAGAGCATATCCAGTGTTTAAGTTGTACATTGGTTCCGTGCATTTTATGCAATGTTAATTTATGAATTTGAACTAGAACTGAGCTCTTCAAAGTACATATTGAATCTTCTCAGTTAACTTTTATGAATCTCTGTGGAATATTACAAGGTCATTGTTTCTCAATTAAAGTGTTATACTAAGGATAAAACATTGTCATTTTTCTATGTGTGCCTGCTGGCATCATTTTTTTTTCTTTCTGAGAGGAGGGGGATTTTGTTTCTCTATTCAAATAAACAATGTGATATTTAGAGATTTTAAACTCATACATCTCAGTCTTCAGTTAAGACTCAAATTAAATATGATAGTGGCAGTGTAGAAAGTGGTTAAAATCCCCTTTGAAGGGCTATTTCAGTCTTTTCTGTAAAGTAATTAGAAGGTATATAGAACTGGACCATTTCAACATAAATTGTGTACAGGAAGCATTAGAGGATAAATAGGACCCTGGTCCTATTTTTCTAAGACAGACAGGAGCATATCGGTAAGAAAATTTGCTCTTACCTGTGAAGAAATTAGTAGAAAGGCAAAAAAAAAAAAAAAACCTAAAATTTGTGAATTCAAGTGAAGATTAATTTCTTTGATTTCCAATATTTTTTCTAATTCAAGATTTATAACTTTTACTTTTTCCCTTCAGATTGAAAAGCTCTGTTTATAAAATCATCATAAAATACAGAGAAAAAAATTTTGAATCTCCAGATACAGAAACTCCCTAGCACTATAATTTCTAATGTACATGTTATGGAATTACTATGGAAAAATGTTATTCTGATTTAGTAGACACTAGCTTTAAAGTGTTTTTATTTTATAATTTTTCATATAAATCTGGAGAACAACCTATTTCTTTGTTTTTTATTTTTGAAAGAAGGAAACAGTCCCATAGAGGGCAAGTTTACATCAGAAGAGAGATGGCCTTTATTTCCAATCAGACTTTGCATATGATTCCTCAAGGGGATAATTGTTTGTTGACATGCACTTAGATTTTTAATTGGTGTTAGAAATAGAATAGAAACTTAATGAGCAATTAATTACAAAATAACCATTTTTTCATTTTTGTCGGTTATTTTATTTATTTAGATTTCAAATGTTATCCCCCTTACCAGTTTCCCCACTACAAGCTCCCTATCCCCTCTTCCTTTTCTCCTACCTCTGTGAGGGTGCTCCTTCACCCATCCGCCCAGTCCTTCCTCAGCTTCCTAGTGTTCCTCTATCCTGGGTCATCAAGCCTCCACAGGACCAAGGAATACCTTCCCAGTGATACTAGATAAGTCAATCCTCTGCCACATATCCAGCTGGAGCCATGGGTACCCCCTGTGAACTCTGTGGTTGATGATTTAGTCCCTGGGAGTTTTAGGGGTCTAGTTGGTTGCTATTGTTCTTCCTATGAGGTTGCATGTTGGACGATGAAAGGCTGTTTGTATTCTGGTTGAGCGAGACTTACCCTGGAGACCCAGTAGAAAATTCTACAAGGGACAGAACAGTAAGCTATACCCTCAGACCTTAGGTGGCTGACACCACAAGCCCTCACTCCATTTTTCTGTGTCTAGACAATGCTCCAAGCTCCCAGTATTCTGGCTGTGCTCCACCCCCACAGTCACATGACTATAGCCAGTTAGGCCCTGATCCACAGTTACCTGGGTACAGAAAGGTAGCCCAGCCCACTAGAAAAGGAACTACTTGACCCCTTCCATCTTCTTAACTTCTTGCTCTTTTCTTGTCTTTACTCTCACCTCTTGCTCTCTCTCTCTCTCTCCCCCTTCCTTTTTCCTCTCTCCACATAGCCATGGCTGGTCTGTACTTTTCTACTTTCTCGCTGTCTTTTCTACAATAAAGCCAGGAACTATGGACTGCCTCCTTTCATCTAGACTCTTCAAGCTGGAGCAATGGATTAGGCCTTGCCCTAAAGAGCCATGTGTAAACTCATAGGAAAGCCTTCCAGCATTTCCAGCTGTGAGACCTGACCGAGGACTCTCTCCCCTTTTCTCCCTGTCCCTTTCTCCCTTCAGTCCTGGGGCTGACTGAGCTGCTTCCAAGGCCCCCACTTCATTCTCAGCTCTTTCACAATATCCAGTGGCGTCTGGAATGTCCAAGATTGAGAACGCATAGGACTGCCCCTTACCACCCCCACAGACTGGGGTAGTGGTTTTTCACATCCAGGTGCCCACCTGGCAGTGTGGAGAGCACTGGGAGTCTTCTGTTTCCGCCCAGCCAGTGTCTCTGAGCTCTGGCGGGATGAGGGTCTCCCTCCCACACCTTTATTCCACCACTGCCCAGCATGGTGTGCCCGACAGTTGCAAACCCCTTGCCCCAATTTCTCCATTGGGATCCCCGCACTCAGTCCAATATTTGGCTGTGTACATCCACATCTGTATTTGTCCGGCTCTAGCAGAGCCTCTCAGGGGACAACTATACCAGGATCCTGTCAGTAAGCACTTCTTGGCATTAGCAAAAGAGTCTGGGTTTGGTGTCTGCAGATGTGATGGATCCCTATGTGGGACAGTCTCTGAATGGCCTTTCCTTCAGTTTCTGCTCCATTCTTTTCCTTTGCATTTTCTTTTGACAGGAGGATTTCTGGATTAATACTTTTGAGGTGGGTGGGTGGCCCCATCACTCAACTGGAGGCAGTGTCTATCCACTGGATATGGTCTCTACAGATTCTATATCCCCTTCGTTGGTTATTTCAGCTAATGTCCACCCTGTTGAGTCCAGGCAACCTCTTGGGTCCCTGGCATCTGGGACTTTCTAGTGACTACTCCCAGTTCCCCCTCCCCCCCAACTGCTACACACCTACTTTCAAATTCCTGGCTCTTTGTACTTCTCCCTCATCTTCTCCCATATCTGATCTGCCTCCTTTTTTCCCTGTCCATCTTCTCTCCCTCCCAGATCCCTCTCTCCATCTACTTTCCAGAGATTATTGTCGTGCCGCTACTGAGTGGGACTGTAGCATCCATACTTTGGTGTGATCTTCTTATTTCTTGGGTTTCATATGGTCTGTAAGTTGTATGGTGGGTTATCCAAGCTTCTTTTTGGCTAATATCCATTAATCAGTGAGTATGTAACATGTAACATGTTTGTTCTTTTGTGACTGGGTTACTTCACTTAAGATGATATTTTTCAAGTTCCATCCATTTGTCTGCGAATTTCATGAATTCATTGTTTTTTTTTTTTTTTTTTTTTTTTTTTTTTTTTTTTTTTTTTTTTTTTTTAAGATTTATTTATTTATTTTATGTATATATGAGTACACTGTCACTATCTTCAGAGACACCAGAAGGGGGCATCAGATCCCATTACAGATGGTTGTGAGCCACCATGTGGTTGCTGGGAATTGAACTCATGACCTTCAGAAGAGCAGCCAGTGCTCTTAACCGCTGAGCCATCTCTCCAGCCCCGAATTCATTGTTTTTAATAGCTGAATAGTACTACATAGTATAAATGTATGTAATATATGCAAATGTAAAATATGTAAATGTATGTAAATAGTGTAAAATATGTAAATGGTATAAATGAGTAGTACACCTAAATGATCTTCTTTTAGGAAAGATATGCACTATCTTGGTCAGATTTATGTCATTTTCCCTTTTGTTACGACAAAATATAGGATGCACAATTCAACAATCCAATATTTTTTCTATCAAATTAAACTTGAACAACAACTACTTAAAATCCTATTTCTGCATTTGGTTTAAACTCGCATTTACCAAAATAATTCCCTAAGAAACATCCTTATTTCTGTTTGTTCAGAGAAATATTCATTTCTAGTAATCATATACATGTATTTCTTAAAACAGTATTTAAGTAGGTTTTACTCAAAGAGCAGAGTAAATGGCCGAAGGAATCAAAAGTTTTCAGATAGAGGATCTCTGATTAGATCTCTATGCCATATACTTCTTACTGTTTTATACATAAATGTACATCTATATCACAATTATTAGTATGACAATTATGTATAAACATGGGCATACACACACACACATATGCAGTTACTGAACAATAGTAACAATTGTGTACTTATTTTACTGACAGAAAGAAAAGGTGACAGCATTCTGAACTTAAACAAATTTTAGAATTATACTGTATTAGCAGAATATTTGAAAAATAGACAAATACAGAAAAAAATCAACTGCTTAGTACTTGAAACTTATACTTTCTAACCTATGAGTTGGGTGGGCACCATCATAGTTTCCTCTATGTTTGCTTCAGGTAGGGAGAATCAGTTAGAAATATGTCTAAGAATATCAAAGAAGAACAAAGCACAACTACAAAGGTAACATGAGTTAGGCATTGGAGAGTAAGTTATTTTACTGAGTATAATCTTAATTTCAGCATGTACATTATCAGCTGCCATAATCGTTCTATGTTTTAACATTCTTTAATTCTCTGTCTTTGGTTTGCTCAGAGGAAAAGAATGTAATCAGGATGTAAAATTAAAAAACAGAAGAGCTATCTAAGGCAGCATACACCAGCTGATACAGGACCTCCTAATACACATACAAGAGAGTACGGCCAGATCTGGGTACAGTCAGAGAAGATGTACATAACCTTTAAGAGAATGGAGGCCCCAGGGAGTTTAAAGGTCTCATTGGGTGGGTGGTGGGTGGTGGGGACATCCTCATGGAGACAGGTGTGTAGGGAGGAGGTATGGGATGTGGAACAGTCAGAGGGTAGATCGGCGCAGGGGAGTAAAATCTGGAGTGTAAATAAATAAATAAATGAAAGGACAAAAAAGCTATCTAAATTACCTGATTTAAAATAATTCTTCAGTCAGTTATCATCTCTGGCATGAATTCCCTCACTATTCACAGTAATTACTATTAGAACATTGAATTTATGCCTTGATTATCACCTCCTTTAGAATGTCTACTTTCGAAAATAACATTGACAATCAAACTATCTTTTTCAATTCTGTCTCACCAATACCTAACAATACCTAAGATATAACAGCAATTCACAATTGTGTCTTAAATAAACAACACTTGCAGGTGAGCTTCTGATGACTATGCTTATATTTGTTGCTCCCCTGGCATGAAACTGTGGATGAGCATACTTTAAAATCACAGTTAAAACTCTTTACAAATTCTAAGTACTGAAAGTTGTATACACACTGCAGATTGATGGTTAATTATGAAAAGAAAATTTCTTAATCTTGCCTTTAAAATTGGCATTTTAAAATGCGGCCTGAAGGTGGCAACATTGAATAAAGTTCTGCTTATTTTTACAGGAGAAGCTTTTGCTGATGACTTTAATTAAACTCTCATATTTTAAACGTCTTCTCCACACTTTTATTTACAATAGTGTACAACAGAGGATTTTACTGATTTTTTTTATACTGTAACCTTGAATATACATGTTGAAAGAAAACATTTACTACTTTGAAGAATGAGAGTTAACCCAGGTAATGTTGAATGTAGCTTTGCTCAAATTTCAAAGTGTAAAATAAGTTTTAAATGCAACATATGTTTCTTGCCAGGAAAATTTGCATTAGTAGATATGTTGAAGCATATCCCAGTGCCCGTTTTTTGAGATACAAAAGTTATTTTCTATGCTATATTTACTCAGAGAACAAAAATCAGTGATATATATATACATATACATATATGTATATATATGTTTGTGTGTGTGTAAGAATTAATTCAGCAACAATTACCATATAATATCATCACAATAACAAACAAAACATTTGTAATCAGTATAATGTACAAGTTTGCTAACAATGCAAATCTCTGATTATTACACTTGGATGTGTATTGTCATATTTTCTACTTTTTCATTTCTTGTGGGTCTTAGGAACTTCATACAGCAAGTTCTACTCATTCATACTCACCTGAATCTTCAAAGCCTCACTGTGAAGGAGAAAGGTAGCAAGCAATGTGTCACAGAGGTTAATTGACTTCTTATGAGACCTGTCAGTGCATTGCTAAAAATAGATTTTTGAATTTTATATCTCTAGACAATGAGAACTGCCCATGGTTTTATTTCTGTTCTTATGTTTATAGACAGCAGATATACCAGTCAGTACCTTGCTTCTGGGAAATAGACAAATTCATACTTTTGTGCTATTTAGGATTTTGTTGTATATATAATGTGTGTTCTGGATAAGGTGAAGCTCTGGTGCATAGTGTAAAAGAATTCAAACATATCACTTCTATAAGCTCATAGGTGTATCCTTTCTATAGCACGTTGCAATAAAGGCATAGGATATTGTCTTGCATTCTCTATGGAGCCTCTTTTGAATCAATTAGAATTCTTAAAGGTCGATTTTAGGATTGACAAATAAAGTAGCTGCTTTGTCTGATGAAGATAATTATGAGATAATCATCTGAACAAGGTCAAAATAATACGACTTGCCTGAGAGAGTTAAGACGTGTAAAGATAGCAAAAGGAAGCTGGTGTGTAGGGAGATAATCAGGAATTGGGCAGGACCAGAACAGCATGAAACATATAGATCCTTGTAACAGGTGCAGAGAAGAAAATATACCCAGAGTCTCTATTCACAGATTCTACATGTATATGCACTATTACCGAGAGAAACTGTACCACTGTCTTTTGTCAATATAGTTGCTAGACAAAGAAATCAAATAGATGGGATGCACCTTCAATAGAGCTTCATCATCAATAGGACTGTTGTTTAATTTCCTTGGCCTTAGGCCAAGTTTAGTTAGATTTGTTGTAATTTTCATTTTACATAAAGACCCCTTTCTTCTCTCTCTGAGGATTCTTTGATACATAGATTCACATTACACAACCTTGGAGTATTTCCTTATATAATCAGACCTCTGGACCACGTATCCAAGTGGAAGTTACTAGACCTTTGTAGTGGGTTGGTCTGATGTTACTTGTATTGTAATGGTAAATTCTGGCTTCTAAGGCCTGATGGCTCTCAGAGAGGAGAGTCTGCATGTAGACTGAAGTGATGCTATATGATCTTGCCCAACCAAGTTATTCCTGATTGGTGAATAAAGCTGCCTATAGCCTATACCTGGAAAGAATAGAGATGAGTGGAGTTTGTGGTTCCCAGGCTTGGGATTGGAGGAGAACCATGAGGAGACGAGCAGAAGATGGAGAGAGGAGAAGACATCATTGAGTAAGAATCTTAAAATAATGGCCATGAGGGCTGGCAAAGTGGATTTAAGAGAAGCCCAAACAAAACATGGCAAATCATATAGTGGGGTTATTGACAGGAAAATAGACTTCATAGCATAGAGGATAAATATTTGCCTAGTTCTAGTGCAGATTAAGGATCATTATAAATATAAAGGTCCTGTATGTTTGACTTTATCTGGGAACCGAATAATCAAGGGTGGGGTAGAAGTCCCAGATTGAGATTAAATATATTGGTGACCAATAAACATATTGTCAACCAATGCTAGACAAGAAGTCACTTTTAACAAAATTGATTTCTGATTCCTAAATTTAAAATGTATGTGTGTATGTGTGTGTGTACTGTCCCTCTAAAACTAGGAAGGCGGGGGGAAATTGTTTCTTAGCAATGTAGCATTTCCCAAAGCCTCACAAAAAACTATGAGTGGTTGTGGACTAGTCTAAAATGCATAGTGGTTTGGTAGGCATGGTTTCAGGGATTCACAGTGTCAACTAACACAGCGCTGCATCCCCAGACCAAAGGGCTTGCCAGCCAACAGAATCCTGAAGCTACAATGGTAGGCTTAAATGCCTTCCTGCCTAGGCCTTTCTTGGATGTTACTTAACCTTGCTGCCAAAGCACAGCTCTGAGCTGAGCACACATGTCAGCTTAAGTGTGCAAGTGCAACATAGCATCTGAACGAGAAACTACCCAATGTAAGAGACAGAAGCAAGTAAATTTCTGCACTCTGGAACAGCCTGGTCTGTTCAGTGAATTCACCTTGGTACCCTCTGCTGATGGCTTAAACCTCTTATGATAACAATCTGAGATTCAAAATGTCACATTTTTTTTTTCTTAAAAGGATCATATAGGTTTTTGCTTGGTAATAATTAGGAGTGTTCTTAGCAATTTAAAAAATAAATACACATCAATCTTTAATTTATGTAAATAAATAAAAAGAGGAATATGAGAATATTTCAAAGGTATGTCTATAATTTTTATCTTATAACTTCAAATTGAAGAATAATGCTTTTCTGTTGCTAAAACACAGTTTTTCCCTAGAAAATATATAATCTATTTCTCAATGTTAGGATCCAGATTTGGGGTTGGGGCAGAATTGTTTTGCTTTTATCCGAAGGAAAATCAAAGCTATGCTCAGGAGAGCTAACATGGGGTAGAATTTCATGCTATTCTGAACAGCCAGCTTGCCTCTTTGGAATGTGGGACTCTTGCAGGAGAACTAGTGGCAACTCACAAGAGCTAACTTGAAAAGAAGGATAATTTGAATAAAGTTGAACAGAAGGAAGGATATTAATTTAATTTCTATAGGGAAAAGTGATATAGGTATATTTATTTAAAGAGACCTTAATCTCCAAAGAAGGGAGAAAGAAATAGAAATTGTTATAAATGTTTTAAATGGTACATAGATAAATAAATAGATCCAGGTCTTTGATCTCAAAACTAGGGAGAAAAAGGAAGTGACAGATAGATTTCATCTGAATTAGAGACCATCCTGTCCTATACCACACATCCAGGTCAGCCTAGGCTACACAGAAAAACCATGTCTCAAAAAATAATAACTATTAAAATTGTTTTAATTTATCAGAATGAAGAGGATTATGAGTTCTAAGATATTGGTATTACCTAAATAAAATAGAGGCTGCTAAATTAAATCAACCTATACTTTTAATGACTTCAAGTTGCTGGACTGAGGACAAATTATTTTGGGAGAGAGGTTCTGTATTTGTGTTAACAGAAAAGAAGATAAGATTTTGGATTCCATCCAAAGTAATAAGGATCTGATTTGATAGAGGAAGACCCTCCTGAAGATTTTAGGTACAGACAGACAGAAAGAAATGAGGAAGATCAAACAGAACAGTAACATGATTTGCTGATCCCTCAACATGGAAACAACCCTAAAACTGTCTGAGAACAAAAACTTTCTCTAGCTATAACTTCACCTTTACATAGCCAATGGATCTTGTTGGCTACAGAGTTCTTTTTTTTTTTTTTAATTGTGATTTTTTTTTTTAGATATTTTCTTTATTTACATGTAAATTTCTCCATTCCCAGTTTCCCCTCCAAAAAACAAAGAAACAAACAAAAACAACAAAAACAAACCCCTGTTGCCTCCCACTTCCCCATGCCTGCCACCCCGCCCTCTCCCACTTTCTGGCCCTGGCATTCCCCTACACTGGGGCTACAGAGTTCTTAACATTCATCATTTCACTCAGCATGAATGAAGATCTATATTAAAAGTTGTTAAGATCAAATTTACTCCTAAACACAGACAGTTGTCTTTTTTCTGCTCAAACATGGAACAAAACTTCATCTTTAACTGATCTGTGCACATTGTACCTTCCATACATTATGTTACTATAGAAACATATACAAGCTTTATGCTCGAAGAACAAGCAACCAAGAGGAAAGTCCTGACAGGATTCACCCATGGGGATGCTGAGATGCTGAGACCTGCTGTTCAGCTCCCTAATCAATCTTTCCTCAAACTAATGCTGTTTCCAGAAACTTGCTCCTAGAACAACTTCAAAAAGGACTGATGTTCTCTGCTGACCTTGGTTCATCCAGCCTTTCAGACTGTTCAAGTCATGGTTTCAATTAAACCCTGAACTTTCTCAGCACATAAAGACTGGGCAACAAATAATGTCAGCTGACTTTCTTCTGACTTAACTATGCTTTCCAATTTTCTGTTGGTTCCCCAAACAGTAACTCTTTGCCCCAATTCAACAGAAAGCAATTTTAAGGAGACTATCATCCCAGCCCTTTAAGTTGGGGTGGAGTTTTTGGTTATTTCATAAATTATGTCTATATTGTCATTTTAAGAGATGATTTACAAGTAATTATGGTCTTGGACAGAGAGGAAACTAAATAAGAAGCTTAGACTTAGGGATTTCTGTTTTTTTCTTTCCTCATCCTTATCCTTTTTTCTTAGTTAAAGGGAAGGGGGTTCAAAAGGAAGAGGGAGGACATAGTTATATTATATAATTATATTATAAGAAATTAGACAAATAGGACTGGAATATTGAATCTACTTTTTAAAAAGCATTTTATATCCTTAATTTTGCATTGGTAGAAATCTTTAAATTTGATGCAAAATTGAGGTTATATTTTGTTATATTGATGTAGAATATTGTATATTGATACAAAATTTAAGAATAAATTTGTTACAACAAAACATATGGATGTTTCAATTCTTGTATAGGTATTATGCATATGCAACTCATTTAAGAATACAAGGTTTAGCTGGGCAGTGATGGCACACACCTTTAATCCCAGTACTTGGGAAGCAGAGGCAGGCAGGTTTCTGAGTTTGAGGCTAGCCTGGTCTACAAAGTGAATACTAGGACAGCCAGAGATATACAGAGAAATCCTGTCTCAAAAAAACCAAACCAAACCAAAACAAAACAAAACAAAAAAAACAAAAAAAAAAACCAAAAAAACAAAAAACCAAAAACAACAACAACAAAAGGTTTAGTTCCAACCCATTTAATGGCTGCTATTACAAACTGTTTAAAATAATTAAGTAATGAAAATGAATAGTTAGATAGTCAATCTCATGTTCATGTTAGGTACTAAATTACTTAATTACATTAACATATTTTCAAGGTTATTCAGGTAGTAAATAGCTAAAAGTAAACAATATTTAAGAATTCCTATATAGTATATGTAGATAGATGGTCTGCAAAAAACATCAGAGAAACACAGAATATAGCATTTAAAATCATTTCATTGTTAAAAGATCTTTTGACTATGAGATAGACCTGCTCCTGACAGTATCCCCATTTCACTTCAGAGAAGATGATAGACATCAATAACCTCCATGTTTAGTTGCCTCAATTAAGCCAAGCTACCCAGAGGGCAAGAAATGCCCTAACTTCATCTGCAGACAAAATGCTGTCCAGAAATGACAAATGAATGTAACATGTCCAACTGCTAAGCTCTGCCAGTACAGAAGAAGCTAGTCCTTCATAATTCCTGCTTCACTTAGGGTCTGCCCAGTATTTTGGCCAGAAGGCTGTAGATAGATACTCCAATGTTATAAAGAATATTAGGGACTATCTAGGCAGTCAACTGTTTCTGTTATTTCTTTAATTTTTAGAAGCTGTTTTCCTATGCTTCTGCATTCACAAATAATACTATTCATTCTAAGGTCTCCAATGGGGTTGAGGACCAGATAGTTACAGTCTCACGATTAAATCATTTAGCATTTAGAAAAATGCTTTAAGTCTAAGAACATATTTTTAAGCTAATATTGCAAATTAGGATAGAAGTCAAGATAGAAATTACATTAAATACAGAACTCTAAACTCATGAGATAAGATAGATGATGGAATACTTTATCCAAGTAGCCAAATATAAAAATTCTGAATATTATAATCTATATCATCCTTATAGTTTTCATAATTGTTATAACTTGTATTCAATTTAGATCTGAGAGACAAAGCAGTTTTAATTGGACAAAAAGGAGGAAATGTAGAGAGTTGGTTTAAGGCTGCTTGTATTGTAATGCTAAATATTGGCACCTAAGGCCTGATTGACCCCAGAGATAAGAGTCTGCATGTAGACCAAGTGATGCTATGTGATCTTGCCTACCAAGTTATTTCTGATTGCTGAATAAACATGCCCATTTCCTATAGCTGGAAAGAATTGAAATAGGTGAAGTTTGGGTTTCTTAGGCTTGAGGATAGAGGAGAACCATGAGGAGAGAAGAGGAAGGTAGAAAGAGGAGAAACATAATGGAGTAAGAACCTTAAGATAATGGCAATGAGGGCTGACTAATTAGAGTTAAGAGCAGCCCAACAAAAAATGGCCAATCATATAGTGAAGCTATTGGCAGGGAAAACACATAATAGCACAGACGATAGGTATTTGCCCATCTCTAGTGCTGATTAAGGTTTATTATAAATATAAAGATTGTATGTGTCTTTTATCTGGGTACTGAATAATCAAGGGTGGGGTAGAAACCCTGCATTGAGATTAAATATAGTTGTAACCCTAAACATAAACCTAAGATATCAGAATGCTTAACGTGGCACCTTGGCTTGCAATGTATGTTATGCATATTCCACAGCAAGTCTCTAGCATTCTGCTAATGTAAGAATAAAAAGAGTATTGGGTTAAAAAGTTAGGCTTAAAATGATCCCTTAAAAAAACTTACACTTCCAAAGTCAGCACTGATATAGTATTTGTTATTAAAGTTATAACTTCCATTTTCAAATAAATAATTATTTAATATACAAATATTAATGATTTAGTGTACTTTATTATTGTAAAAAGCTCAGTAAGTTCAAGTCTATAAGTTGAGCTAAAATAGACATGGAGGAATCTAGTGAATAAACAGGTTTATAAACCTTTGTTCTTCTGTTTATCTTAGGCCTTCTAGGTCCTTAGAGAATGATCTATCATTTAGCAGTCAAGAAGGTATAAAGCTAGTGGTGCTTTGCATATAAGTATGAATCAACTTATACAGTATATGGAAAACTCCCTTATTATTGGAATGTCTGTACTGACACAGGTAGGCAGACAGATGGGCAGATATGCACAAACATATAGAGTTTTCTGAAAGATGCAAAACAATTTTCCCATGAAAAACATTTATGGATATTTCTTATATCCCCTTGCTTTACTTTTATTTTCTTTTGTTGTGATAAAACACTCTGGCCAAAAGCAATCTGGGGGAAGAAAGGTGTTTCATTCTTCATAGAAGTTACAGTTCATCATTGGGGAAATCAAATAAGGGCTCAAATAAGAACCTGGAACTAAGAAACTTGGGTGTACACCATTTATTGGCTTGCTCTCTGGCTCATGCTCATCTAGCTAGCTTTTTTTTTAAGTTGATTTAAATTTATGTTCCCTATGATTTCGTATATATTATATTTTTGTATAGGTCTCATATTTATATAAATATATAAATATACACATATTTGAATGGCAATTCTTTTACTTTTATCTGCATTTATTTTATGCTGAATTTATCCCCATGCCATAAGTTATTGTTTCTTCTGGGATATCCCTTGTTTATTTATTTATTATAACCTAAATGTTGCCCCTTTCCTGATTCCCTCTTCACAGAGTCTTCCTCCTCACTTCCCCTTTCCTTCTCCTCTGAGAAGGTGGAGCCCCTCCTATATATCACCTACTCTGGGCAATCAAATCACTATAGGATTAGTTACACCATTTCTCATGGAGTCCAGACAAGGCAGCTTTGTTGGGCAATAGATTCAACAGTCAGGCAACAGCTCTAGGGACAGCCTACACTGCAATTGTTGGGGAACCTACATGGAATGTGAGCTGCACTTCTGCTACATATGTTCTGGGGGACTTAGTACTGCCTGTGTAGGTTCTTTGGTTGATGACTCAGTTTCTGAGAACTCCCAGGGATCCAAGTTAGTTGACTCTGTTGGTCTTCTTATGGAGTTCCCATCCCCTTCACTGCCTCAGTCTTTGCCCCAACTCTTCCGTAAGAGTCCTCAAGCTCCTTCCAATGTTTGGCTGAAGGTATCTGCATCTTTTTCAGTCAGTTGCTGAGTGGAGACTCTCAAAGGACAGTTATGCTAGACTTCTGTCTGCAAGCCTAACAGAGTATCATTAAGAGTGTCAGGGATTAGTGCTTGCCCATGGAATGGGTCTCAAGTTGGACCTCTTAGTGACTGGCCATTCCTTCAGTCTCTGTTCCATATTTGTCCCTGCATTTCTTTTAGACAGGACAAATTTTGGGTTGGAAGATTTCTGGGTGGATTGGTGTCCTTATCTCTCCACTGGGGTCCTGCCTGGCTACAAGAGATGGCCTCTTCAGGTTCCATATCTCAACTGTTAGGTATCTTGGCTAAGGTCACATGTATTGGCTTCTGGGATCCTCTCTCATCTCAGATCTCTAGGACTTCCTAAAGATTACCCTCAATTCCCCTATCCATGGCAGCTGAAGTTTTTCATTCATTTTCTTGGCTCTCTGGGATGCTTGAACCTCACATAGAAGGATGAATAAAATTTTCATAATAGGGTGGGAGAAGGGATGTGAAAGGGAATGAGGGGTCAGGATCAGGTGTGGGAGTTTAGGATCATGTTTGTTTGGGGAGAGACAGGATAGAGGGCCAGAGGGCCAAGAGAATGAATGGAAATCTCTAATTTTTTTTTTTTTAAACAGCTTTAGGCCTATCTGCCTAGGGATGGTACCACCCACAGTAGTCTTGCTCCTCCCATGTCAATCATCAGTCAAGGCAATCTCTCACAGACAATAGAAAAAGCCAATCAGATTGGATAATTCTTCAGTAATGACTAGCTGATGCTAGATTTTGTCAAGTCATGAAAAGAAAATTAACCAACATATCCCACTTTTGTTATATTTATTTTGATGCAATTTCCATGTGGCAGGAGACTCATTTTATACCTTTGTAGATCTTCAGAGTATCAAACAGCATATGATGTAGAATAATACAGATTGAGAAAATATTTGTTGACTAATAGCCTGTGTTTACTGAATCTTTATTAATGACCTTTTGCGAAGGAGTTTACTCAGGCAGCTCTAGAACTTCTCTTGAGCTGGAGTTTTGAGTTGTGTTTAAGTGATTTATAGAAATGGATGAAATCAACTAGTTCAAAAATATCTTTTTTTTTTTTTGTCCAATATCTCACACTATTAGATTGATGCTAAATATGTCACTACATTCAAGTAAAGCCTATATTGGTGTCCTGTAGATATCTAGTAGGCCTTGTAGTATTTATTATTTGCTATATTTGTGTCATGGAACAGTTTTTACCCTTAGCCATCTGTAAAGTGAAAAGTATTTTCAACAGAGAAACACACTTTTATAATTAACTTGACTTACAACAATTCCTCTCATTATAATAACAAATAATACAGGCACAGTGCCAACCATATCTAAAATACATGGGGTGGACAATATATATTAAATAAGGTTAAGCAAGGTAGAGAAGTAGAAATAGCATTTCTATTGTGATGAGATAAAACTTATGCCCTAAGAACTTCAAGAGCATGATCTAACTTGCCGTTCATTCATGCCTTAATTCATTCATGCCTTCATTCATTCATTTCAAATATCTTCCTGGTCCAGTTGGGATCAAGTATTGAAATAAACAGTGGATTACAAAGGGGAGATGACAATAGCATGCTTCTATAATTTATTGAATTTTTAAAATTCTTTTTGCTTCCCTTGTTTAAGTAGTCTCTTTGAACTTTCTTGTCTAAAGGGAAGAATTTAAAATTTAACAGGGCCTGACTTTTAATACAAAAGAAATGCTTTACTTCCTCAATTTCACAATTTAATGAACAGACTTCTTGGCTCAGCATGATACACCAAATCTTGAAGCAGTCACCAGCTTTGAGATCATA
This sequence comes from Mastomys coucha, assembly GCF_008632895.1. Lineage (NCBI taxonomy): Eukaryota > Metazoa > Chordata > Mammalia > Rodentia > Muridae > Mastomys > Mastomys coucha. The sequence goes on along the minus strand of NW_022196898.1, from coordinate 61,024,480 downwards.
ACAACATTGTAAAGGATGGTTAGTTTGCTTCTAACTAGGATTCCCTGAAAACCACCTTCTGAAGAAAACCAAACTCCCCTTTATTCATGACTTATATGCTCATTTTTCTGTACCACTGAAAAACATTCCATTGATTGAATATTCCATAGTTTATATATTCATTCATCTACTTATAACATTTTGGTTTTTTAACAAATAGCAAGTATGAATAAGTGCTTCTAAACATCCATTGGATGCACACAAATATTTTTAATTTCTTTTGGTAAATTGTTAAGTAACAAGAATGATAGTTTATTTGCAGAATATGTTCTGTCTTATAAGAAACTAAAAGGGTAAAGTGGAAGTGTATTCCTACCAGATATAAAGGAGGAACCCTGCTGCTCCAATCTTCTCTAGCATATGATGCTGTCATTATTCTGAATTGTGATCTAATGGATTTTAAATAACATACCTTGATTTTTACTCATATTTTTGTGATGGTAGAAATGTGCACTCCTTTTATCTTTCTGTTTACCATTGTAATTAGTGATGTGTTTAATAGTTGTTTTCTTTTAGTCCTTATTTTAGAACCATGCTGTTTGTTTATTTATTTATTTATTTATTTTTGTAGAATTTTAAGGTTTCTTTGTAAATTTCTAACATCAGTTCTTCCTAGCTGGTATTTTCTACAGTCTGTGGATAATCTTTTTACTCATCTAAAAACAAAGCATTACATAGCTACTGCATGTCTGTGTTGCTTGGGAGACGTGGGCAGCTCATGTTTCTTATGTGACCAAGAAGAGTTTTTGAACTTTTAGCTCTTTAATTAATTATTACATCCATAGCTGGTGAATTTCAAGCTCTTTATATCACAAGTGTATTTTAAAAGCTAGAGTTCAACATCTTCAAAACCAAAGTGCCAATGTAGTAAGGGTTTGTAATCAATCAGAGCTTCTGACTGTCCTTCCAAGAATACTATATGAATATAGAAATCCTTTTATTTGTTGGTCAGTTCAGAGAACATGTAAAAGGCCCATAATACAGGGTATCTCTGAGCAGTGATCAAGATAAAGGCAAAGATTTTACATATGCATACAAAGGTAAAGAACAGTGATTTTTTTGGCTATCATAACTTAATAGCAATATGCTAATTGGCTCTCTTTAGGTTCTAAAGTGCCTGTGCTCACTGCGTATGTTAGATGCCATAATGTGGATGGCTCTGGGCTGCTTGCTCTCCTGGGAGAGGCTGTCTGAAATGCGGAATGAGTCACATACTCAGGTGGCTTCTTGTAAACCAATTCCCTAATGAATAAAAGAGCCAATCACTGGGCACACAGGCGGGTTGGAGAAAGAGAGGTAGCTAGAGAGAGTTAGGTCCTCTTTGGAACAGGACAGCAGAGGGGTAAGATGTAGCTGCTAGAGTTTCCTGGTATCATGGCACCACCTGAGGAATCGGACTTTAATAAGGGTTAAAGAGTGAGTTCCAGGCAATAACTAATCAGTATCTTGTAGTAATTTAATGACCCACTAAACAAGATAATGATTAGTTATTGTCTCGGACCCTAAGCAAAGTGGTAATCTTGTGGGCTCACTAAAGTCCCAAATACAGGCATTACAGAAGATACATTTTTGCCATGAAGAGAAGTTCTGGAGTGTGGGGATGGCTGGAGGGAGGTTAGAGCAGCAAGGGAATAAGTACATAGTTACTAGCAAAACAATACACAAAATGGTATTAAGACCTAAACAAAGACTTTGTCATGATTTAGCAACCACCAATTATCTTGTAGTGCTGGGAATGCTATTTAGTTGTGTAAATAAAGTCAACTAAAAAATAAATAAATTAATTAATTAAAAAAAAATAGATTTTAGTTGTTGAGCCCAGAGATTGAGTTACCATTGTTTCTGAATGAAGTTTGTGTTGCATTTTCCTTCATGGGTGGCTCATCTAGGGTCAAGAGAGAAAGTTACGGACAGCAAAGTGTGGGTTTGCCAGAGGCATACCACAAAGGCTCTGGGGGAATTAAAGAGTGGGCTGGCCCCACTTCTCCACTTCATCTGCTTGTACTGACCACTATAAATGTTTAATCCCACTTCCATTGCTAATCCTGCTACTCACCTCTAGCAAAAGCTGCGAATGACAGAAATGTAATGGCTCCAAGAATGATTTAAAAAGAAAAAATAAGGCAAAAAACTTGAATTGCTGAACACTTGAGATTGAAACAAAGTGAAGGATAATGATGGTGGCTTTCAAAGAATCATCGCCATTTAAAGTGATCTTTGCATGTATAAACTAAGCATTTTACTGAAGAATCACATGATGACAAAAGATTTGAAGAGTCTATACAAGCTATCTGTGTGCTAGACAAGGATTATTTTTAGATAAAAATATTTCCTGACATATTTGTTGTAGAAAATTATGAATCTATGTTAGCTTGTTATGGTTCTCCTAACAAATAGCACAAAGTAGATTAAACAATAGATTTTTATTTTCTAGAAGTTATCCCAAGTTAAAGGTCTGTGGACAATGTGTATGAAGAAAATGTTTCTTTGAGGCTCCCAATGGTTTATTTTTTTCTCTGTGTTTTTACATAGTCTTTCTCTCACTTACGTATGTGTTATAATTTTCCCTTCCTACAAAGAAAAGAGTAACGATCATTCTAATTCCACCATAATGAACTCGTATAGATGTAATTAGGTTTTGTTAAAGACCTTACCTATAAATAAAATTTCAGTAGAAGATACTTTAAGATACACTTTTAATATAAAAATTTTAGCAGGAGCATCTATTTGACCTATAATACCAAATATTTTACTTTCACTGAGTGTTTTTAAAATGAGATTACCAAATAGTAAAGTTAGAGCAAAAAAAAAACCCAAATGAAATGGCTTATATGAAATACAGAAGCTAGATATATTTACATGAACACTTAAGGCAAACAAAGGAATATGTAAAAGAAACAAATATCTGACACTTCCAGTGCACACATTATAATATGACACAGAACTCACACAGTTATAATCCCAGAAGTTACATAGATGTGATCAATGTAATGTGTTAGTATTCAACCATATCATAGAAGTATCTCTGATTATTCGGCTAACAATGAAGTAGCAATAAAGACTATTCTCTTGGAATTTCATTGGGTTAAAGAATAAAGTATAGTTCCTTAAATCCACATGGAAGTCTAGAGAATTTTATTCATACAATCACCTGGCACTGACTGAATAATACATTCCACTACAGCTGTCCTCTTATAATTTTAGGATACCAAACTTTGCGGCTTAGTGTCCAGATCTTGTTTCATGTCATCCCAATATCATCTTCCTTTGATTACTTCTACTATAGTGTTTGGTGTTATTAAATTCTTAAGAAATAAACTGACCCATGTATATGTATCATATGACTGCCTATCAATAGGAAACAAGTAACTTAAAGAATAGTTATGCAATTGTGTGATGGGCTCTTCCTTAATATAACTTAAAAAACATTTTCCGGTAGAGTTCAAGGTCTTTGATTCATGGAAAAGACTTATTTTCCCAAGATGGCATCAGAAACATAACATATTCATACATTTTCTAGAAATTATCTTATAATATTTACAGTAAAGTGTAAGATTTTCTAAAATAAACTTGTATTTGTTGGGCAAAAAATAAATACTTTCTTCACCTACTCTCATTTAAAACTTTCAACTGTGTGGATATGGCTCTGGATGTAAAGAACAAACAATGGCATAATTATAATGCTATATTCTTTACCACCACTGTTCTACCTTAATCTGAAGATGGACTACTACTTCTGTGATTTAACATAACAAAGTCATATCATGCCCTACTAGGATGCAAAATTGTACAGAATTTTTAAGATGGAATTTATGTCAGTAACTTAAATAATTGACTCAAAATTGGGATAGATAATAGTAAAATTTCCCCCAAAGCCTCTGACAAATTATAATATGCATTAATATAAGACTATATTTTCAAAAATTGACAGTGTTATCAGTAATTAATTCTATGTTTCTCAAAATAAATTACAGCTATGTTAATTTTACCTTTAATATTTCTTGCATTTTTATTGGTCGTTAATATCATGATTCCTTAACTTTTCACATTTGCATTATTTCTCCTTTTGAAAAGATTTGTAGTCTTATTCTTCTAAGAAAGAGTGAGTAGATCTATGAAATTTGACAATGTCTCTACTTCACATTGAATAGTTTTAGTGGAAATAAAATGATATTCTAATAGTTAATATGATATAAATTTAGGTTGATTTTTCTTTATTTATTCTGATTTGGTTGTTATATTAATATATTGTAAATACTTGTTTTCATTTTTCATATCAAATGCAATTCTCTAGAACAGCAAATAATGAGATTGGAAGGGAATCAGTTACTTTCTCATATTTATGACTGAATATCTGATAATAATCAATCAGTGGTAAGAAACACTTGTGTTAGGTCATACTTTCATGGCATGAGAGGTCCATGACAGCTAGGGTTCTGATTATATCCCTGATGTGTATAGCACAGCTTGGTAAATTTCCAGGGATGAAAAAGCAGTAGGGGAAACTATGCTGGGGATGAGACCAGGTGATACCTTTTAAATCATCCCACAGTGAACTAATTTTATAAACTTTTTAAATTTTATAAACACCGTTGAAATGTTCCACAATTTCTCTGACAGTATTATTAGCTGGAGTACAAGTGTTCTGATACATGAGCCTCACAGCCTTACATGTGAAATACCATCTTACATATTATATTTTGCTACAGTTAAAGGTGAAATTGAAATAGATCCACCTATTTTGTTTTAATTTTTTTTTCAAGGCAAGGTTCTCTCTGTAACCCTGGCAGTCCTGAACTTGCTCTGCAGACCAGCCTGGCCTTGAACTCATAGAGAACAACCTGCCACTGCCTCCTAACTTTTGGTATTAAATAAAGGCATGTGCCAACATCTTATGGTACATTTAATTTATTAGTTTCTCTTGTGCCATATTTTATTGATGTATACTAGATGGCATTATGTCAACTTCACACAAGCTAGAGTCATCAGAGAGGAGCGGGCCTCATTTGATAAAATATCTCCAAAATATTGGGCTGTAGCCAAAACCATAGGACATTATCTTAATCAGTGATTGATGAATGAGGGCCAGCCCATCATGGGTAGTGCCATCACTAGGCTAGTGGTCTTCTTTTTTCTAAAAATTCTGGTCAAGAAAGCCATACCAAACAAGCCAGTAGGCAGCAATTGCTCTGCTTGGAAAAACTGTCTCTGAATTCCAAGAACTGTACTGCACTGACTTTACAAACTGAACAAACTAAATGGAACTACACAAACTAAATTGAATTTAACTGCATGCAACTGAACAATACCAAACTGTACTGAACTGCACTCACTGAACTGCCTTCTCTCCTGACTCCTCTGTGCTACACTTAAGTAGCCTCTTTCTCCTGTCTGTTCTCCAGAGAGTTGGGCAATCTGATCTCTGACTCATTCTGTCAAATCTTTCCCTGATTCATCACTTTGTCTGCCCTTCAATTAGACATCTTTTTCTTCCTTCTACAAACCAACTTTTCCTTCAGTGTTCAGGAATAAAAGTTTGTATTAAGGGCATGTCTATATTACAGCCAGTCAGATGAAAGATGTGTCATTCCATCCTAAAACATAAACCTTAAAGGTCTTTGGATGTGATCCCTTGCCAAGGTAGCACTGTTTCTGGATTAAAATTCCTCGAAGACTGCCATCTTAAGTTATGTTTTGGTGTAGCAAGTGTAGATTTTGTTTTTGTATTTGTTTTTGTTTGTTTATTTTTTTATTGATTTAAGTTTTACTGCATTATGATGAGAAAAGATACATGACTTTAATTTATCTGAATTTGTTAATATTTAGAAACATATTTTAAGTAAATAGAATTAAATCACATTCTTGTTTCCCTTTTGTACCCCAACTCCTCCCAGAGACCCCCTACAATACCTATAATACCTTTTTGTCATATTCTTTAAAATTTATAACATATTATAATAATAAAAATGAGTGGTATAAAAATTATTTGATATAAAACAACAATCAATTTAACAGTCTTATGTAGATGCTTGTCTTCAGCAATAGTGAAAATACAAACATTTTTCTCAATATAAATTTAAAATAACTCCAAACATATTAATTTTATATTTTAAAATAATACATCACTAGAAGTACTTTCTTAAATGATCATAAATATATGAAGTCTTTTTGTTTGTTTGTTTGTTTGTTTTGTATTTAGTAGAGCTTAAAGTCTTAGCTCTTATGGTGGTACAAGCCCAAAATAAAAACAATTTTTAGACATTGGACTTCATTGTAATAAGGCTGTACTTCAATGACCTTCACATCACCAAAGGAGCTAAGCTGAGAGTTGACAGTTCTGCTGTGCCAAAGAATGAATTGTAGGCACGATTTTTGGATACAGACTTCCTGCTACGGTTAAAGTTATTTGACTTGAGTGAGGGACTTTATTCTCAGCCCACAGAGAACAGGTTACATTCATTTAAGAAATAGTGTGTGGGGAATGGCGAGATGGCTCAGCTGGTAAGAGCACTGACTGCTCTACAGAAGGTCCTGAGTTCAAATCCCAGCAACCACATGGTGGCTCACAACCACCCGTAATGAGAACTGATGTCCTCTTCTGGTGTGTCTGAAGACAGCTACAGTGTACTTAATAATAAATAAATCTTTAAAAAAAAAGAAATAGTGTGTATATTAACATGGTCTATCCATAAAGTCATTCACCAACTGTTTCAATAAACAATGGTTCTGCTTGGAGGGTGGCACAGACATTAGGTGAGGATAAGAATCTGGTTCATTGGTTGTGATAATTTGGAAAAGCATTCATCTCAGAGAAAGAGTAACTTATAAAGTCCTCTTCTTCAAACTTGATACAAGAGTTACAAATGTCAAGCAAAGCATTCAGTCTCACCCTTTGTTGTTCTTTTACAAGTCCCTTCCCAATTTGATTATCTACGTTTCTTTTGGGTATATAAATACTATTTAAAATATGTAAGCTGTTCTGAAAACCATAGTATAGTGTAAAAACATGAAATAAACAATACTACTAATAGAGAGGAGCAAGATTTCAAGACCATTATTATACAGCAAGATACTGTCACTTACAAACAAGCTGAAAGTATATATGGATTGTACAATACTGGACCTATTTCTCCAACGACCAAATTAGAGAGATCATTGGATGACAGTCAACAAATTTCTAATTCCTCATATTTTTGGATTTCAATCAATTAGGATATGTTGGTAATATTAATTTTCATATTAAGATATTAAGAAAAAGTAATTGTTACTGCCTGTTGTTTTTGTTCTAAGAGGTGGAATTAGGTTTGTTTGGGTTTGTTGAAAGATTTCTTCCTTGCTTCTTCTAGGGTATAGTTTTGCTCCTTATGTTGGTGTTTTCCATCTATTATCCTTTGTAGGTCTGGATTTGTGGATAGATATTGTGTAAATTTCGTTTTGTCATGGAATATCTTGTTTTCTCGATCTATGGTAATTGAGAGTTTTGCTGGGTAGCCTGGGCTGGCATTCGTGTTCTCATAGGGTCTGTATGACATTTGCCCAGGATCTTCTAGCTTTCATAGTCTCTGGTGAGAAGTCTGGTGTAATTCTGATAGGCCTGCCCTTATATGTTACTTGACCAGCCCAGTGGCACAGGTTCCTTCTGGTCTGTCTGGGCTGGTGCCCTAAGCAGATCTTGTGTGCAAGCTCTTCAGCCAGTCACACAACATCCAGAGGAAACTCCACTCCCAGGTGCTGACACAACCAGGATCTGAGGTGAGGAGGATGCAAGTATAGATGTCTGAGTGTGCACATATGTGGATTTGGAAGCTAGAAACAGCTAGAAACTGATTTTATGTCTTCTCCCATCACTTTCTACTTACTTATTTTTACATATAGAGTTTTTCATTGAACTGGAAAGTCATCTACTTGTATTTGTTTCCACCTACTACTCCACTCTACCCCAAAACTGGGGATAGAGTGGAGCTGTCTGGCTGCTATGTGTACTGTCTGGCTTTTGTATAGATGGTTGATATCTGAACTTAGGTTTTCTCACTTGTGCAGACACTTCAGCTACTGAGCCATTTACAAAGCCTCAAATTTCATTTTGAAAATCTCACTGGCCTGTAACTTTCAAAGCAGGACGGTCAGGTTGACCAGCAAACCTCATGAATCCCCCTTCTTCTATGTTTAAAGAGGTAGGATATAAGCCATCATATTTGGTTTTCCTGTCTGCATTCGTATTTTAGAGATAGATCTAAGTTATTCATTCTTATACTTACTGTCTCCTCAGCTTCCATTTGTTTGTATTCTTGGCTCTTCTTTACTCTCTCCTCTACCTTTTCCCCTAAAATGACATTTTTTCAAAATGCATCAATACACAAAAAATGTAAATAGGTTAGTCATTTGATCTATTAGCAAGTGACTTTATTTTGTTTTAGCCTTAGATTAGGGATAAACAATATGCCTTGGAACTACAGCTATGTAAGATTAGATATACTACCAGTTATTGAACATTTACAGAAAAAAATCTTAGTATGAAGCTAAATTAAAGGATATAACGTAGAGTGACATTGATTAGTTAATATATTCATCTGAATAATGCAAATATATCCAATTATATCTTATTATATAATTATATTATAGTAATTATATGTATAAATAAATGAAATAAATATATATTATAATTATATAATGATTATTAGTTAATATAATAATCTAAATAATAAAGTTAACTGTTTTTTTAATCAAGCAAAAAGTTAAAAGCCTCCTTACTTAAAACTTTGTCTACAAATATAAACACATATATATAAACACATATGTATTTTAGAAATATTTGTATGTAATATATATTATATATCATATATAAAGTATATAGAAATATACAATCTATATTAGATTTCAATTAGATTGGGTTAGAAAATTTTTACAATTTCTTAAGAAAATGACTTGTTAGACAAAAAAGTATTATTTATTAACCATTCATACACTGTAGCTCAACTGCTTAAGCTTTTGAAGTGCGTACCCTTTCTTGCATGTTCCTGAATTGCTATAGAATGTCCCCAAGGCACAAAATAATATTTCTGACCCACAGATGAAGAAACTAAGGAATTTCAACAAGGCAACATGGTTTCACAGCTAATAAGGGGCAGATCTGCTAGCAGTCAATGGACACACTTCAGCCTGTGTGAAATAAACCGTCTTTGCCTTGGCAGAAATGGAGTGGGAGTGTGTTACTCACAAAGAAAAACCCTTATATTCAGGGTGCTTACTTTTTTCCTTTCCCCAATTTCGAGCACTTTGATTTTATCTTATGACAAATTATTTCATGTCCTACATACAAAAGTAATACATTCAAGTAATATACTAATATTTTTTAAAATCAAGAAATTAATTGCATAACATATATAAATAAAACTACCATTTTTTTGTGTGGGGTACTGAGGATTTAATTTAAGGCCTTCAACATGCTAGGTTATGTCTACTACCTTGAGTTCTCCACCCAAGTTCAAGTTAAAGTCCCTTTAACTTTAAAAATCATTTTTCTTTCACTATATTATAGGATATATACTTAATAAATACCATTCATAAGATAGTGTAAATAATTCATAAATATGCAATACACATATTGTGTATAATTATATAATTCATGAAGTATAAAAGATTCCATATATTTCAAATGCATGTGTTATATTTCTTCAGGTCTAATGTCTATACATATTACATTTTAGCAGTGTTGGGATGAATATTTTATAAAAACTAAATTCTTCCTAAATTAAATATTTCTTTTCTAGAAAAAGCTGTCATTTTCAGTCTCATTTGAAATTGTTTTACTTTTAATCTTTCAAATGATTCATCGGGTACCATACCCCAGAGTGGAGCAAAAGATTATGTATTTGAGAGTTGACAATACTTTAGAAAGTATCAAGGATTTATAACCAAAAATTAGATCATTAGCCCCTAAAGCGATTAGACAAAAATGTCTTGTAAAGTCAGTCCCAGGGTAAATGAATGATCAGCTGTAAGGTGGAGAGTGAACCTGAAGGCAGAAAAATGTTTTCTGAAAAATTACCATAATGAACATTCTTCTGAGATAAGATTGCATAGGCTGAAAATATTTTTTTAAAGATATCACATAGCATTGTACTATTTCAGATTTATACTCTGAAAATTAATTTATAATACTGTAAAATTGTATTGTTGACAAAATCAAAACATAATTAATTTTATTGGTTAATTTTAGGGTATCCTCTTTTAATTTTATTTTAAGTCCTTTGGGAGATACAGGGTTGCTGATGTTTACCAGGGCTTTGAGAATTTCTATTCAAGCACCAGCAAGGAGCCACATACATGTTTGGTCTTTTCTTAGAAGTGGGCTCTCTGTGATGCCAGGCATGAGATTTTATATTCTTAACAGATTTTAGTATACTTGTCTTCTTATTAAGAGACAAATAATACACGCTCATTTTCAGTGGTAAGAAAAAGAACAAATAAAACCCTGCAATGACATAATGTGTCCTGATATTTGAAGTTTAATGTAAACATTTAATTTATTTTTGGGTTTTTTATTACAGTATAGTGTTTGTGTGTGGGGGGCATGTTTGTGTGCATATGTGTATTCATACCATGACATGCTTGTGGAGGTTACATAAACATTTGGAATGTACTTTCCTAATTTCACTTTGTGGGTTCTGGGAATTAAACTCAGGATGCTGGGCTAGGTGCCAAGCACCTTACCTGCTGAGCTATTTCATCTATTCAACATATTATTTTTATTTTATGCTAATTTCTATGCTTAGTTTTGCTCTGTGTTTCTCCATTGCATTGCTACAATTATTCATTCCAGTGTTCTGAGAACCAATTTAATAATTGCTTTTCTTAAGCAGCTTTATAACTGATAGCCCTTTATAAAGAACATGTGAGAGCTCTGTGATTTTATTCTAGTGCAACACTTAATTTTATATTCTGTTCCAATGTCTAAAATATCTTTTTAAAATTTACAAACTGCTTAACTGAAAACCATTGGTTTTGAAACAGATACATCCTTTTAAAACTTGGTACCTTTTGGTTATTAATTTCATTTTGGGGGATTATAACATAATTACATATTTTTCCTTTCCTTGTCCCTGAACTGTCCAGTGTACTCATCCTGCTCTCTTTCAGACTCATGGCCTGCTTTACATTAAGCAGTTTTTTACATATATATTCTAAATACATAAATACAACTGTTCGTTCTGTATAAAATACCAAATGAAAACACCTGTTTTTATGTCTCAGTTCCTCTTACTCCAACTGTGTGTTGCTTTTCAAGTCATGTTATGTGTCACTCAGAAGTACTTAGACAAATTGTGATTTTAAAAAATAGAAAGACAAAAAGTCGTGGGGGGCATGTAGTTTTTAGATCCCTGGGAGAGCATCACAGAGAGAGTGTGTGTGAAGATAACCAAAACACACTGTGTAAATGGATGAAAAAAAGTCAATATGGTGTCTTGCCTAGTATAGTAGTAGGTGCATAGTAAATCCCCATTAATCGGTAATCTTTAGTACATACCCTGTAAGTGAAGCATTCTACTGCAAGTTTATTTAAAATGACATCATAATTTCATCTTAAATAAATACTGTAATTGAAGACTGAAGAGAAATAATATTTGTGTTCTTCAAATATTGTTACATGGAATCACTTTAGATTGTAGTTAGACATATGTGTTTTACAATGCATATTCTTTTGTAGTCACTCTTCATAATAATATTTCATTATTTTTGTGAGAAGCATATTAACTGCATACTTAATGTTTTAAAACAATATGAATGCAAATTTTTAATTCACTCTTATAGTCATGACCTACAGTACTCAGCTAGATAGGCTTTCAAAAGCATAAGTTAGATAGCAGTGCTCTAAGACTTAAAGTTTGCCAATAGGTCCCCATTACATTTGTAATAAAATCAATATTCTTTTCAGTGGGTACATAGCCCAGAGGACACATGTCTCTGCAGTGATCTTGGAAGCACTTTAACTCCGTTTCTATTCAATTCATTACATGCCTTTAAAGTTTCTTTGGCTTTGGCATTCTCAATAAGAAAATATTTTCTTACATTAATTTTTTTAGCTCAATTGTACTTTTCTTTTTTGCTCTCCCACTGTGAATCTTTCAATGTTCTAATAGTCCTTATCTTGGCACTATATTTATGTTTTCTGTGTCTTCATAATATATTAACTACTTTATTTAAAAAGTATTTAAAATACTTTAAATAAAGAGTGGCATTGAAAAGTGGAATTGATTGCCAAAGACTAAAATATATTTAAAACATCTGGATATTACTCAAGGAAAAGGAAGAATTAATTTCCTTAATACCATATGACAAGAATAATTAATTTTGTTAATTCCATTATGGGGAAACTGAAAATTTTCTTCGATTAAATTCCTATTCATGTGTGTATATGCATATACATTCATACATACATACATACATACATACGTATGTACATAGAAAGAGAGATTGCAAGAAGCTTATTTAACAAAGTCTCATTAGATTTTAACCCAGTTTTCTATTTTATAATGTGAGGTTAAAATATTTTACCGAATACATTTTATGTTGCTTGATATTATCTTATGATTGACATTTAATAATCAGGAGCTATAACTTAAAGAATAAGTACATCTTCCCTTTTCCCTAGAAAATAATCAGTTAAATTTAATTTATTATATATATGCACACATATATACTTATACATATATACATGGATACATATACATATATACATATACATATATACATGTCATGTATACTTTAACTCAGTTTCTATTCAATTCATCACATGCCTTTAAAGTTTCTTATATATACATGTGTATATACACATGTGTATATATGTATATGTATATTATGTATATGTATATACATATACATATATATATGGAACTGAAAAGATGGCTCAGTGGTTAAGACTATTTGTTGCTCTTGCAAAGGACTTGGGTTTGGGTTCCACCATCCACATAGTGGATCATAGCTATATGTAATGGGGATTGTATATGTCTTCTGAATTCTGTGGGCAGTAGTTACCCACTTAGTCTACATATATGCAGACTAAACAAATCATATGCATAATGAGTAAAGAAACATGAAAATATCAATTCACTACTACAGTTTTAGAAATAAACACTGAATGCTCACAAAAAATCATATTTTAAAAGCCAGTAAGTTAATATAAAGATATTATTGACTTATTTAAGGAAATTTGTATTTCTCAAAAATACACGAATTCAAATGAGTGAAAAATAGATCCTATTTACTGGAAACATGTTATTCAGATAAAAATCCCTCCTGGGTTAGGAAATTGAACAGAGGTATGAAGCAATAGGGGATAGGGAACTGGGGGTAGCAACTAGAAAGTTCCAGATGCCAGGAAAGTAAGGGGCTCCCAGGACCCAACTGGGATGATGTTCGCTGACATACCCAACAAAGGGGAGAGAGAACCTATAGAGACCATATGCAGAGGTTAGGCATGGCCTTTGGTTGAGGGATGGTGCCTCCCACTCATCTTCAAAATATTAACCCAGAATTGCTCCTGTCTAAAGGAAATACAGGGACAAAGAGTGGAGTAGAGATTGAAGGTAAGACCATTGAGAGATTGCCTCGCCTGGGGATTTAGCCCATCTGCAGTCACCACACCCAGACACTACTGCTGATGCGAAGAAGTTCTTGCTGACAGGAGCCTGATATAGCTGTCTCCTGAGAAGCTGTGCCAGAGCCTGACCAATACAGATGGGGATGCTCATAGTCAACAATCAGACTGAGCATGCACCAAGGGAGGAGTTAAGTGAAGGATTGAAGGAGCTGAAGGGTTTTGCAACTACATAGGAAAAACAACATCAACTAACTCCCCACCCTCAGAGCTCCCAGGGACTAAACTACCAATCAAAGAGTATACTTGGAGGGATCCACAGCTCTAGTTGTATATGTAACAGAGGATGGCCTTATCTGACATTAATGGGAGGAGAGGCCATTGGTTCTGTGAAGGCTCAATGCCCCAGCGTAGGGGAATGCTAGAGTTGTCAAGCCAGAGTGCATGGGTGGGTGGGGGAGCACCCTCATAGAAGCAGCAAGAGAGGGGATGGGATAGGGAGTTTGCGGACAGGAAATCGGAAAAAGGGCTAACATTAAAAATGTAAATAAATAGAATATTGAATAAAAAAGAAAGAAAAGTAATGGATATTGGATTTAAATAAAACAAAAAAAAGGAAATGAAAGAGAATTGATAAAACTAAGCAAAGAATCATCAGTGGCGGTAGTTACTGTGTAGACAAATTTGGCAGGGTTAAGGGGTATGGTATACCTTTAGGGTAGTTGTTATTTTGTAAGTGTCTTAGTGTTGTATTCCTGTGAAGAGAAACTAAAACGACTACAAATCTTGAGAACCTTTTAATTAGGGCTGAATTTCAGGATTTAGTGCATTAGCATGGGAGGAAGCATAGCAGCATTCACAGAGACATGATGCTAGAGAAGTTGAGAGTCTACACTAGGATCCACCGGCAGCAGGGACTGAGAGAGAGAGAGACAGGAAGAGAGACAGAGAGAGAGACAGAGAGAGACAGAGATATATATAAAGAGACAGAGATATAGAGACAGAGAGAGGCAGATATCTGATTTGAGTTAAGGCCTACCCATACAATGGAGCCCATACCTAATACTGCTTGGATGGCCAAGAACTTGATATTAGATAAGCCAGAGAATTTGGGGAAAAAGCAAATAGGACTTTTTCTAAACTTTAGAAACATGGCAACAAAACATATTCTTTTGCACATAAAGTATGATTTTCTGGGTTGTGTTTTTATAGAATTTCTGTGAGTACAAATGTGTTTGCCTCTGTGATTATATTTATATAAACTTTTCTTATTTTTCTATTTGTCTGTTTGTTGTACTATCTTATTTTATTATGATTTTAAGACTACTATCTTCTAGTGACAGAAAGAATGAAAAGGTATGGATTTAGATGGGAAGACGGGGGAGTATCTGGGAACAGATAAAGTAGGGGAGACCATAATCATAATATATTTTATGAAAAAATCTAATTCTTTTTTAAAATTTAATAGCAATTTTTTATTAAATACAATCCACAAATTATCATCTCAAGTATGCAACAATATGAGTTACTTTATATAAACTGATATAATAAAAAATAAATAATGTGAACAATATGGATTTCAAATCCAACAGGCAAATTAAAAGCATGGATGTAAACAAACATTTTTTAAATCCATCTAGCTCTGCTATAGAAAAAACATTCACCACTAGAATTTTGAGAATTTTTTATTATTTTGAATATCCTGGGGTTTTTTTTTTGTCTTTTATATATATATATATATATATATATATGTATATATATATATATATATTTAAAAAGTTACATGATTTCAATTTATCTGAATTTTAAGTAAATAGAATTAAACCACATTCTTATTTTCCTTTTGTACCCAAACTCCTCCCAGAGCTCCCCTTTAATACCTACAATATATTTTTGTTATATTTAAAATTTATAAAATATTATAACAATAAAAATGAGTATTATAAAAATTTTTTGATGTAAAATAACAATGAATTTAACAGTCTTATGTACATGCTTGTCTACGGCAATACTGAAAATGCATGGTTTTCTCATTATAAATTTTAAATAACTCCAAACATATTAACTGTATATTTCAAAATAATATATCACTACTAATATTTTCTTAAATGAACATAAATATATACAGTGTTTTTGTTTGTTTGTTTTATATTTAGTAGAGCTTAAAATCTTGGCTCTTACTGTGGTAACTTGATACAAGAGTTACAAACATCAAGCAAATCATTCAGTCTTACTCTTTGTTGTTCTCTTACAACCCCCACCCCTCCCAATTTAATTGTCTACATTTTTGGGGGGTATATAATATGTAAGCTGTTCTGAAAACCATAGTATACTGTAAAAACATGAAATAAACAATACTATTAATAGAGAGGCTGAGATAGGAGAAGCAAGATCTCAAGACCATTATTTTGTACACAGCAAGACATTGTCATGAACAAACAAGCTGAAAGTGTATATGGATTGTATAATGTTGGACCTATTTCTCCAATTACTAAATTAGAGAGACCATTGGATGACAGTCAACAAATTTCTAATTCCTCATATTTTTGGATTTCAATTGATTAGGATATGTTGGTAATATTAATTTTCATATTAAGATATTAAGAAAAAATAATTGTCACTTCCTGTTGTTTTTGTTGTAAGAGGTGGAATTAGGTTTGTGTGGATTTGTTGAAAGATTACTTTCTTGCTTCTTCTAGGGTGTAGTTTTGTTCCTTATGTTGATGTTTTCCATCTATTATCCTTTGTAGGGCTGGATTTGTGAAAAGATTATGTGTAAATTTGGTTTTGTCATTCAATATCTTGTTTTCTCCATCTAAGGTAATTGAGAGTTTTGCTGGGTATAGTAGCCTGGGCTGGCATTTGTGTTCTTGTAGTGTTTGTATGAAATCTGCCCAGGATCTTCTAGCTTTCATAGTCTCAGGTGAGAAGTCTGGTGTAATTCTAATAGACCTGCCTTTTTATGTTACTTGACCTTTTTCCCTTACTGCTTTTAAAGTTATTTGTTTAGTGCCACTGGACTGGCAGAGTTCCTGTGTACCTAGTCCCGCTAGTCCCACTGGTCCCAGTTATTCCCGGTATTTTGATGGATGTTGTGTCCTCCTCCCCTCTGATCCTGGGCATGTTCCTGTTTTTTCCTGAGTTAATTTTAATAATTTCCTTTGATCTCACTCAGGTACTCCATTGCCTGCAAAACTCAGCATGTCCTCATTCTTAATAGTTGTAAATGAACCATATTTTCTGTATCCATAACTGTCGTGGAACATCTGTGTTGTTTTCAGTTTCTGGCTTGTCCTTCTACAAGGTTTATTCACAATTGGCCCGAATCTTCTTTACTTTCCTTTGCACGTGCTTTCAATTCCCATGGTGTCCATTGCAGCGGACCACCATAGTCAGGGTCCCTTAACCTGGGGAGAATCAGGGTTCAGGTACTCAGGTGGGCAAGGAGTCGGCGATTGACAAACAGACACAAACACAAGAGAGTGCAGAATCTGAGTGTAAAAATCTAATTTCAATAATAAAATGTTAGTAGAAGGTAATGATGATTATTAATAGAATATAAGCTGGGAAAGTAATATTTAGAAGTGAAGAAAAGAATTAAATAGTCTGAAAATAAAATTTAGGTCAATAAAAAACTAGAGTGAAAGTATCAGTTTATATGATTATTCCGATAAAAGAAGATGACTCAGAACAGAGACTGAAAGTGTACAGAACTTTCAGTTCTATGTGGACTACTAAGGGACACACAAATACACTGTATGGGTGAAAGGAGAGAATAAACCTGGGATCAAGACTATGAATTCAGTGTAGCCATTATCTGGATGCTGAAATTACTAAAATGGTGTCAGGAATCAAGAAGAGTCAAATAGGAAGGGAAATGCTATTATCAGTAAATGAGAAAAATGTATCCACAAAAGTTAAAAAAAATAGTGAATGACAAAGTAATATTATAAGTACAAAGTAGAGATGGTAATGGTGCATACATTTTTGAGAAATACTAGTAAAGAATATCAAGTACATCTAGCAAGTGGCAAGAGATGTGCACAATTTCCTCTGGATGCTACTTGTTTTAAGTCACTACTCTACTGCTGTGAAGAACCAAGACAGCTCTTATAAAAAACAGCATTAAAAGGAGGGCTTACAATTCTGGATGTTTAGTCCATAATCATGGCAAGGAGCATGGTGGCATGCATGCAGGTACTGGTGAAAGAGCTGAGAGCTACATCTCCATCTGTGGATGGAAAGAGAACTGGGCCTAGTTTTGAAACATTAAAACTTATTCCCAAATGACACATTTTCTCCAAGGCCATATCTATGCTAATAAGACCATATACACCTTAATCCTTGTATATTATCAATATGCATCTTGAACAAACCAAGCTTCACTTTTACAGCTCCAAGTAATGGCTTCTCTGAGTCTCAATGCATGGACATCCTTGATACACACCTGGCATCAAGCTTTCTTTAGCCATGGAGAAAGATTCTACAACCTCTTTCTTGAATTTTGGACTCTAAAATCTCTCTAGTTCTCTTGTTTGCTGGGCCTTAAACATGGTCAACTCATTCAATTACATCTGTATCTGCTTTTTGTGATTAATAGTTTCCTTCGCTGCTTAAGGTTTTATTTAATTTCTTTTCACAAATTGGAAGCTTAGCAGGGTAGAGTCCTGCCTTGAGGTCACCTCTCCCTTTAGTCTATTTAGATTCAGGCTTTGCTGTAAGTTTGTTTGTTTATTTATCTCCTAGAACATTGAAGGTAGCTCTTCTATACTCTCTGGTGCTCCTTTTCTCTTTGAGTTGTGCATTTTATACATTTTTTCTTGCTCAGCTTGCTCATTTTCATCATAGATCTGTATTAGAGTGACCACTAATAACCAAATGATGATTAGTGACCACTAATAACCAAATAGTCAATACTAGACTGACTTGGAATCTTTGCCAATACCATTAATCTAAAACCCTTCAATTTACCTGCAGGCATATTGTGTGAACAAGAACAAAAAATAGACATATTCTTCAACAAAATATCACAAAAAATCTCTAAGCCACTTATGAATATTCTCCTCTTAAAACTCTTATCCTGTGCCTTCATAATCTACATTGCTCTCAGTACCACTGTTTTTTATGCTATTAATAGTATGGCCTATTAAGCCTTGCTTAAAGTGTTCACCTGCATTCTGAACCTAAATCCCACAATTAACATAGTTAAATCTATCATAGTAATATTCTATTACCTGCTAACAACACCCTCGGCCAAGATCTTTCTAAGAGCAATGAAATCATTCAGCCATGCACTGAAACTTGACAACCTAAGACCTCCATTCCAGCTTTCTTTCAGTAACCTCTTTCATATATTCTGTTATAGCCAAACAACTCTGGGTAGTAAATTTTGAAGAGCTTGTCTCATGGCTTACATTTACAAGCATTTATTTTATTTTTTTACATTACTTGAATGTTGTAAGATTTCAGCTCATATTGGCAGATTATTAGGAAAGATAGAATCTTCCCTGTAATTGAAATGGGCAATTTAAAACATGGATTCTCAATAGACATTTTCTACAACTGTTATAAGAAGAAACACAGTTCACTTATACCTGTTTATAATTATTATATTATATTCACTCATTAAAATGGATTTCAAATAATCCATAGGTCACCAAGAAAAAAAACAGTTGTATTTTCTTTATCCACTAAGAATAAAGATACTTTTCATAGTAATGTCTGCTGTAATTAAAAAGTCTAGTAGCATTTTACAATAATTTCACACATGCCTGTCATATTAAAATGTTCACTCCATAGTTAGTAACAGATATTTATTTTGTTTGTGGACATTTCCAAGCACATAATAAGCACTTAAACTTTATTATTAATAAATAAATGGAAAAGATGGCTTGAGCCCACTACCCTGCTAGAGTAGATATCAAAGTTTCATCAGTTCTTTACATAAAGATGGGATTTTATTATCTGTAAACACAACACCTGATAGAATACTTCCCTGCATGAAATTGATGTCCTGCAGTCATGTTAAAGGCCAGGTCCAGTCTCTACCAGGCTTTCATATTCAAAGATTAAGTATTTTAAGTGCTTTACTGGATTTATTGTACTTCTTGCAGAACATGAAAAGTCATCCTAAGTACTTCTTGCAAAATATTCAATTTTATTTAAATTTAAATCAATCCTCTATTCTATGAAAATGTCCCATATTATAATTAAGTGAAAGAAAATATAAATGTATGAAAAATTATTCTCAGACTTTTGGCAAGTTAATATAGAATGTACATAGGAGAAATAGTCAAAGTTGTAGAAAGAAGGTATAATTCTTGATTATTCAATTGGAAAACACATAGTAAACATGGCTATAGATATTTTATCTAAGATAAAAACATGACAAATCATTCTAGGTAAGATTAATTTAAATAAAACTGTTCTAATTATTCCTTTGTGTTAGTTAAAATATAATAGCACTATAGAAATAGCATCATTTCAAAGGAATGGAATTAGTCTAATAAATTCTAATTCCCTATGTAATATTAAAAAGCGCATATTAGGGGATTTAAAATTTTCTTATAACACACAGAATAAAGTTTATATTAAAACCACTTAGTATTGCAGTAGAAGTAGTTTAATGAATGTGATATCCCTTGTCTACATTTTCCCAACATAACGTGTCAGTGCACTTTTCAGTGATAATGCTGGTTAAAAGCAACAATGAATTCCTATTTCTGTAGGATGTGTTACATCTACCACTTCCTTACCCGTGTTACTATTCTATGTTTGAAATGTTAACTAAAGTGCTTTAAAATTCAAGTTGAATGTGGGTTTTATCATAGAGGAGATTTAGCTCCTCAAAATGTAACACATACTTCAGTTACATATAGTCATGTAGTGTGCATCTTGAGGCCAGATTTTATCTTGGACCTGTCACATGTAACGTGGCACAGCCTTTGCCTTTAGAATCTAGTATTAGGATTGTATTAAGAATGTATCAGGTAATGTGTTTCTCACTCACTTGGCCTTTTATGAGCTACCAGAAATCATTCTCCCGACATTCTCTCACCTCATGTAACAAGATAACAAAAATCATATTTAATGTACTCCCTACCAGTCTCCATTGAAAAATTATTTCAAGCCAAGCACAAGAAAAAGAAAGAAACTCTAGATATTATGTGCACTAAGTACAGCTAAATATAAGGAATTAAATACACACGGGGTCATAGGGAAGTAAAAACGAGTAGATCCTATTTTATGGGGCAATGATGTGCAAAATGCAGACAGGAAGATAACCCTGCATATTTATCAAAGTGTGGAGCAGAAGCCAATGACAGAGAGTTCACACATCCTCAGCTGCATGTGTGAATCAGAGATCAGACATTACAATCACAAAACCATGACAGTTCTGTACCACAAAGTCATGAGGCTGATGCCTTCACACAGAGACTTGTGCTCGGCTTCAGCCTATGATTACATTTCTTTGCAAAGATAAAGACTCAACAGAAGCACTGTTTTATTAAAACTTCGTGTAGGCTAGTTGAAAATACTGAAAGAGGCATACAGACTATTTTCTATCACAATGGCCTTCACATTTTATAAAATCTCTTTGTTTCTGCCACAATCTGATTTTACTCAGAATCTTACCTAAGAAAAATTCTGGTAGTAAGTGGAAAGGCAATATATCAATCAGTGAATGTATTTGCCTCAAATATTTTGTATTTTTGTAATTAATTATGTTATATAATATATAAATATTACATATATTATATAATTATACACAATTACATATAATTAATTATATTATGGAAAATGTTATTGTGATATTAATACAGTATAGTATAAAATTGCAATGTATTGGGAAAAGTTTTTTAAAGAGATAAATTCATAATAATTTTTAAAGAAATAAACTCATTACTTGTTCACAAATCAAATAAAATTAGCAGAGTCAAGTATTGGAATAACCATGGTTGGCACAGGTGAGGGAAGGACTTGGGTGGACTGTAAAAAACAAAAAGATTAAGGATAATAAATAAATAAATAAATAAATAAATAAATAAATAATGTGTTTAACATGGACAAGATACTGTGACAAAAAAGCACAACTGAGAGTTCATTAATTTCTCACAAGAATCTCCCCCTTTTTATATTTAAGAAAACTGAGGATCATGAGTGAATAGTATATATTTCAATTAATGAAGAATGCTTAGTGTCCTAATCAATTCTCTTACATAAAAGAAATTTTGAAATCTTGAAATTTTGAGCTCTATTAAATCAAAATTTAAGACCATAGCAATAAATGAATAATCTCAAACCAAGATCCTGGTGATAACTACAGAGAACTAATATGAAATGAAAATGGAATATAAATCCAATTTTAAGTTTCTTCACAAAGCGAGTAGTACAAAATTTAAAAGATCGTTGCTTTGTCTGAAATAATAGTATTTTCTCAAACGTGTTGAAAAATAAAAAATTGCTAGAAAGTACTTTTACTTCAAGGATAACTTTGGAAAAAATCTCTAGGTTTAAATACAATTAGAAAGCTAAAAGTTATAAATTACAACTAAATAAAGAGAAAAATTCTTGCACGTAAATCGAACAGTGTGGTGAAATATGTGCTTAATCCACCTCAAGTGCACATGGGGAAAGACATTAATAATGGCTAATAAAAAGGCTTGCAGAGCACTTTCTTGTAGTATGCACCATAGAATGTTAGTGACAATGAGCATATTATAATAAGACTTTCAAGTATAAAGAACTACTTATGCAGAGGTTCTGATAATTTTGTAGATGATATTTGCCACAGCCCAAGCTATTAGGATATGTTTAATATTCACAATAAGTAATATGATAATTCAAATTCATATAAGATGTTCAAACATTAGAAGCAAAATTTACAATATTTCATTTTTTCATTCGCTGTATACTTGTGACTCAAGTCATAGTAGAAATTCTTCATAAATTATTAGCAGAAAAGAGTCAAGATTCTAAATCCTTAAATTTAAATTTCATTTTGTTTATTGCACAAAAGATTTAAATATATAAAATGAAGGAGATCCTATTTATACAGTAACATGCCCTATATATCACTTTCTTATTCAACAATTTTTAAATTTTTCTCTGTTTACGTGTATCTACGTGTATAAATGTTGTATACATCTGTTTGCTCATATATTTTAAATGATTGTAAACTTTTATATCTGTACTTTCAAAATTTCAGTAAGCCTTTCTAAAATAAAATATTCAAAATAGCCATACTTTCATCATTATATAAGCAAATTTAGCTCCTTAACATTTAATGCTCCATTTCCTACATATTATTACTATTACTATTCACCATATGATTTTTAAATTAGGAACCAATCAACCTTCAGTCAATGTGTCCACCTGTTTTCAAGAATTTCCCTTTTCCCCTGTTTTATTAATTTTGAAGCATGATCTAACTCTTTGTGTCAAGTTGGCACTGAATATACAGTCTTCCCACCATGGGTCACCTGGCATCTCAATCTTTTAACATGTTGCTTCTTGAAAAGAAGTAAAGCCTAATAGACATAGACTGGCCTACATTTTCAGATAGCTTAATATTTCACCACGTTATTATTCAATGTGTCCCTTTAAAATCATGTAGGAAACTTGCCAAACCAATAACTTTGCTAGGCATGCTCCATGATTGATATTAACTTCATCACTAAGCAAACAATCCAATCCATATTAAATGGGCTGCATGACTTAAAACACATCTGAAAACTCTTTTGCAAACACTGGGTCAAAAGTGCAATTCTTGACATCATCTTCTTGAATAAGGGATAAACAAAAAGAGATTTGAGCAGGTTATATAAAGGAATATACACATATACACATATGCATACACACATCATATGCAAATACATATACATGCACATGATATAAATTAGTGAATAAAAAGGCCATAAATTTAAAAGATAATGGAGGGGATATGAAAGTATTTGGAGAAAGGGAAGGGAAGGGAGAAATATTATTAAATTATAATCTCAAAATTTAAGAAATGCAAAAATTGAATAGTGATATAGAGGGTAGATCTTATAATTGTCACACATTTATTTTCTTTTCTGTACCTAGATATTAATGCTGGTAGTTGAATTCTGATATAAAATTTTGACCTATTCAGAAACCTGTAGCAATTGTTTATACATAAGAAGGAATGTGTATGTTTATATTACTTCTATTTCTAGATATTCCATCAGTATTACCCATTGGTTATAACATTTGAAGACAAACTCTACATTCATTTTCATACTTAATGTTTGTACTGGCTGGTTTTGTGTGTCAACTTGACACAGGCTGAAGTTATCACAGAGAAGGGAGCTTCAGTTGGGGAAGTGCCTCCATGACATCTAGCTGTGGGGCATTTTCTCAATTAGTGATCAAGGGGGTAGGGCCCCTTGTGGGTGGTGCCATCCCTGGGCTGGAAATCTTGAGCTCTATAAGAGAGCAGGCTGAGCAAGCCAGGGGAAGCAAGCCAGTAAGGAACATCACTCCATGGCCTCTGCATCAGCTCCTGCTTCCTGACCTGCTTGAGTTTCAATCCTGACTTCCTTTGGTGATAACAGCAATGTGGAAGTAAGCTCAATAAACCCTTTCCTCCCCAACATGCTTCTTGGTCATTATGTTTGTGCAGGAATAGAAACCTTGACTAAGACAATGTTCAAAGGTTTTGCTATATTGCATAAAAGAGCCATGGTAATACTGGAAACAAAACCAACTAGAAACTAGCCTTAAGGAATCTACATTCACCTTCAGTTCTTGTCTAGAGTTTTCATTCTGAATGCCTTTCTTCTACTTTTAACAGTCATCCAATATTTTAAAATATTCTTTAATAAAGAACCCAATCACAGCTTCATAAAAAGATAATAGCACTATGGTTGCCTATTATAATTTGAAAAAATATGTAAAGTAGTATTAGAAAATTTACTAGATGTAGACACACACACAGAGAGAAAGAGAAAGAGAGAGAGAGAGAGAGAGAGAGAGAGAGAGAGAGAGAGAGAGAGAGAGAGAGAGAAATATTAGCACATTAGCAGAATAAGGAAATGCGGAAAGTTGAGGTAGAGGAACTATATAGAGAGATACATTTAGGGAAAGACTCAGGAGAGCTGGGTCATAAAGCCACTAGAGCAGTAAGCACTATGTGTCCCCTTGACAAATGGAGTGGGTCACAAGAGCTGATGCTGAGCTAGGGAAATTACTGCTGAGGCTCTACAACTGTAGCTAAGCCAAAATAGCAATGAGTATTGCTTTAGTTCTTTATGGGGACTCATTCTTTGGACTCAAACACACTTTTGTTTGTTTCTTTACATTTTCGTATTTATTTGCCCACAGCCCTCATCACTAGAAATAGCATTGTGTATTTTTTTGCCTGGCAATTCAAAAGATGATAACTAAAACAATATCCTCTGTCCAGCATGGTTTCCATACTTTCCGCTGCTATTCATGCTTTATGTTGCCTTAGAATTAAAGGACAAAAGGCTAATATCAATTTACTTAAGTCTGTCAGTATTATATATGTGATTCCACATATCTAATCTATATCCATCCCAAATCTTCCTATCACTCTAAAACTCAATAATCCTCCTTTCACATACTTATTCTGTTAAAATTTAATTGAATATAATTACTTTAAATTACCTCCATATTGTCCTGCCTACACATCTCATGTATATCTACCATCCCTCTCAAATTAACAAACCTACTATTCTTCATTTTTATTACATTTGATATAAATGAATACAACCAGTTGAGTAATTCAATGTTTCCTGCATGTAAATTTTTCTATGTCTTACCATCAAGAATTGGATAAGCAGTCAGGGTTCTTATCCCTGGGTGAAGATGGATTTTCTTTCTCAGCAGTTGCTAATTGATTATCATCTAGATATGGGGCTCTGTGAAATCTCTCCCATCTACCTTGGAATGTTTTCTGTGTTGGAATTTGTTCAAGTCTTCATTGGGCAGCCATGTAGTTGAGATTTCATGTGTATAGTTTCCATTTCCTAGATAGAACACAGTTTCTCAGTAGACTTCCTGGCCCTCTAGCTCCTATAATC
This sequence comes from Mastomys coucha, assembly GCF_008632895.1. Lineage (NCBI taxonomy): Eukaryota > Metazoa > Chordata > Mammalia > Rodentia > Muridae > Mastomys > Mastomys coucha. The sequence continues at coordinate 60,998,776 of NW_022196898.1, read as the reverse complement.
TTTCTCTCTCTTATTTCCTCATGTTTTCTGAGCCTTAGCTGAAGCTGTTGTATTTAGATATTTCAATTGGAGCCAAGGCCCCATGATCAGTGGTTCAGTATTTTGATTAACTGTTGCTTTGTACAGTAGTCTTCTGCTGTTAAAAATAAAATAAAATAAAAAGATTATTTGTTAACAGGTGAGACCTACACTTATCTGTGGAAATCATACTGGTTTAAGTAAGTGACAGTAGAGGTGGTGGTTTGTCCTATTGGGTTTACGGACTTACTACGTATTGATAGCTGTCCAGTATTTGTTTTCCATAGGAACTGTACAATAATTGAAAATAACTGAGCCATTTGGATTTGGATACCATTGACTTTGCTAGGTCCTCAAAACCAGAATCTTTTTCTTTCAAAATAAAATGATCATCTTGTGAAAGTCTCAAGGAACAAATTAACATTTGCTTTTCTAAAACAGGTGTCAAGGGAGTGTTTTGCTCCTTTATAAATTGTTTGCATACTTTTAAAGTGGAGTGTTTATTTTGAAATATCTTCATGTAATCTTGATACTTATTCCCTATTATGAATCTAATGTATCAAATTAGACATTTGTGTTACTTGTGATTTGTCTCTCTCAAAAGTGGCTTTAGAGCCAGAGTTCTTCGCTTTTATGAAATACAACTTATCACAGTTTGTTTTATGAATTTCACTTTTGGGGTCACTTTGGCTAATCTCCAGTTATAAATATTTTCTTCTAGAAGTTTGGATACCTTGATTACATACAATGATTTTTAAACACTATGTTAATGTTTACTTGTAATATATTCCTCTCAAATATGATGCATTATTACTTTGTATAATAATGAGCTTAATTGCTATGTTTCTGATGGGAATATTTCACTTTTGCTACTAGAAATATTGGTCTATAATTTTATTTATTAGGAGGGAATCATTACCTCTTCTTTAATCTCATGGAAAAATTTGGTAGTTTCTTTTTTGTTTAATAGAATTCTATAACTAAATTACCTAGCCCTAGAGTTTTCTATGTGGCAAAAAATAAAAACAAATTAAATTGGTTTAATATTCATCAAATCCTGTAGGTTGGTTCTTTTTAAGCAGGCTTTGGATCTTTATATATTTCAAGTAATATGTTAACCTTTTCCTAAGTTTTAAACTTTGTTTCAATAACAAATTTGAATAATCCTTTATTACCTATTTTACTTCTATAGCATCTTGTATGATAATCTATCATTTGTGACATTAGCTATTATCTCAAATTATATGTGGATGACTATTGTTATGCCATTTTTAATTTTACTGATTTGGCTTTTATTATTTAGTGTGTGTGTGTGTGTGTGTGTGTGTGTGTGTGTGTGTGTGTTTCCACAGTAGCTGAGTGGCGGTCAGACAACAACTGGAAAGATTTGATTCTCTGCTCCCACTAAATGACAAGCTTTTGAGTAACCACCCTTATCTTGAGTCACCTTGATATCCATACTAATACACACACCAAGTACAACTGCATCATGGGGTACAACCTTGGCTATTTCTGGAACACAGCTTCTTTGTGCTCTTAGAAAATAATTACCAGAAGATTTCACCTCAATGATCCTGGTCTCTTCTTAATCATCATTAAGTACTTAGCTCCAACTAACCAGAATCAATTGTCCCCATAGTCTCCTTCTCCTCTTGACTATAAAGCCAGAGACAAATGACCAAATCTGCTGAGTTCTACTGTTTTGCGGGGCTGGAAGTTGGCCCTCTTGTTATATCACATTTTTACCAGCTTTTTTGTTTTTCACCTCCTTCACTGCCTAAGCTTAGCTGTCCTGCAACTTAAGGCTGACTCTGAATTTGGAGATCTCCATGCCTGTCTCATGGGAATAAATGTGTGTACCACGATGCCTGCATCTAAATTTAGCTGGGTAGAATCTTGCCCCGAAGTCCCACTCCCTTAATCTGCTATCTCTTAGAACACAGAATTAGGCTCCAATTCACTTCCTGGTACCCCTTTAATACTTGAACCATATATTATATATTTTTTCCTTTCTCAGATTGCTATGCGTATTTAAAATGCTCTTCATAGACTTAACCAGAGAGCAAAGTCTATGGTGGGCATTTCTGAGACTTTCTTTTTCAATGCAATTAATCTGAGTCTCTTTACCTTAGCCATAGGCAAACTTTTCAGACAAGGACAAAAATAACCACATTCTTTACCAAAATATCAAAAAAACAGTCTCTAGGACACATGTTGAAACTTTTCACTGAAACTTATTAGGCCAGGTCTACACAATTCAAATCGTTCTTAGTAACAAAATCTCCCATATTCCTACTAGGATAGCCCACTAAGCCCCATTGAAAGCATTGCACTGCTTTCCAAATCCAAAGTCCCCAAATCCATATTCTTCCAAACAGAAGCATGGTCAGGACTATCATAACAATACCCTAGTCCCTGGTACCAACTTCTGTCTTAGGGTTTTATTGTTGTGAACAGACACCGTGACGAAAGCAAATCTTATATAGGACAACAATTAATTGGGGCTGGATCATAGGTTCAAAGGTTCAGTCCATCATCATCAAGGTGAGAGCAGGGCATCAACTAGGCAGGTATTATGCAGGGAGAGTGAAAGAGTGACTTCTAGGAAGCTAGGGTGAGGGTCCTAAGCCCATGACCACAATGACACATCTATTCCAACAAGGCCACACCTCCCAATAGCCAGTACTTGGACAAGCATATATAAACCATCACATGTATATGTGTATATGTAGATTTAATGTGTGAAATTGAAATATAATTATATTTTCCCTTTTCTTTTTCCTCATTTCATTAACCTTGCCCTATTGTTTTTCAAATTTGTGAACTATTTTTTTTGTTTTTATATATATACATATATATATATGTATATATGTAAATTTACTTACGTTAAAAGTCAGTTTGGGTTCCATTGATCTTACTATAGTTTTGTCTGTTCTATTGCAAAATAGTTTTTTTTCCTATGCTACTTTAGAGCTTGAGCACAAACACACACACACACACACAGAGACACAGACATGCATGCACACACACACACACACACACACACACACACACACACACTCCTGTATATTCTACCCAGTGATACATACACTAAAGGATTTTTGGTCCAGTGGTAAGCACAGTAACTCTTGGCTCCTGATATGAACCTCAGTGTCCATTCCTGCTCATCTCTATGTGGTTCTTCCTCAAGATAGTTTACTAATATAGAAGGACTGAGCATCTCAGGTGAGCAATGTGCGAAACACTGCAATGCTTCACAGTTCTTTCTTGTCACATCTTTCTTCTCCAGGATTCTTACCAGTGTTCTATTCTTTGGGTCTTCTCAGGTTCTCATATCTGTGTGTGTTTCTGGAAGATTTTGCTCTCTTTCCTGAATCTTTGCAATGGCTGTACCCTAAACCATTGAGGATTTAGGTAGAGATGATCACCTTATGCTGTTTCTCTTGGGGCTTGCTGTGGCTTATATGAATGCCAAGATATTGCAATTTATTATTTCATTTGCTTTCTTCATCATTGTAGGCAAAAATTAAGTTTATTTTATTCTATGTTGGCAAAGAGCGTATCAGCGACTTATACTTGTCTATCTATAAATGCCTATTATGCCTGTGTTGTAATTATCATGGCAGACGAGATGTTCTAAAGATACACTTATACCTCTACCTTTGGTAATAGATCTATTCTAACAACATGCTCCAAAAAGTGCAATTTCCCTAGGAAACTTGATTAGGAAAGAGAAAGGCTGAAGTCCTAATGCTACTCAGATGAGGTAGTTAGGTACCTGGAAAAGGTCTCACATAGTTCTGGAAATTTATAAGACCATATTTTCAGAGACCCAGGAATCCTGATACTGGTGAGTCAATGTATGTAGGACAACTCCTTGGTCAAGACTGTGGAGTCTTAATCTCTCCTTAAATTTGCATGTCATGTTAGGAGCCTAATGATGGACTTGAGGTGGAGTATAACTGCATTTTCTGTTTTCCCTCCCATTATGGCCACAATGAATAAATGTTGTCATTCCTTAAATTGGTGTTCTAGAGATGGGTATCTATGATTAGTTTATTGAGACTGCCAAAAGACAAGAGTTAACCTTATAAACCCTATTAAGAATGTGATATTTAGGATTTTAACAGTTTGGAATTACCTGTCTCTTTGAGGGGGTGATGTATGAAATGAAAATTTTGCTTTTCTAATTAACATCAGTATTTAATTATCAATGACATCTACCTTTAGCCTATGAAGGGTCTTATACCAGTGCTGAAATTGTCAATTGTGAGAAAAGTCATTCACCTCTGATGCAGAAGGCTAGATTGCCTTTCTTATAGCTCAGAGTCATCAAATCAGTACTCCGTGGCTATATTACTATGTGTTAGATTTATAAATGGCTGTTGTCTGCCACTTCTGCCACTGAAGCCTATAGGAAGGACCTCCTCATAACATGGGCTTCTCACTTGGACTTGCTTTATATTCCTTCTACTTGATCTTAATAAATATCGTTATTTAAAAACAAAGTCACAGTTTCAAATAATATTAAATATAAAATATTGACAATTCACAATTTCATGTGGACTTCCTTTTATTAAATAAAAATGACATTTCTTTTGTCCCATATTTTCTTCACTTTATCTCAGAAATTGGAAAAGCATACTGCAGTCCAAAACATAGGAAACATGGTCTTTTTATAGTCTGTTCATCTCACAAAATATAGGTTTTGTTCACATAATCTCTCTTCAATTTTAATTGTTTAGTCTATAATTTTTAAATATTTTTGTACTGAATCATGAAAATCAATTATTTTACAGCCTTTTAGAATTATAGTTTTATTCAATTTGTTTGGAGCACTTAAAGATGATTAAAATTGAAAGTTTATACACTTAGATATGTAAACCTAATCAGTTGATACTCTCTGAGGTCAGATCATGGCATGTACATTCATATTTCAAACAGAAGATTCATTTAAAAACTAGATTTGTATCAAAAAATTTGAAGATGGGCGGGGGATCCAGAATAGTACCTCTCTAAAGGAAATGCAGGAACGGACAAAATGGAATAGCTACTAAAGGAAAGGCCATTTAGTTACCGGCCCAACTTGGGATCCATCCTGTGTTCAGGCACCAAACCCTCACACTAAAACTGATTTTATATTGTGTTTGCAAACAGAAGTCTAGCATGGCTGTCCTCTGACAGGCTCTTCTAGCAGCTGACTTAGACAAATGCAGATACTTACAGCCAATCATTGGGCTGAGATCGGGTACTCCTATGGAATAGTAGGAGAAAGATTGAAGGAGCTGAAGGGATTGCAACCCCATAGGAAGAACAACAGTAACAACTTACCTCGACACCTAAGATTTCCCAGAGACTAAGCTACCAATCTAAAACCCTATGTGGGCTGATCCATGGCTGCTGGGACATATGTAGCAGATGACTGCCTTGTCTGGCTTCAGTGGGGAAGGGTGTGGCTAGTTTTGTAGATATTTGAATCCCTTACACTGGCAGGAGTAAGGTGTGGTGGGTGAGTGTGTGGAAGCACCCACTCAGAAGCAAATGTGGTAGGATGTGAATGGGGTAAAGGACTCGGTAAGGGGGGACCAGGAATAGGGTAACATTTGGAATGTAAATAAATAAAATAATGTAATAAAAATAGATTGGGATGTTTCAATATAACTTCATATAAATTTTATTTCTCAGTTACTTACTTTTAATTTTTCACTTGGAAGATGACCATTCTGAATAAAAATTTATTTTCAAGACTTAATCCTCTGAATGCTATATTGAAAAATCCAATTAACTTTCATGAATTATAGTGTTCTAAAGGAATTCTTCATCATTAGAGGAGATCATAAAGACAAAATTATTACAAATTTAAGTAGTCAAATAATTTTTTTTGCAATATTGGATTCACTTCTTGCAATTAGCAAATACTCCCATAATGCACTTATATTTCTCTTCTAGAGTTGGTCAGTGTACAGCTATCTTTTGCAAAGCTCTCCAACCATAAAACTTGATATCCATGTGTACATCAAAGATGAATGGTTCAGAAACACTTCAAATACTGTTCTCTCTTGAAATTCTGATACCAGATGTAAATAACAATAGTTTTTATGATTCTCTTCATGATTCTCTTCTTCTTCTCCTTCTCCTTCTCCTTGTTCTTGTTCTTGTTCTTCTTGTTCTTCTTGTTCTTGTTCTTGTTCTTCTTGTTCTTCTTGTTCTTCTTGTTCTTGTTCTTGTTCTTCTTGTTCTTATTCTTCTTGTTCTTGTTCTTGTTCTTGTTCTTCTTGTTCTTGTTCTTGTTCTTTTTCTTGTTCTTGTTCTTCTTCTTCTTCTTCTTCTTCTTCTTCTTCTTCTTCTTCTTCTTCTTCTTCTT